>NW_019154123.1:28368120-28522128 GCF_002288905.1 Enhydra lutris kenyoni
AAAAAGAGAAAAAGAAAAGAAAACCCTGACTTTTGTCAGTATTATTTTTCTTTTCACTTACAGGTCTTAGGTAAGTAAATACCCAGGATTAGTTTTGACCACAGAAAAGTCTTAAGAAAGGCTTTGGTGAATATTTGCAAATGACGGATCAGATAAAGGGCTAGTATCCAAAAATCTATAAAAAACTTATCAAATCAACACCCAAAGAACAAATAACCCAATTAAGAAATGGGCAGAGGACATGAACAGACATTTCTGCAAAGACGACATCCAAATGGCCAACAGACACATGAAAAAGTGCTCAACATCATTCGGCATCAGGGAAATACAAATCAAAACCACAATGATATACCACCTCACACCAATTAGAATGGCTAAAATTAACAAGTCAGGAAACGACAGATGTTGGCAAGGATGTGGAGAAAGGGGAAACCTCCTACACTGTTGGTGGGAACCCAAGCTGGTGTAGCCATTCTGGAAAACAGCATGTAGGCTCCTCAAAAAGTTGAAAATAGAAGTACCTGACAACCCAGCAATCACACTACTGGGTATTTATCCTGAAGATACAAACGTAGTGATCCAAAGGGGCATGTGCACCTGAATGTTTATAGCAGCAATGTCCACAATAGCCAAACTATGGAAAGAACCTAGATGTCCATCAACAGATGAATGGATAAAAAAGATGTGGTTGGGGCGCCTGGGTGGCTCAGTGGGTTAAAGCCTCTGCCTTCGGCTCAGGTCATGATATCAGGGTCCTGGGATCCAGTCCTGCATCGGGCTCTCTGCTCAGTGCGGAGCCTGCTCCCCCACTCTCTCTCTGCCTGCCTCTATGCCTACTTGTGATCTCTGTCTGTCAAATAAATAAACTCTCAAAAGAAAAAAAAAGATGTGGTGTATATATATACATATGTGTATATATATACCTGTGCTATATATACACACGTGTATATATACACACATATACCTGTGGTGTATACACACACACACACCTGTGGGGTGTGTGTGTCTGTGTGTGTCTGTGTGTGTTGGAATACTATGCAGCCATCAAAAGAAATGAAATCTTGCCATTTGCAATGACATGGATCAAACTAGAGGGTATTATGCTGAGCACAATAAGTCAATCAGAGAAAGACAATTATCATATAATCTCCCTGATATGAGGAATTAGAGAGGTAGAGTGGGGCCTTGGGGGGTACGGAAGGAAAATATGAAACAAGATGGGACTGGGGAGGGAGACAAACCATAAAAGACTCTTAATCTCAGGAAACAAACTGAGGGTTGCTGGGAGGTTGCCGGTGGGGAGAAATAGAGTGGCTGGGTTAAGGACACTGAGGAGGGTATGTGCTACGGTGAGTGCTGTGAATTGTGTAAGACTGATGATTCACAGACCTGTACCCCTGAAGCAAATAATACATTATATGTTAATAAAAAAGAAGACAGACAGACAGACAGACTGGCTTTGGTGAAAATTTGCCTCAGAACAAAAATTACTCCTTGTTGTTAGAGACCTTAAATCTATTCTTTTACCTATTTGCTTTGCCTTTTTCATTTCTTATAGCATTTCTTACCAACCAGTCCACTTTGGACTGGATAAATTCCAGGTTGCTTACCTGCTTTTGCTGTGAATATGAACACGAGGGTAGAACAAATATCCCTACCCTACAAAGGCCTCCTCCATCCTCAGTTCTAGTATGAGCCAGATCATCTAGACCTGAATCCTCCCTCTAGCATCTCTACTTAAGGGACTGTGCACAAGTCTCTGTGTGTGCCTTAGTTCTTAACTGTAAAATGGGCACAAGAATGAATACCTACCTTAAGAGAGTTGGTGCTTGTGGTGGACACTCAAGAAAATAATACAAACATTATCTGGCACATGGTAAATGCCAATTAAATGACAGGTTTTAAACTACCTAGCTGAGTTTTTAAAAGATCTAGGAGGGGTGCCTGGGTGGCTCAGTGGGTTAAGCCTCTGCCTTCAGCTCGGGTCATGATGCCGGGGTCCTGGGATTGAGCCCCACGTTGGGCTCTCTGCTCAGCAGGGAGCCTGCCTCCACGTCTCTCTGCCTTCCTCTCTGCCTACTTGTGATCTCTGTCTGTCAAATAAATAAATAAAACCTTTAAAAAATAAAAAAAAGTAAAAAATAAAAAATCTAGGAACCTCTTAGTAAAGGGTTAACAAAACGTCTCTGTAGGAAATCAACCTTGGCGTCAGCTCACATTTCCTAGTTCTATTTTCCTAAAAACCTGATAAAGGTGCAATGTCACCTGTGCTACTAGGCCACATAGCTTATGGTAAAAATGATTTTACTGGTGAACTGCATCTGTACTAGGAGAACTATGATGATCTATAAGCAACCAATGGGAAACCAGGTCTTGGGGCTTCTGTAAGTGACTTATAACTCTTCTGACCCGGTATGTTCCTTCCCAGGACCCCTGGAGGCTACACCCAAGGGTTGTCACAATAAATAACTGACTCTTATGGGGAATAGGGCTTCTAGGGCCTCCCCATTCTCTGCACTGTCTCATTTCCATGCTGTCACTTAGGAGCTCTACAGTGAAGGCTCTTGGGGCACAGATACGCCTACTAGCATGTTTTGTTTCTTATCCTCTAATTTTCACTGACACTGAGGCTGGTACCAGGTGTAGCCTATTTGGTTTTGCAAGTTTGATTGTCTAAGCCGGGGATCCACAAACCATGGCCCATGAACCAAATTCCGCCTGTTGCTTGCTTCTGTAAATAGTTTTACTTGATCAAAGCCTATTTGTTTATGTACTGTCTGTGGATGCTTTCACTTGAAAACATAGCTGAATAGTTGTGACAGAGTCCATAAGGCCACAAAGATATTTACTATCTGGCCCTTTAGAGAAATTTGTTGACCCCTAGTCTAGGGGAGCCTAAGATGACTAAGGAAGGGTATTCCATATACTACAGTGACTATAAAGAAGTTAGGAAACTACAAGTATTAGCAACCCATAGCATTAGTAAACTTGCCAAAGGAAGAACATCTTTAGCATCCACATACCTTAAATATGCAGTTCTTTGGGCTTCCTTGTACAATATCAGACTGCGATGCTGACCCAAGCTGAGATTTAGGTGACAAATACCTTACCAAAAAAAAAAAAAAAAGAAAAGAAAAAAAAAATTTACCAAAGTTTGAATGCTTTGACAGACAAGTGGCATGTGACCACTATAATAAGCCAGATTACCTATTTATGTGAAGACTGATCTGTTTGGCTGATTTGATCACAAAGAGTGTATTCTAACTCCTTGTCTCAGGTATTTTGGCCTAATACAAGAGCCATACTTAAAAGGCTGAGTATTACTATATTTTAGTGAAAAACAGCAGCAAAGGAAATAAAGGTCAAATCTAAATATTTAATTCTCAATAAACATCGGAACAACACAAGACTATAAAGTCGTTCCAAACGTAATGTACATGACATTTTAAATCAGGAGAAAAGAGATATTTCTTTTTAATGCCAGGAATTCCAGCTGTTTACTACATTTCTAATGTTTACCATTGGGAAAGCACTCATGATTAGATTCTCTACCACTCTGGTATAGAGATTTTGTTAGATACACATTTTGTATCAACTATCTGCCTAGAAAAATACAAATACATCAATACATCAGCATAAGGGTATCTCAAAACGTCTAAGTATTTTTAATAGGCTGTCTGCCACAGAAAACATGGAAGTTTGTAATATGATGAAAAAATGCTATAAAACAAAAGGGAGTAAAAGGAGATAGTAGGCATATTTTAAAAACTGTAAAGAAATTCAAACACATATATAACTATGCTTAAAAATGACAGAGATGTCCTAAAATGTTGGCTGCCTTCAAGTGGTGGTAACTTTGGGTGATTTTCAAGGAGTATCTAGCTGTTGTTTTTATAATTAAAGAGAACAACAGAAAAATGTCTGAACTGCAAATAATATGTAACACCCTAAGTTCCATTGTGTCCAAAGTACCAATTAGTATGTGGAACAATAAAATAAAATCTAGACAAAGATATCATTTAAGAAATCCCTTATAGATCAGAGTTGATCAATATTTAGTTGAATCAATCTAAATACTTACTCTGCAAACTAAGTACAAGAACTACCGTTTTTTTTCTTTTAGATTTTATTTATTTGACAGAGAAAGAGACAGGGAGAGAGGGAACACAAACCGGGGGAGTGGCAGAGGGAGAAGCAGGCTTACGGCTGAGCAGGAATCCCTGGGATCATGGTCTGAGCCAAAGGCAGAGGCCCAACAACTGAGCCACCCAGGTGCCCTAAGAACTACCTTTTCAATCAATAAGAGAAAACAGGAGCCCAGGTTTAGTCTCATTTTTTAATTAATGGGAAAGCGTGTGCACATATGTGCATGTGAGGGGGAGAGGGAGAAAGAATCTAAAGCAGCCTCCATGCCCAGCATGGAGCCCGACCTGTGGGACATGTGGCTCAATCCCACGACCCTAAGATCATGACCTGAGTCAAATCAAGAGTTGGATGCATAACTGACTGAGCACAGCTAATCTCATTTTAGTTTTGTTTCCCAAAGCTGAAGAATCCTTCTGCCAAAGCTGGATTAGTTATCAAAATAGAATTACTATAGCATAAGTTTTTTTTTTTTTTGAACTCCATAAGCAGAGAACGTGACCAGATACTTATTCAACATAATCAGGAAAGACTGATGAACTATCCCGAATATTTTTTATGATAACTGGGTAATGTATGAATACATGCTCATTCTAAAAAAGTAAACAGAAATATAGGACATACATGCTACCATCCCTTTCCATTCCTATTTGCTTTCTCATACGTAACCAATTTTTTAAAAAATATGATTTCTATATAGTACATACTTTTTTTTTTTTAAGATTTTATTTATTTGACAGATGACAAGTTGACAGGCAGGCAGAGAGAGAGGGGGAAGCAGGCTCTCCACTGAGCAGAGAGCCCGATGCGGGGCTCGATCCCAGGACCCTGAGATCATGACTGGAGCCGAAGGCAGAGGCTTAACCCACTGAGCCACCCAAGCGCCCCTACACTATCTCTTTTTTAAAACAATCATATTCTTCTGTGATTTCCTTTTTTTTCACTTATGTCTTAAAGATCTAAGTATATATATGTCTATCTCATGAAAACAAATAATTTACAAGAAAATAGTTGCAAAACATATGTAAGAATCATAATACACTGCGGTTCAAGGAGGGGGATACTGACTGGGAAAGGACACGAGTTAACCTTTTGGAAACACTCTGTAGCTTAATCTGGAAGATGCTTTATACGTAGTTAAAAATTCACCAAAACAACACTTAAGAATAGTATACTTTAATATATGTATGTTACAATTTTTAAAAGTTTTAAATCTTTATATAAAAACCCTTATACTTGGGGCGCCTGGGTGGCTCAGTTGTTAAGCGTCTGCCTTTGGCTCCGGTCATGATCCCAGAGTCCTGGGATCCAGTCCCATGTCAGTCTCCCTGCACTGCATGAAGCCTGCTTCTCCCTCTTCCACTCCCCCTGTCTCTCTGTCAAATAAATAAAATCTTTAAAAAAAACAAAAACAAAAACCAAAATATCCCTTACACTTATCGCCTAGCTTAAAGTGAGGGGAGGATCACTTATTTTAACATCCTTTATGGGGCCCCCTCTTTGTCCCCTCAGAGACTCGACTATCCTGAGTTTTCCCTTACCTTTTTTTTTTAAATATTTTATTTATTTATTTGACAGACAGAGATCACAAGTAGGCAGAGAGGCAGGCAGAGAGAGGGGAAGGGAAGCAGGCTCCCCGCTGAGCAGAGAGCCCGATGCGGGGCTCAATCCGAGGACTCTGGGATCATGACCTGAGCGGAAGGCAAAGGCTTTAACCCACTGAGCCACCCAGGAGCCCCTTCCCTTACTTTTAAAAATAGTTTTACCACACCTTTGAATCCTTAAACATGTACTCCTTAGTAATGAAGGATTTTGACCTTTACATAGATGGAACCATACTACATGTATTCTACAACCTTTTCCTTCGCCCATTTTCATGATTTATGTGTGTTATTCTCAGCTAGATTCATTCTGTTGGATAGTATTCAGTTCGACTGGGGACATCTGGGTACTTCTGCTCTTTGCTATTATGAATAGCACTGCTGGGAACATTCCTCTATGTATCTTCTAGGGTTTCTTTGGCATCTATGCCCCAGAGTTCTAGAGTATCAATCTTTTACACTCCCACCAAACACAGAAGTGCTCCTTATTGTCTACGATACTTAATACTGCCAGAAAGCTATTTTTTCCAATAGGATGAGTGTGAAATGCTACCTCACTGTGATTTTAATTTGTGTTTCCTCAATTACTAATGAGGTTCAGTATCTTTTCAAATATACATTAACTTTCAGGTTTCATTTACTATGAAGTCAAAGTTTTTTACCTATTTTTCCTACTGATTCTTTTCTTACTCAGAGGTGGGTATTTCTTTAATAGTACGTTACCTTTTCTCAGTTAAGTAAGTTAAAATTTCTTCCTCTTTTTTTAAGCAGGCTCCATACCCATCGTGGAGCCCAGCATGGGCATGAATTCACTCATGAGATCAGGACCTACACTGAGATCCAGGTCAGATGCTTAACCTACTGAATCATCAAGGCACCCCAAGTTAAAATATCTTCTTAAAGACCGAAGATCACCATTTTATTTTCTTAAAGGTATTTTGATAAAAACGTTCTTAATCTTATAATCTAATTACATATTTTGCTCTTTAAAATTCCCTTCCCCAGGATGCCTGGGTAGCTCAGTCAGTTAAGTGTCTGCCTTCCGCTCAGGTCATGATCCCAGGGTGCTTGGATCCAGTCCTCCACTGGGCTCCTTGCTCAGCGGGGAGCATTCTTCTCCCTCTGCCTGCCACACCCCCTGCTTGCACATGCTTGCTTTCTCTGACAAATAAATAAAATCTTCTCAAATAAAATCCTTCCCCAAAGATAATCTCCTTCATTATCTGTCTAAAGGTTTATAGTTTCATCCACCATAATTTTTCTATACAGTATGAGTAGAGATCCAAGCTCATTTTTTCCTTATATAATCAATTGTCCCAACAGCATTTATTGACAAATTCATCCTTCTGAACAGCTGAAGAGCAATGATGACTACTGTACTGGTTACCCAAAGTACCTCAAAACTTAGTGGTCTAAAACAACAAATATTATCTCAGTTACTGAAGGTCAGAAATCCAAGGGCAGCTTAGCTGGGTGGTTCTAGCTCAGGATCTCTCATTAGAGTCTAGGGAAGATGATGATCAGTGATCTAAAGGCTTGATTGGGGCTAGAGGATCACCTTCCAAGAAGTTAACTCAAAGGTTATTCTGGAGGTCCCACTTCTTTACTGGTTGTTGGTAGAAGGCCCCAGTTCCTTACCACACGGGCCTCCTCATAGGGCTGCTCACAACAGGGCAGCTAAATTTTCCAGAGCAAATAATCCAAAAGAGAAAAGTCACATGTCTTTTACAACTTAGTCCCCAAATACCCTTCAAGTAATTCTATGTGTATACTTAAGTCCAGCCTCTATTCAAGGGGTGAAGAACTGGGCTCTGTCTTTTTAGGGGAAGAGTTTCAAAGAATTCGTGGGCATATTTTATAAACACCAAAGCCCTCATGAAGGCTGCAAAAATAGCTGTATTTCTAAACTACTACATTGCCTCATTTTGTTTATCCATCCCTGTGCAAGTATCATATATATTTAGTTACACATTTTAAAGCATCCAACTCTCCACCACACATTTTCTCTCTCCTTGGTGGTATCTGAAAGCCCTTTCTCTTCCATATAAATTTTTAAGTCAGTATGTCAAGTTTAAGAAAAGGTTAGGATTGTGATAGATGTCAAAAATTATCAAATTGGGATGCCTGGTGGCTCAGTCAGTTAAGCGTCTGCCTTTGGCTCAGGTCATGATCCCAGGGTCCTGGGATCAAGATCTGGCATCAGGCTCTTTGCTCAGTGGGGAGCCTGCTCTCCCCTCTGCTTGCCTCTCTCTGTGCTTGGGTTCTGTCTCTCTCTGACAAATAAATAAATAAAACCTTTAAAAAAAATTAGGATTGTGATTTCAATTGCACTGAAATCTGTTGGTCAGTTTGGGGAGATCTGACATTTAGCATTATTGTAATACTAGACATCTTCTAATCCATGAATCCTGCACATTTCTTTAATATGATAAAATTTTATAATATTCTCCATAAGGTCTTACAGATTTTACTGTAAATTTTTTTCTAAGGACTTTTTATTTTCTAATGCTATAATAAACTAAATCTTAGTTAAAGTTACATTTTCAACAGAACTTTTGTACAGATTTTATTATCTACCAAACTTGCTAAACCCTTATTGATTTTTTTTTTTTTAAAGATTCTATTTATTTATTTGACAGAGAGAGACACAGGGAAAGACACAGCAAGAGAGGGAACACAAGCAGACGGGAGTGGGAGAGGGAGAGGCAGACTTCCCGAGGAGCAGGGAGCCTGATGTGGGGCTCGATCCCAGGACTATGGGATCATGACTTGAGCTGAAGGCAGAAGTTTAACAACTAAGCCACCCAGGCACCCCACCCTTATTAATTTTAAAAATATATCTCTGATATATATATATAAATGTATTTTATATATTCCACCTCTAATAACAATGGTTTCTTTTCCAAGCTCTTATCTTTTGTTTCCTTTTATTATCTTACTGTGCAGACTGAAATCTCTAGAACAACACTGAACAGAAGTGGTAAATAACAGACCACTCTTGTATTTTCCTGTTCTTAATGGGAATAATTTCAATTTCCTACCATAAAGTATGCTATCTGTTATAAATTTTTTGGCAGATATCCATTAACAGATTAGTTTATTCCTATTCCCACTTTATTAAGAATTATCATTCCCATGCTTTTGATATTGAAACAGTTAATAGGGGGGCGCCTGGGTGGCTCAGTGGGTTAAGCCTCTGCCTTCGGCTCCGGTCATGATCTCAGGGTCCTGCGACTGAGCCCCACTTCGAGCTCTATGCATAACAGGGCGCCTGCTTCCCCCTCTCTCTCTGCCTGCCTCTCTCCCAACTTGTGGTATCTCTGTGTGACAAATAAATAAAATCTTAAAAAAAAAAAAAAAGAAAGAAAACAGTTAATGGGTTAATAGTTAATACGTTAACATTAAATTATCATCTAATATTAAGTCAGTAATGTATTCCTGGGATTGTCATTTTAAATATATTCTTGGGCCACCTGAGTGACTTGGTCGGTTAAGCGTCAGACTCCTGGTTTTGGCTCAGGTCATGATCTCAGGGTCATGATACAGAGAGCCTTGCATTGGGCTTTACGCCCAGCACGGAGTCTCCTTGGGATTTTTGCCCCTCCCTCTTCCTTCCTCTCTGTTCCTCCCCGACTGTGTACTTGAACTTTCTCCCTCTGTCTCTAAAATTAATTAACTAAATTTAAAATAAAGTATTTATTTACTTTCAGCCTTTCTCCCTTTTCTGATATGGCATTTAAGGATTTCTAAATACTTGAGTCCCCTCCCAAAAGCTTAGATGTATAATACTTTCAGTTTTATTATTTCCATCGAGATTTCTTTAGCCAAAGAATTACTCACCAGTTTTTCTTAATTTTCAAACACCTGAGTAGCCTGTTTGTTAATCATTTTAAATTTGAGATGAAATCCATATAGCACAAAATAAACCATTTTAAAACATACAATTCAGTGGCATTTTAGCATGTTCATGAATTTGTAAAACCATCACCTCTATTTCGTTCCAAAACATTTTCATCATTCCCAAAGGAAACCATGCATATGTTAAGCAGTAACTTCCCCCATTCCCACCTCTCCCCAGCCACTGGCAACTCCTAACCTGCTTCCTATCTTATAGATTTACCTACTCTAGCTATTTCATATAAATAAATAAAATCGTATAAAAGTCAACCACTTTGTATGGCTTATTTCATGGAGCGTGTTTCTGAGGTTCATTTATGTTACAGCATGTATCAGTATGTCACTCCTTTTTAGAGCTGAGTAATACACTGTTGTGTAGCTTTTCCACATTTTGTTTATCCATTCATCCTTCAATTGACATTTGCATTTGTCCAACCTTTGGCTGTTTGAAGTGCTGACACAAACATCTATATACAGATATTTGTTTGAATTCCTGCTCCCAATTCTTTTGATTACATAGGTAAGAGTGGAATTGCTGGATCATATGGTAACTCTTTTTAACTTTCTGAGGAACTTCAAATTGCACCACTTTACATTCCCACCAGTAACTGTACAAGATTCCAATTTCTCCAATCCTTGCCAACACTGAAATTTTCCTTTTTTTGGATTACAGATATCCTAGTGGATGTGAAGTGGTATCTAATCGTGGTTTTCATCTGCATTTCCTAATAATACTAATCACTAATAATACCGGGAATCTTTTCATGTGCTTATTGGCCATACATGTATCGCTGGAGAAATGTCTATTCATGCCCTTTGCTTATTTTGGAACTGGACTGTTTGCCTTTTAAGTCATAGAAGAATTCCTTACATAGTCCAGAGATTAGTTCTTATTTGTTTTTAACTTTGCTTTAACTTTAATCTATTAGTTTCTTAATTTCTTCAATTTCTTTTAAATTCATCTGTCCATTTTTTTTTAGTTTTTTTTTTTTTAATTTTATTTATTTATTTGACAGAGATCACAAGTAGGCAGAGAGGCAGGCAGAGAGGTGGGGGAAGCAGGTTCCCTGCTGAGCAGAGAGCCAAATGTGGGGCTTGATCCCAGGACCCTGAGATCATGACCTGAGCCAAAAGCAGAGGCTTTAACCCACTGAGCCACCCAGGTGCCCCCTATTTTTAAATACCTAGTAAATTTTTTTTTAAAGATTTATTTATTTATTTATTTGACAGACAGAGATCACAAGTAGGCAGAGAGGCAGGCAGAGAGGTGGGGGAGCAGGTTCCCTGCTGAGCAGAGAGCCCAATGAGGGGCTCAATCCCAGGATCCCTGAGATCATGACCTGAGCTGAAGGCAGAGGCTTTAACCCACTGAGCCACTGAGGCGCCCCTCTAGTAAATTTTTATCTTTATTTATTTCAAAGTATGTATTTAGGTACATGAAGATCCATGACAGTTACATCCCTTAAGCAGAACAATATTACATCGATATGAAATATCTCTGCTTTTCTCTTAAATGGTTTTGTCTTGATTTCTACTTTGCAAAATATCAGCATCAATAATATTGATATTGAGACATCTATTTTTCTCTCTTAATAGCAATCTCCTGTTTTAACTGCCCCCCAAATCTCCACCTCCCTGCTCCAAAATGAAAATTTCTGAGTTTTGGAAGGACATAAATTACCTGAACATATTTACTCAACTGAGCCAAAAACCCTTACATATTTTTATTAATTTATTTTTAAAATAGGCTCCAGGGGCGCCTGGGTGGTTCAGTGGGTTAAAACCTCTGCCTTTGGCGCAGGTCATGATCTCAGGGTTCTGGGATCAAGCCCCCTCCACGGGGAGCCTGCTTCCTCCTCTCTCTCTGCCTGCCTCTCTGCCTGCTTGTGATCTCTGTCTGTCAAATAAATAAATAAAATCTTTGAAAAAAATAAAATAAAATAAATAGGCTCCACACCCAATGTGGGACTTGAACTCATGACCCTGAGATTAAGAGTTGTATGACCTATCTACAAAGTGAGCCAACCAGCTGTCCCTATTTTTAAACTCTAGATTGTGGTTCTTAAATGTTTCCAATTGTTAATTACTACGGGAACGCTTATATCCTCATAAAATCACGAACTCTACCTGCTCCTGGAGGGGCATTATGAGGAGACTAAATCCACTTCACTACAGACTACCTGACTCATGCTTTTTGTATAGTAGAGAAAAAATATAGTGCATAAACTGAGGGAAAAAAGGATGGGGGAATGACCTAGATGGCAAGTTATAAACTCTCAGTGAGGATGACCTTATATGGGACTAGCTTTTCTCATTTGAATCTAAACCAGGAGAAAAAGGAATCCAACTGGTTAATTCTGAGAAAAGAGGAACATGAAAATCCTGAGCTATCAAGATAAAAAAAGACTTCAGGGACACCAAGGTGGCTTAGTCAGTTAAGCATCTGACTCTTGATTTTGGCTCAGGTCATGATTTCAGGGTTGTGAGAGTTAGCCCTGTGTCAGGCTCTGTGCTGGGTGTGGAGCCTGCTTGGAATTTTCTCCCTCTCCCCTTGCCTCCCCCTGACCACTCTCTTAAAACAAAACAAAACAAAACAAAAAAAGGCTTCATATCTCTCTTCATGCTAACTAGGCATCTAAGCTATGTAAGTTGCACCTTATTTTCACTTTACATCAATCGCAGACCATTTGGAGAGTTTTCATGCAAAGTTCATGGACCAAATCTTAACAATCAGCTGACCAAATGAGCAAAAACACCAGCATACAGTAAGTGATCAATAAATAACTGACAGAGGCACCTGGGTGACTCAGTCAGTTAAGTATCTGACTCTTGATTTTGGCTCAGGTCATGATCTCACAGTTGTGAGATCAAGCCTCACATTGGGCTCCACTCTGGGCATGAGGCCTGCTTAAGATTGGCCCTCTGCAACCCTTGTCTGTGCACACACGCTCTCTGTCTCCCTCTCTCTCCCTCTCTAAATAAATACATACATATTCACGTTCACTTACTTATGAATATCTCCAGTGTTTGTTTGTTTGTTCTTACTTTTCTTTTGAGACTTGGTTGTGACTGTATCAGATTTTCTGGAATTCAAGGGAGAAGCCAAGACACTTCCATCACCGAAATTGTTCTTCAACAGAAAAAGCATAACAAACATTATTAAAAGATATTATAATAAAATAAGCTATTATTTTGACTAATTCAGAATCCACAACAGAATTTTTCAGGAATTATGCTCACATTTAAATTCTACACATCCTTTGAATAATACGACCATGCAAAAATTAGTATAAATAGGATTACGTCCATCCAAGTTGGCCTACATTAATTATTTTTACTTTACATTATAAAGCACAAAGGGCATGATGATACTAATAACCATTATTCTAATGAATGACTTCATATAACTACCTTAATCTATAGGGGAAAATTCAAAGAGCTGTGGAAATACTCGGAATAAAAGGTAATTTTATGTAAAAGCAATTTAATTTAGGGATTTAAGAGCATACCAGTATCATAAATATTTACTTGCTATACTAGTCTCATAAACTTCTTACTATACTACTGGAAAAATTAATATACTTCGTGGTAGTACACATTTGGCCAAACTTTCTCAAGTAAACCTAGAATTCTTTTAAAATATCAATAGATCTACTCTTAAAAATCTCTGTTTAAAACAAGAAGGTTTAGGTTTTGTTGTTGTTGGTTTTTGTTTTTTTTAAAGATTTTATTTATTTATTTGACAGACAGAGATCACAAGTAGGCAGTGAGGCAGGCAGAGAGAGAGGGGGAAGCAGGCTCCCTGCTGAGCAGAAAGCCCGATGTGGTGCTTGATCCCAGGACTCCAGGATCATGACCCGAGCTGGAGGCAGAGGCTTTAACCCACTCAGCCACCCAGGCGCCCCCAAAACAAGAAGGTTTAGAAAAGACTATTGACAGATAAAGATGACCCCAAATTCTCCTCTTTAATATATTTTCTTACCTATGTCATTTATTTATTTATTTATTTGAGAGAGAGAGAGAGAGAGAGAGAGAGAGAGAGAGAGACAGCAAGAGAGGGAACACAAGCAGGAGGAATGTGAGAGGGAGAAGCAGACTCCCCACTGAGCAGGGAGCCCAGTGCAAGGCTCGATACCAGGACCCTGGGATCATGACCCGAGCCGAAGGCAGACACTAACTGAGCCACCCAGATGCCCCTGTCATTTGCTGTTCTATTGATCAATGTCTTTTATTTAATTTCCTGATTATGTACCTTTCAAAATTATTCTACTAAAATTTTAAAAAGAAGAAATATATGAAAAAGGGCAGGGGTGCCTGGGTGGCTCAGTTGGTTAAGCTTCTGACTTGACTTTGGCTGAGGTCATGATCTCAGGGTCCATGTTAGGCTCCATGCTGGGCATGGAGCCTGCCTGGGATTCTCTCTCTCTCCCACTCCCTCTGACCAACCTCCCCACCTCTAAAAAGGGGGGGGGGGGCATATAATCTAAAACTTAGGTACACTATTATGAATAGTATGCATCTCAAAAAAAAAATCTCAATTCTGAATATATTTTGTTTTGGTAAGTGCATTTTAAGATACTTGTTCAAAAGCAGAGGAATTGTTTTTAGAGGTTCTCAAACCTGAATGTACACTAGGCTTCCCCAGATGTCTCTGGGAATGGTATTCCCCAAAACCCATCCTGAGAGATCTGATGCAGTAGATTTAGAACAGATATGGGAATTTGTATTTTAAAAGAACCCAGGTGATTCTGCCAGGTTCGTTCAAATCACTGGGTCCCACTGTGCCCTCAAGTCTTAAAAGTATGGTCTTATCATCCTTCTATTCATTTAGTAATTTAACTATAGCAAGATAATAAAATCCAGGTCTAGTGTACTACTTAAAAATTAAATGTGCTTCACTTCCAAAAAGTAATTTGCATCCATGCAATGGAATATTATGCCATTCTTAAAAAGAATTAGATAAGACTGTATGTATTCACAGGAACAATCTCTAAGATATATCAAGTGAAAAAAGGCAAGGTAAAAACAGTGTGACTGATAATGTTCTTTTTAGGTGAGTAAGAAAAAATAAACTGTTAGTAGTGCTAACCTTTGGGGCAAGAGACTAATGGAACAGGAATGAGAATACAGAGGTGGAAGGGGAGAAAGGAACCTTTCACTTTGAATAGCTTTCCTATATACTCTGAATTTACTAACATATTAAAAACACTTTTTTACATATACTTCAATCAGAGCAAATATATAACAACATGCAAAAAACATAACAATATGCAAAAAAAGATCTGTTTTGTTGAACAAATATGTCAGAAATTGCTTCTAGTCATGGTGAAAGATCTTTGAAAACCATGTTGTCGGGAAGCCTGGGTAGCACATTTGGTTAAGCGGCTGACTCTTGGTTTCAGCTCGGGTTGTGAACTCAAGGGGTGTGAGATCTAGCCCTGAGTCAGGCTTTGTACTCAGGGTGGAGTCAGCGTGAGATTCTCTCTCCCTTTCCCTCTGCCCCTCCCACTCATGCTCTCTCTCTCAAAAAAGTAGATCCTTAAAAAAAAAAAAAAAAAAAGAAAAGAAAGAAAACCACATAGTCTAAAGCAATAGGAACATTAATACTTCAAAGTTCTCTCCTAAAACTTACAATATTAATGCTTAGTTTTCTTGCTAGTTCTTCATCACTTTTCAGTTGTTCTTCCATCTCTCTTCGCCTTTTTTCTGCCTGTAGTTTTTCCTCCTCTTCCTCCTCTGCTAATAATCTCTGTATGTATTCTTCACTGGCTTTATTTTCTTCCTCCTCACAGGCTCGTCGCTCTGCCTCCACCTTAAAAATGATTAATAAAGAACATATCTCTGAACTTTTTAATATACTTGCAACATTCCTGTTTTTTTCTTAAAGTAGGCTCTATGTCCAGTGCACAGCCCAACACAGGGCTTGAACTCATGACCCTAAGATCAAGGCCTGAGCTAAGATCAAGAGTCATATGCTTACCCAACTGAACCACCCAGATGCCTCTATATTTGCAATATATATATATTTTTTAAGATTTTATTTACTTATTTGAGAGTGAGAATGAGCAGTGGGAGAGGCAGAGGGAGAGAAAGAGAGAGAAGCAGACTCCTCCCTGCTAAGCAGGACCCAGCTACTGGGCTTGATCCCAGAACCTGGAGATCATGACCTGAGCCAAAGGCAGACGCTTAACCAACTGAGCCACCCAGGCACCCCTATACTTGTAATATTTCTTAAAAAGAATAGTAAAAGTAACAAAAAAGAACAAATTGGCAGGAATAAAATGTTTCAAATGGAGTACAAATCTGAAGGCAATTTCCTGCAGAACAGATCAAGAGGTCTCTTCAAGGAAGACTTCCCCAGTCAGCCCAATGATATCTTGATCAAACCCCCATTCCTCTTCATCTCAGTCATAGAACACTTTCAACTACACTGTTTTAATATTTGTGGAAATGTCTCTAGGTAATACTTTTCCTCGGTTAACTCAATGCTATATGCTTACTAACTTAGGCCTAGGTTTCTGAACCAAACCCTAGCCAAGGGGATAGAATGATAAAAATTTAGACCAATAAGGGTCTAACTGTGAAGCGAGGAAGAATGCCTCAGGCCTAACAGGCAGGAGTGGAGTGGCTGCCGAAGAAGCAACCACAATGGTGATTATGTGATTTACAGATGGGGAAACAGACAGAGAAAAGCAGTAACTTTCTTAAGGTCATTAAGTGGCAGAGTGGAGACTCAAAAACTCAGATTCTAAGACTTAAGGCCATTCTTGTGGTCATTTAAACAACACTTCCTGAAAGAAATAATACAAGAATCATTTTAGAAATCCAAAGGATTTGACTCAAGAATAAGTCCTTGATCCTGCCTCTCTGCCTACTTGTGATCTCTCTCTGTCAAATAAATAAATAAAATCTTTAAAAAAATAAAATAAAATAAAATAAAATAAGTCCTTGATCTAGTTCAAGTGTTGGAGACATAAGGGAAAGTTTGTTGAAGACTAAGTTTTCTTGCTCCTAATGAAAGTCATAGGAAACAACTGCTGCTTCTTCCTCTGCATGTTGTGTATGCACTTCAAGTTCAAAACTGTGCAGCCATTTTGCTATTAGCCTTAAGTTAAAGTAACTGACAAAGTTAACAAAGAAATGGAGCTGGAGCTCTGAATGAACTTTTGGAATTCCAGTTAATTACAACCTTCTTATGTAAGGTAGTTTAAGTTGGGTTTTCTTTTATTTCTAGTCAAAAGCATCTTTACAGAAGCTGTTCTCACTACATTGTTGAAAGAACTAAATTATTCCTTTAAAACCCTTACTTAAGGGAGCACCTGTGTGGCACAGTTAGTTAAGGGTCAAACTCTTGGTTTCAGCTCAGGTCATGATCTCACAGAGTTGTGAGTTTGAGCCCCATGTTGGGCTCCAAGCTCAGTGCAGAGTCTGCTTGAGATTCTCCCTCCCTCCCCTTCTGCCCTTCCTTCTCATGCTCTCTCTTCCTCTCTCAAATAAATAAATCTTTATTTTAAAGGTAAAATATAAAAATATTTTATATTTTTTATAAAAATATTAAAAAATAAAACCCTTATTTAAGAACAGTGCTTAGACCATGTTAAGTTAACCACCATAATTATTTTATAATTTTTAAAAATTTTTAAAAGATTTTCTTTATTTATTTGAGAGAGAGCATGAGAGGAGAGAACATCAGAAGGAGAAGCAGACTCCCCATGGAGCTGGGAGCCCAACATGGGACTCGATCCCAGGACTCCGGGATCATGACCTAAGCTGAAGGCAGTTGCCCAATCAACTGAGCCACCCAGGCACCCTTTAACTTTTTTTTTTTTTTTAATTTCTTAGAGAGAGAGCAAAGTAGGGCAAAGAGTAGGGGATGAGGGAGAAGCAGGCTCTCCGCTGATCAGGGAGCCCAATGCAGGACTCGATCCCAGGACTCTGGGATCATGACCTGAGCGGAAGGCAGAAGCTTAACCAACTGAGCCACCAGATGCCCCAGCCATCATAATTATTTTAGGTGTTCTGGAACTTGCACGGTCCAATACAACAGCCACTAGCAACAGGCTGCTACTGAGTAATTAAAATGTGACTAGTCCAAATCTATATTGTAGTATAAGTACAAAATACACAAAAGGATTTGAAGACCAAGTAAAAAATAATGTAAAAACTTTAGATGTTTATACTTTATATAATCAAGTCTTAATTATGTATAGTCTCATATATTATTATATAGTTAATGAATATAATTTTACATAGGATGTTTTATATTAATTACAAGTATTTTGGGTTACATGAAATATTTATCCTTGTTGAACAAAATATACATTAAAATTAATTTCATCTGTTTTTTAAAAAAATATCTAAAAAGTGTGGCTACTAGAAAAATTTTAATTATAAATGGGCTCATATCCTACTTCTATTAGATAACACTGCTCTATACTAAGCAGGATTGTAGGGAAAATATTAGGGTTCTCCTAGTATTATAAAGTTCAAAGGCTCTTCTGTAAACATTATCCCCCTCTTTTTCCATTAGGTTCTTCACAATTACCCCTCATGCTCTCCTCATCTAAACTTATTATTTGTGTCCCCCCCAAATTCATATGCTGAACCCCTAATCCGTGATGTGACAATATGTGAAGGCAAGGGACTTTGGGAGGTAACTGGGTTATAAGGGTGAAGCCCCTATGACAGGGATTAGCACCCTTATAAAGAAGAAACACGGGGCACCTGGGTGGCTCAGTGGGTTAAAGCCTCTGCCTTCAACTCAGGTCATGATCCCAGGGTTCTGGGATCGAGCCCCGCATCGGGCTCTCTGCTCCACGGGGAGCCTGCTTCCCTCTCTCTCTCTGCCTCTCTGCCTACTTATGATCTCTGTCTGTCAAATAAATAAATAAAATCTTTAAAAAAAAAAGAAGAAGAAACATCAGAGATATAATCTCTCTCTCTGCCATGTAGGACATAACAAATAGGCAGCTGTCCACAAGCTAGGAAGCAGGCCCTCATCCACCAGCAGATCTGCCTGTGCCTCGGTCTTGTACTTCCCAGATCCAGAACTGTGAGAAATAAATGTTTTTTGTTTAAGCCAACCAGTTTATGGTATTTTGTTATAGCAGCCCCAATGAATAAGACAGCCATAATCTACCACCCTTTTTCCATCCTTTAAGCTCAAAGCTTCAGGGAAATAAAAAAAACTTTCATAACTAAATGTTTAAGAATCACTATCAAAAACTAACTCAATGAAAAATTCACAAGCTAGCAAGTTATAAAATGAATGTGCAAAACTCAATTACATCTATATATAGAAATAACCAGTTAGTCGTTTTAACAGTTGAGAAGACAAAAATTATGTAGAAAAATTGGCAAAAGACATGGAGAGTTCATCCTCACAAAATTATAAAAATGTCTCTTAATTACATGAAAATATAATTTTCCTCATAATAAGAGAAATACCAAGTAAATCTACATAGAGATAGGATTTCAAGCTTCTAGTGATGATAGAGGAAAACACTGGTGGAAGATACCTTCCAAGAGAATACAATTTTAAAAACCTGGACATTATACAATAAGCAACTACCCAAAGGAATGGGAGAGTGAACGTAATCAGACAAACTGCTCCTCCCGACTTCAAGCCTGGAGCTAACGTAATCTAACACGCATGGAGGAAACTGACCCACACTTAGAGTCACTTGATATTCTAAAAGGTTCACAATTTACTGAGGAAAAGATGCTTGATACAATACACAGGGATAGCGTAAGGGAATGTTTGTATGAGAAAAAAAAAAAAAAATCAACCTCAACCCCTAACTCATGTTATACTCAAAAACTAACTGAATGGATTATAGATCTAAACATTAAGAACTAAAATTCTAGAAGAAACTTCCGTGACCTTAGGTTAAGCAAAGTTATCAAACTGTATACCTAAAATTAGTAAATTTTCCTATTAAAATTTCTATAGAAAAATGCTACCTGGGATGCCTGGGTAGCTCAGTTGGTTAAGCCACTACCTTCAACTCAGGCCATGATCCCAGAGTCCTGGGATCGAGTCCCACATCATGCTCCTTGCTCTGCAGGGAGCTTGCTTCTCTCTCCACCTCTGCCTGCCACTCTGCCTGCTTGTGTGTGCTCACTCTCCTTCTCTCTCTGACAAATAAATAAAATCTAAAGAAAAATGCTACCTGAAGAAAGTATTTTTTTAAAAGAAAACCTATGTTGTGTGCCTGGGTGGCTCAGTTAGTTAAGCAAATGCCTTGGGCTCAGGTCATAATCCTGGAGTCCTGGGATCAAATCCCACATCAGGCTCCCTGCCCGGCGGGGAGTCTGCTTCTCCCCCTGACCGCTCCCCTCTCATGCTCTCTCTCTTATTCTCATTCTCTCTCAAATAAATAAATTTTGGGGGGGTGCCTGGGTGGCTCAGTGGGTTAAGGTCTCTGCCTTCGGCTCAGGTCATGATCCCAGGTTCCTGGGATCGAGCCCCGAGTCGGGCTCTCTGCTCAGCAGGGGGCCTGCTTCCTCCTCTCTCCCTCTGTCTGCCTCTCTGCCTACTTGTGATCTCTGTCAAATAAATAAAATCTTAAAAAAAAATAAAATAAAATAAAAAGAAAAGAAAAACTATGTTAACACCATTTCTCACCCATTAGATTAGCAAAAACTCAAAAGCCTGACAGTACTCTGTTGGCAAGGATGTTTTGAAATAGGCATTCTCATTGGAAATGCAAAATGGTATCCTATGAAGGAAAATTTGGCGGTTCTCATAAATCCACATATCATTTACCCAAAACCTGGCAATCTCATGTCTAGAAATTTACCTTGAAGTTATACTTCTAATAATTTTGAAAAATACATACACAGTATTGCAGTATCATTTGTAATTAGAAAATACTGGAAACTGGGGTGCCTGGGTGGCTCAGTGGGTTAAAGCCTCTGTCTTCGGCTCATGATCCCAGGTTTCTGGGATCGAGCCCCGTGTCGGGCTCTCTGCTCAGCAGAGAGCCTGCGTCCTCCCTTCTCTCTGCCTGCCTCTCTGCCTACTTGTGATCTCTGTCTGTCAAATAAATAAATAAAATCTTAAAAAAAAAAAATTTAAAAAAAAAAAAGAAAAAAGAAAAGAAAATACTGGAAACTATCCTACTCTCTCTTGAGTAAATACGGAGTGATTTCCAGGGGATATTACCAAGTAAAAAAAGCAAAGTCCAAAAGAATATATAGTATGCAATATTTAATAAAACAAGAGCAATTATATATCAGTTTATCTTTACAAAAAACACCAAAAAAAGGATAAATCACACAGTGATAAAATTGGTTATCTACAATGTGGTGGACACAGGGTAGATAAGATACAGGAGGGAATATCCTCTCTGCAAATAACTTTTTATGTTATTTTTACTTTTAGGTGCATGTTAATATTCTACACATTCAAAAAATATACAAAGAAATTAATAAGGATGGGAGGGGGAAATGAAAAAAATCACCATCACATTAAGAGTGCCAATTATAGGGGCGCCTGGGTGGCTCAGTGGGTTAAGCCGCTGCCTTCGGCTCAGGTCATGATCTCAGGGTCCTGGGATCGAGTCCCGCGTCGGGCTCTCTGCTCCGCAGGGAGCCTGCTTCCCTCTCTCTCTCTCTGCCTGCCTCTCCGTCTACTTGTGATCTCTCTCTGTCAAATAAATAAATAAAAATCTTTAAAAAAAAAAAAAAAAAAAAAAGAGTGCCAATTATATGTAACGTTAGTAACTACTGTGAACACATGTAAAAAAACAGATCTTTTGTGAAGTACATTAAAAATATTTGTATTTCGGGGCACCTGGGTGACTCAGTGGGTTAAGCCGCTGCCTTCGGCTTGGGTCATGATCTCAGGGTCCTGGGATCGAGTCCCAAGTCAGGCTCTCTGCTCAGCAGGGAGCCTGCTTCCCTTCCTCTCTCTCTGCCTGCCTCTCTGCCTACTTGTGATCTCTCTGTCAAATAAATAAATAAAATCTTTAAAAAAAAAAATTTATATTTCAATATGTATTTTTTATACCGGAATATATGGGCACCTGGGTGGCTCAGTTAGTTAAATGTCCGACTCTTGATTTTGGCTCAGGTTATAACTATGGGTTATGGGATCAAGCCCCTCACAGGGCACCACGTTGAGTGCCAAGCATGAAGCCTGCTTAAGAGTCTCTCTCTCACTCTCCCTTAGCGCCCCCCCACAGCGCACACATACACCCTCTCTCTAAAAAGAAATAAAATATTTTTCTAAACAAATACAAAACTGTATGTAAAATCTGAAGTTGAAAACACAGGAGAGTATTCTTCCAAAAAGAGTAACTACTTAGTACCTACCTTGCTTATCTCCTCCTCATATTCTCTTCTCAATTCCCCGGGCTTGCTCAATAAGCGAACTGGCTGACAGTCATCAACTGTTTCAGATCAAGAAGGAAAATAATATTATAGGCAATACAGAATTTTATGGCTAGCTTTGGTCTTTCATTAAATCTGTATTAATATGAAAATGTGAAATTAGAAAAAAAATGTAAAATCATTAATAGCTTAACTGGGGCACCTGGGTGGCTCAGTGGCTTAAAGTCTCTGCCTTTAGCTCTGGTCGTGGCCCCAGGGTCCTGGGATCGAGCCCCACATGGGGCTCTCTGCTCGGCAGGGAGCCTGTTTCCCTTCCTCTCTCTCTGCCTGCCTCTCTGCCTACTTGTGAACTCTGTCTGTCAAATAAATAAATAAAAATCTTTAAAAAAATCATTAATAGCTTAGCAATACCTACTCTTTGGTGTGCCATTTTATTTCTTTTCTTCCCCTAAAGATTTTATTTTTAAGTAATCTCTACACCCAACATATACCTCAAACTTACACCCCCAAGATCAAGAGTCAGATATTCTTTTTTTGTTTTATTTTTTGGTTTTTTTTAGATTTTATTTATTTATTTGACAGACAGAAATCGCAAGTAGGCAGAGAGGCAGGCGGGCGGGGGCGGGAAGCAGGCTCCCTGCTGAGCAGAGAGCCCGACATGGGGCTCGATCCCAGGACCCCGGGATCATGACCTGAGCTGAAGGCAGAGGCCTTAACCCACTGAGCCACCCAGGTGCCCCAAGAGTCACATATTCTACTCGCTGTGCCAGCCAAGCGCCCCTTTGAAATTCCACTTTTATTTTCTTTTTTTCAAGATTTTTAAATTTGTTTCTTTGACACAGAGAGAGAATGCACACAAGGAGAGGGAGCAGCAGGCATAGGGAGAGGAAGAAGCAGGCTTCCCACTGAGCAGGAGCCCAATGTAGGGCTCATTATCAGCACACCTAAGCGAAAGCAGACCCTTACTGACTGAGCCAACCAGGTGCCTCTTATTTTTAAAAGATTTATTTATTTAAGAGAGAGAGAGAGGGAGAGAGCATGCACATGAGTTGGGGGAGGGGCAGAGGGAAAGGGAGAAGATGACTCTCCCCTGAGCAGGGTGCCAGACAAGGGGCTCAATCCCAGGACGTGGGATCTTGACCTGAGCTAAAGGCAGACACTTAACCAACTGAACCACCCAGGCGCCCCCGGAATTTCATTTTATTTTTATTTTTAAAGATTTTATTTATCTGACAGAAAGAGATCACAAGTAGGCAGAGAGGCAGGCAGAGAGAGAGAGGAGGAAGCAGGCTCCCTGCTGAGCAGAGAGCTTGATGCGAGGCTTGATCCCAGGACCCTGGGACCATGACCCGAGCCGAAGGCAGAGGCTTTAACCCACTGAGCCTCCAGTCGCCCCTGGAATTCCATTTTAAAAGAAAGTCCAGGGGTGCATAGCTGGCTCAATTAGTGGAGTGTGTAACTCTTGATGTTGTGGTCATGAGTTTTCTTTTTTCATTTTTTTTAAGATTTTATTTATCTATTCATGAGAGACAAAGAGAGATAGATGCAGAAGGAGATACAGGCAGGGGGCCTGATGTGGGACTCAATCCCAGGACCCCGGGATTACAACCTAAGCCGAAGGCAAAATTGAACCAACCAAGTCACCCAGATGCCCTGAGGCGGTGAGTTTGAACCCTATGTTGGGTGTAGAGATTATTTAGATAAATAAAACTTAAAAAAAAAAAAAAAAGAAAGAAAGTCCAGAGGTTTTCTGGTTCAAAATGGCACATGAATACATATACTTAACTCTTGTTCTAGAATCTATTAAAACAACAGCACGAAAGAAATTTTTAAAAAAGTAATCTTAAAACAGCAAAGAGATTGGGGGTCAATCAGTAAACAAGAAACTTTAACGAATTTCTAGAAAATTGGAAGCAGATATAAAAGAGATGAGTTATACATCAGAATGAAGAAAAATGCAACCCTCAGAGAGGAAGGTGAGGCAGGAGGAATCTGTACCATACACCGGAAAAGCAGCCCAGGCTCAAAAACACAAGGCATAATAAAGACCACAGTGAGTTAAGTTGGGACAGGGAATTGAAAGTTCATGATCTTGGGGGGGGGTGTTTATGATCTGGGGTGCCTGGGTGGCTCAGATGGTTGGACAGTTGCCTTTGGCTACGACCATGATCCTGGATCCAGAATCGACCCTCATCAGGCTCCCTGCTCGGTGGGGAGTCAGCTCCTCCCTCTGACCCTCCCCCTCATGCTGTTTTCTCATTCTCTCTCTCTCTCTCTCAAATAAATAAACAGAATCTTGAAAAAGAAGTTCACGATCTGTGAAATCAGAATACTTGGCGGGTAGGCGTTTCTTCCTAGATGTGTGTGTAAGTGCACATAAGCGCATTCAAAGCTTATTTTAAAAGATGTATTTATGTATTTGAGAGAGAGCATGAGCACTTGCGTGAGTAGGGGACGGGAAAAGGGAAAGCAGGTTTCCTGTTGAGTGTGGAGCCTGACCAGAGGCTGAATCCTACAATCTTGAGATCACGACCTGAGCCAAAACCAAGAGTCAGATGCTTAACCCACTGAGCCACCCAGGAGCCCCTCAATGGTTATTTTTTAAAGAAACTGAATTGCCTAGACAGACCCAGTACAGTTGTGGTAACCCAGAACAAAACCCTCTAAAATATGGCACTTACGGTGGGAAAGCATAATGGCCAAGCATAACCTCCAACAATGTCTGCCAGTCACCAATGCCAATATATGTACAAGTAAGGTTATTCTAGGCCCTCATTTTAAATTTTTTTAAAGATTTTATTTATTGGGGCGCCTGGGTGGCTCAGTGGGTTAAGCCGCTGCCTTCGGCTCAGGTCATGATCCCAGGTCCTGGGTTCGAGCCCCACATCGGGCTTTCTGCTCAGCAGGGAGCCTGCTTCCTCCTCTCTCTCTGCCTGCCTCTCTGCCTACTTGTGATTTCTCTCTGTCAAATAAATAAATAAAATCTTTAAAAAAAAAAAAAAAAAAAAAGATTTTATTTATTTATTTGAGACAGACATCATAAGTAGGCAGAGAGGCAGGCAGAGAAGGGGGGGGAAGCAGGCTCACTGCTGAGCAGGGAGCCCGATGTGGGGCTCGATCCCAGGACACTGGGATCATGACCTGAGACGAAGGCAGAGGCTTTAACCCACTAAGCAACCCAGGCGACCTGAAGGGCCTCATTTTTAAATGTGAAAGTAAAACCAAGAATCACCAGACATTTCAAACTAATCTACAGGATTAAAGAAACACTAAGCCACAAGAGAGGGAAAAAATCATCTCGAGTTAAATCTAGAAAAAGAGAACCCAACTGCTTGTTCACAGGGGCAGCTATTACTCAACTCCAGCTGACTCCTGCCACCAGGAAACTTAGATTTGTCCTTGCCATATTTTCTGATTTTTCAAAACTTCCGGAAATCTGTATTTTAAAGTGAAATCTCCCAATTTTAAATGTCAGCACTGAATGGGTCACAGAAAGCCTGACTGTAGGCTTTACACGGCTTGTAGACCAGCAGTTTGCAAATTCACAGAATTAAAAACAGTAATGTAACTCCTTAACAGGTAGCAATGAAGTATGCCAAATTCTTATTTTAGCTGTTGAGGATTCATTTGAGGCAATATAGTGGGAAATACAGGAGAGAGTATAAGGCTCCTGAAAAAAATAGTAGGAGCTAGAAACGATGCCCAAGAAGACAGGAGGGACCGCAGCACTTCAATTATAGGACTTTTTTTTTTTTTTTTAAGATTTTAGTTATTTATTTGACAGAGCAATAGTGAGAGAGGCAACACAGCAGGGGCAGGAGAGGGAGAAGCAGGCTCCCTGCTGAACAAGGAGTCCAATGCGGGACTTGATCCCAGGACCCTTTGGATCATGACCCCAGCCAATGGCAGATGCTTAACGACTGAGCCACCGGGGCGCCCAATTACAGCACTTCTGATAAAGGAGGATAGGGTATGTGTAGAGAGGTCGTGTAATACCAGATGTGACAGCTCAGAGGGTGGCAAATTTTTCCCATAAAGGGCAAGATAATAAATATTTTATGCTTTGCAGGCAACATAGTCTTTGTTGCAGTGACCCAATTCCTGCAACTGTGGGCACAAACCAGCCATTGATACGGACAAGTGCCTCTGTTCCAACAAAACTTCATTTCCAAAAAAAGACGGAGCCCAAATTTGGCCTGACTCTTGATTTCAGCTCAAGTCATGATCTCAGTGTCATGAGGCTGAACCCTGCCTGGGGCTCCACGCTCAGTGGAGAGTCAGCTTGAGATCTCTCTCCCTCTCCTTCTTTCCCACCTCTCTCTCTCTTAAATATTTTTTAAAAGCTTAAAATGGTAAATTTTCTGTTATATGCATTTTACCACCATAAAAAGACAACAATCAAAACTTCTGTTAAAAAGAAAACCACAGGGGCGCCTGGGTGGCTCAGTGGGTTAAGCCTCTGCCTTCGGCTCAGGTCATGATCTTAGGGTCCTGGGATCGAGGCCCGTATCGGGCTCTCCGCTCAGCGGGGAGCCTGCTTTCTCCTCTCTCTCTCTATGCCTGCCTCTCTGCATACTTGTGATCTCTTTCTCTCTGTTTCAAATAAATAAATAAAATCTTTAAAACAAAACAACTTAAAAAAAAAAAAAAGAAAAGAAAAGAAAACCACAGGAGGATGGCTTGTTTCCTTCCCCTTAGAGAGCAGCATGCTCTTTGTTGGCATTTTATAGAACAAAAGCCACCTCGGATCATCACCCATTGCTAATGTTTTGGGTGGCAATGCTGGATTTTCACTTAAAGATTTAAAATGGCTTTGGAATAAACATTAAAAAAGAAAAAAGGAAACCACAGAGGTATAATGCAGACACCGAAGGCCCCACATAAGCAAAGCAAGATTTAATACCTAACCTAACTTCAACGTCAACCTCCTCAAATGTAACCTTTAACCACTCAAACTGGAATTTCATGTAGGCAAAGCCCTGAGAGACCCCTTCCCCCTTAGGAGGGGGACCTTGCCCAAACATTGCATTCTTTGTTAATAAATATTATTATTTGTTAAATATGTTTTTAAATGTTTATGTTTTTTATTTTTTGTTTTTAATTTAAATATTTGTTTTATTTGTTTTTATTTAAGAGAGGGAGTGGGCGTGTGGGGGAGAGTACAGGGGGAATCTCAAGCCGACTCAATGCTGAGTGCCAAGACTGATGTGGGGCTCGATCCCAAGACCCTAAGATTGTGACCAGATTCAAAATCATAAGCCAGATTCTCAACCAACTGAGCCACCCAGTCAACCCATCATTTTTTTTTTAAATGACTCTTCTCTGCCTTTCTTTTCCTACAGCTCAGAGGAGCCCTCTACTGCTTGCTGATGAGAATTCAATGAAGTCAAATAGATCTTCAAATTTACTGGTTAAATTTTGTTTTTTAATACTTCTGTATGACAAATATCACAAAATTAAACAACTGGGAGAAGTTACTTGCAAATACATAAATCAACAGAGAATTAAATTTTCCCAGTGTACTTAATATTGCAGTCTTACAATGAGTGTTCTCCTGAGCAGCCAAGATTCATTAAAGGAGTTTTATCCTCATACTCTTTACTTTATTCTGAAAGAAAAATCCAAGTTAATCAAAGAACTGAATGTTCAAAACTGGGCCAAAACCAAAAGTCACAATAACCTAACTTGAACAATTAAGTAGTTTATAAAATCACTTTCATCACTCAATTTGACTCCGCTTGCATCATCATGGAAATAAGAGTTTTCTTCTCCCAATTAAATCTGCTCATCTTCCTCTGAAGCCTGTAAGGATCCTTGATTCTTCCTAGTTTCTAGCAGTTTGCCACCAATCTTTGGTATTCATTGGAGATGCAACACTCCAACCCTCTGTCTTCACATAGTGTTCTCACTGTGGGTTTTCTTATCATCCTCCTCCTGTGTATGTCTGTCTCTGTTCAATTTTCCCCTTTTAATGAGGACACCAGTCATAATGGATTAGGGCCCACAACACTAATGATCTAAACTTGACTAACTCTGTAAAGATCCTATTTCCAAATAAGGTCTAAAGTATTAGAGGCTAGTATTTCAACATACCCTTTTAAGAAAATACAATTCAACATATTTCTGGTCCTCACCGAAAAACTATAAAATATTACTGAGAGAAACTGAAGACCAAAATGAATGGAGAGTGAGAGACTATCTTCATGGGTACAAAAGCTCTATGTTGTTACGATGTCAATTCTCCCCAAATTGATCTAAATATTCAACACAACCCAAGTCAACCCCTACTATGCTCTTGCTAGAAAATGAAAGGATGATGAAAAAATCTACATGAAAATAGAAAGGACCTAGAATACCCAAAGCCAACATGAAAAATAATAATAAAGTTGGAGAGCTATTATGATGTGACTTCGACTTTCCATAAAGCCACAGTAATCAACAGTGTGATTTTAACATTAAAGTCAACAAATCAATGGAACAGAATAGACTCACACTGTGTAAGAAAAGCCATTTCGACAAAGGTACAGGAGTAAGTGGTATCTGTATAGGAAAAAATTAACCACAACCCCATCTCACAAGGTATTCACAAAATTTGAAACGGACCATAAACCTAAACATAAAAGCTAAAACTATAAAATTTTTAGGGAAAAAAACATGTAAGTACTTCTTTCTTAAAATTTTTAAATTTGACAGACACACAGCAAGAGAGGGAACACAAGCAGCAGGAGTGGAAGAGGGAGAGAAGCAGGCTTCCCGCTAAGCAGGGACCCCGATGTGGGGCTCAATTCCAGGACCTTGGGATCATGACCCGAGCTGAAGGTAGCAACTTACCGACTGAGCCACCCAGGTGCCTCCACAGAAATACTTTTTTCAAAGATTTATTTGTTTGAGGGAGAGAGAATCCCGAGCAGACTCCCTGCTGCGTGCAGAGCCTGACTCTCGGGGCCCAATCCCATGACCCATGAGATCATGACCTGAGCCAAAACCAAGAGCTGTATGCTTAACTGACTGAGCCACACAGATGCCCCAGAAATATTTTAATATTACTACAAAGGATAAAGTTTTCTAGGACACAGAAAGCAATAACCATAAAAGGAAAAGTTTATTAATTAGACTTCATGAAAATTAAAAAGTTCAGCTCAACAGATTACCTGACTGGCTCAGTCAGTGGAGCATGAGACTCTTGGTCTTGAGGCTGTGAGTTTGACCCTCAAGTTGGGTGTAGAGATTACTTAAAATAAATAAATAATAAAATCTTGGAAAAAAACGTTCAGCTCATCAAGACACTATTAAGAAAATAAGCACAATTGGGGCGCCTGGGTGGCTCAGTGGGTTAAAGCCTCTGCCTTCGGCTCGGGTCATGGTCCCAGGGTCCTGGGATCAAGCCTCGCATCAAGCTCTCTGCTCAGCAGGGAGCCTGCTTCCTCCTCTCTCTCTGCCTGCTTCTCTGCCTACTTGTGATCTCTGTCAAATAAATAAATAAAATCTTAAAAAAAAAAAAAGAAAAGAAAGAAAATAAGCACAATAAATAAATAAATAAATAAATAAAATCTTTATAAATAGTAATACAAAGATAAACAACTCTAGAAGCAAAAGATTCCAACATACTTCATAATGGAAGATATATAAATGATCAATAAACAATAAAAACAGACTCAACATCATCAGTCAACAGGAAATGCAAATTAAAACTACAATGAGATAAGACTACAAATCTATCAGAATGGTTAAAACTAAATAGATAGGTAACATCAAATGTTAGTGAGCGTGTTGTAAATAAACTGAAGGTGTCCTCCCAACCCCCACCCAATTCTGTGTTGAAACCCTAACCCAACCCTACAGTTTTTGGAGGTAAAGCTTAGGGAATAATTAGATCAGAAGGGTAGAGCCCTCCTGACTGGTTTTATGCCTTTACAAGAGGCCAGAGAGCAGCTAACTTTCCACCAGGTGAAGACATAACCAGGAAGAGGGCATTCACAAAGAACTAAGTCAGACAGCATCTTGATCTTGGGCTTCTCAGCCTCCAGAACTATGGAAAAATAAACTTCTTTGTTAAAGCCACCCAGTCTATATACTTTGTTACAGCAGTCCAAATTAAGACAGATGTGCAGAAACAAGAATTTGCAAATACTGTTGCTGGGATTAGAAAATAATACAACCATTTTGGAAAATGATAGTACATAGCTTTTTTCTTCTTCCTTTTTTTTTTTTTTTTTCCCCAAACCCACTGTCTGTTTATTAACATATAATGTATTATTTGCCCCAGGGGTACAGGTCTGTGAATCACCAGGCTTACACATTTCACAGCAGATAGTACATAATTTCTTAAATAACCAAACATATACCTACTTTGAGCAATTCCACTCCCAGGTATTTGCCCAAGAAAACAAAAAAACAGATGACTACAAAAAAGCAAAACAAAACAAAACTACTTCAAGGATCTTAACAACTGGGGCACCTGGGTGGCTCAGTGGGTTAAAGCCTCTGCCTTTGGCTCAGGTCATGATCTCAGGGTCCTGGGATCGAGCCCCACATCGGGCTCTCTGCTCAGCAGTGAAGCCTGCTTCCTCCTCTCTCTGCCTGCCTCTCTGCCTACCTGTGATCTCTCTCTCTCCCTCTCTCTCTGTCAAATAAATAAATAAAATCTTAAAAAAAAAAAAAAAGAATCTTAACAACTTTATTCCCAATAGCCCAAATCTGGAAACAGCTGAGACACCAAGAACTGGAGAAGTGCCAACAAAGTATACTATAGTTAATCAGTAGGATGATACTTTAACAAGAAATAAACTACTAATACTCTCAAGATGAATCTCAAAGATTAGTAAGTAAAAAATTAGTAAGTAAAAAAATCTTATGCTAAAGTATATACACTACATGATTACTATTATAGGCTGAACTGTGTCCCCCAAAAAGATACAATGAAGTCCTAATATCGGTACTAAGAATGGGACCTTCCTGGGAAACGGCTGTTGTGGACATAACTGAATCCATAGTGGAGTAGGATGGGCCCTTAACGCAGTATTGCTGGTATCCTTATAAAAAAGGAGAGAGAGAGAGAGTGGAGACAGTCATGTAAGGTAGAGGTAGAACGCCATGTGACTATGGAGGTAGAGATTAGAGTTATGCAACTGTAAGCCAAGGAGTACCATGAACTATGAGCAACACTCACAAGCTAAGAGAAAGACATGAAAAAACAGGAAAGAAAAGGAAAGGAAAGGAAAAGAAAAGGAAAGGAAAGGAAAGGAAAGGAAAGGAAAGGAAAGGAAAGGAAAGGAAAGGAAAGGAAAAGAAAAGGAAAGGAAAATTAGAGAAAAGAAAGGCAGGCATGGAACAGATTCTCCTCTAGAGCCTTTAAGAGAATACATCCCTGGGTGCCTGGGTGGCTCAGTTGGTTGAGCGGCTGCCTTCGGCTCAGGTCATGATCCCGGACTTCCGGAATCGAGTCCCGCATCGGGCTCCCAGCTCCTTGGGGAGTCTGCTTCTCCCTCTGACCTTCTCCTCTCTCATGCTCTCTCTCACTCATTCTCTCTCAAATAAATAAATAAAATCTTAAAAAAAAAAAAAAAAGAGAATACATCCCTGAGGATACCCTGATTTTGGGTTTCTAGCCCCCAGAATTATGGGAAAATAAATTTCTGTTAAGCCACCTAGTTTGTGGTACTTCGTTATGTGAACCCTAGTAAACTTATAGAATTCCATGTATATGAAGTACTGGAAAAGGCAAAACTTATCTATGGTGGGAAAAAATAAAATCACTGGTTGACTTATGGAGAGTAGGGGGTAGAGAGTAACTAGAAAGGACATGAGGGTACCTTCAAGGGTGATGGTAATATTTTGTACTTTTACAAAGGTTCATGTTACAAGAGGTTATACATATGTGAACACTCAGTGAAGGTACAATTAAGATTTGTGCATTACACTATGTAAATTTACATTAAAAGAGTTATAAGCTAACATTGATCCCTCATAATATGTGTACTTACATATTTAAGGGAAACTGAAATAAATGAAAAAAAAAAAAAATAAGATCTGTGACACAGCAAATATAAAATACTGTCCAGGGTACCTGGCTCAGGTCATGATCCCAGGACCCTGGGACTGAATCCCACATCGGGCTCCCTGCTCATTGGGGAATCTGCTTCTCCCTCTACCTCTGCAGCTCCCTGTTTGCTCTGTCTCTCTCTCTCAAATAAATAAATAAATAAAATCTTAACTAAACTAAACTAAAATACTGCCAGGATAGAGTGGCTTGGTCTGCCTTCGGCTCAGGTCAAGAACCCAGGGTCTTGGGATGAGTCCTGCATTGGGCTCCTTGCTCAGTGGGGAGCCTGCTTCTCCCTTGGCCTGCTTTGCCTCCTGCTTCCTCTGTTTGTGCTCTTTCTCTCACTCTCTCTCTGACAAATAAGTAAAATCTTTTTTTTTTTTTTAAATATTTTATTTATTTATTTGACAGAGAGAGATCACAGTAGACAGAGGCAGGCAGAGAGAGAGAGAGAGGGAAGCAGGCTCCCTGCTGAGCAGAGAGCCCGATGCAGGACTCGATCCCAGGACCCTGGGATCATGACCTGAGCCGAAGGCAGTGGCTCAACCCATTGAGCCACCCAGGTGCCCTTAAGTAAAATCTTTTTAAAAAAATAAATTAAAATAAGTAAAATAAAATACTGTCAAATCTCATTATGGATATATAACAGTTTACTATAAAATTCTTTCAACTTTTCTGTATGTTTAAAATTTTTCAAAAAAATTTTTTTTTCATAACAAAATGCTGAAAAGAAGTAAGTACACTACCAAAATTTCTTTTTAAAAAAAAGAGCGCCTCGGGGTGCCTGGGTGGCTCAGTTATAGCCTCTGCCTTCGGCTCAGGTAGTGATCTCAGGGTCCTGGGATGGAGCCCCGCATCGGGCTCTCCGCTCAGCGGGGAGCCCGCTTCCTCCTCTCTCTCTGCCTGCCTCTCTGCCTACCTGTGATCTCTGTCAAATAAATAAATAAAATCTTTAAAAAAAAATTAAAAAATTAAAAATAAATAAATAAATAAAAGAGCGCCTGGGTGGCTCAGTCGTTAGGCATCTGCCTTCTCTGGGATCGAGCCCCGCATCGGGCTCCCTGCTTGGCGGGAAGCCTGCTTCTCTCTCTCCCACTCCCCCTGCTTGTGTTCCCTCTCTCGCTGTGTCTCTATCAAATAAATAAATAAAATCTTTAAAAAAAGAAGAAGAAGAAGAATAAAGAAAGAAACAAAGAAAAACAAAGTGTTGGCAGAATGTGGTTCAACTACAACTCTCATACATACTGGTACGACTATAAATTGGTAAAACCACTCTGGAAAACTGTTTGGCAAGACCTTCTAAGGCCTATTCTACATGTAACACCCACCATGGGGTGGTCTTAGACTACACTCAACATTTTCACTCAGAAAATGACCATAGGACCACATCTGGCTTTAATCTAATAGCATGAGAACAAGGAAGCCAGATAATTCTTCCTCTACAACAACCAGCATTTCTTATAGCAACAATAAAGGCAGAGGTTCCTCACAAGGAACATGCTCAGTTACAATGGTCACTATTCCCAGAAAAGCACAGAGCACAATATCCCAATCACTATTTATAATTCCGTCCAATAGAGGGGCAATTTGTCAGTTGGGGATCATTTTTCCCATTAAACAATGTTGCCTAGTAACATCATTAACATTCTTAGCCTCAGGTTTTGGGGGAAATAAAACTAGAGATTTAATCAAAGGATGGATTCTCATATAGCACAGGAAAGGATTTAACTTTTTTTTTTTTTTTTTTAAAGATTTTTTTTTTTTTTAGGGGCACCTGGAGAGCTCAGTGGGTTAAGCCTCTGCCTTTGGCTCAGGTCATAATCTCAGGGTCCTGGGATCAAGCCCTGCATCAAAGGGCTCTCTGCTCAGCAGGGAGCCTGCTTCCCCCCCTCTCTCTGCCTGCCTCTCTGCCTCCTTGTGATCTCTCACTCTCTGTGTCAAATAAATAAAAAAAAAAAAATCTTTAAAAACAAATTTAAAAATAAGGATTTTATTTATTTGTCAGAGAGAGCAAGCCTGCACAAGCAGGGGAGCAGCAGGAAGAAGCAGGCTCCCTGCTGAGCAAGGAGCCCATGTGCAACCCAATCCCAGGATCCTGTTATGACCTGAGCCGAAGGCTGATGCTAACCTATTGAGCCACCCAGGCATCCCAAGATTTAACTTTTTATCCACACATTGTGACCCCCAAATTCCACTCTTAGGTATATGAATATATCCAACAGAAATGTAGACATAGGTTCACCAAAATACAAGTATAAAAATGTTACAGCACTATTCATAACAGCCCCAAATGCCCAATATCAATGGACGTAACATTTTTCATTGTTTTCACTATTTAATATCCATACAACATAGTACTATACAGCAGTGAAAACAAACCCACGTCACATATATCATGGATCAATTTCCCAATATATGCTATAGATATGCTATCTAAAGAAGCCAGACACAAGACACAAGATGCCCTTTTTTAAAAGGTTCAGAACAGGTAAAAAACAATCTATGGTGTTAAACGTCAGAAGAGTAGTTACAGGAATGGCAAGTGACTAGAGACTGGGCCACAAGAACTTAGGAGTTCTGGTAAAGTTCGGGGTCTTGGCCTGGATGCTGGTTATAGAGACATTTTCACTTCAAAAATTCACTGAACTGCAGATTTACAATTTGTACACTTTGCAGGGGGGGGGGGGAAGCAAGCGTGCACAAGCAGGGGCACATGCACTTGGGCAGGGGAAGGGCAGAGGGAGAGGGAGCCAAGTAGGCTCCATCTCACAACCCTAAGATTGTGACCTGAGCCGAAATCAAGAGTTGGATGCCTAACTGACTGAGCCACCCAGGAGCCCCTGATTTGTACACTTTTGTATATATGTTATACTGCAATAGAATTTACATGAAAAAATCAAGGAGAATCAACCTCCAGGACAGTAAAGTGAGGAGATCTGTAGAAGAGTTCTTCAACAAAACAACCACAACTAGAGAATAGATAACTGGTCCTATAATCCCTGGAAACTGTCCTAGGAACATATAGCAAATGAAGAAATATTTCCCCCAAAACTTACTAAATCTCATTAAGAAAAATGAGAAACTCTGGCACTTGAGCCAAAACCACCTCCCCCCACTACCCAGCTAAAAAAGAGGGAGGGCTCCACTCCAAGTGGGGTTGCCAAGCCAGGGCTCCCTGTCTCCCCAGCTCCAGGTAAAGGGCTATGGGATCCCTCTGGGAGAAACAAACTGCCAGCATGTCTTATCCCTTCCAGCTCACTGTTGCAGAGGCTGAATTCCAGGTAAGTGGACCTGAGAGACTGTGGGCTCCCTTCCTCCACCCACTTTAAACGTGCAGAGGAGAAACGTTACCCCCAGCACAGCAGGTAGAGAACACTATGGCCCCATTGCCCTCAACACAGCTCATTTATAGCGCAAAGGTTCTAGGGCAGGCAAGCCAATTAGACTGGAGGCTACTATGCCAGCCTACTGCTCACCTCATGATCCCTGAGTTCTGGGATTGAGTCCTTGCTCGGCGGGGAGCCTGGTTCTCCCTCTGCCTGCTCTGCCTGCGGCTCTCCCTGCTTGTGTGCTCTGTTTCTGACAAATAAATAAATAAAATCTTTTAAAAAAATCCTTTCTACATTAAAAAAAAAAAAAAAAAAATTACAACATGACCCAACACTTCCACTCCTAGGTACATACACAAAGAACAGGAAATGTTCAAATACTTATACAAAGAATATTTATATCAGCACTACTCAAATAGCTAAAAAATGGAAACAATACAAGTATCCAACAATGGATCAAGTGAGTATGGCATAAGGCTAGGACGAAAAGAATAGGGGTGCCTGGGTGGCTCAGTGGGTTAAGCCTCTGCCTTCGGCTCGGGTCATGATCTCAAGGTCCTGGGATCGAGTCCCACATCGAGCTCTCTGCTAGGCGGGGAGCTTGCTTCCTCCTCTCTCTCTCTCTCTCTCTATTTGTGATCTCTCTCTGTCAAATAAATAAAATCTTAAAAAAAAAAAAAAAAAAAAAGACTGCCAGCCTGGGTGGCTCAGTGGGTTAAAGCCTCTGCATTCGGTTCAGTCGTGATCCTGGGGTCCTAGGATCCAGCCCCGCATCAGGCTCCCTGCTAGGCAGGGAGCCTGCTTCTTCCTCCCTCTTTCTCTGCCTGCCTCTCTGCCCACTTGTGATCTCTGTCTGTCAAATGAATAAATAAAATCTTAAAAAAAAATAATAATAACTGAACTAGATGGAACTGGTCCCTGAAAGCTATTTGAGGTTCACTGCATGCTTAAGGGAAGAACTAAATGAATGGAGATGTACTTCTGTAGTCAAGTAAGTTAAAGAAAATAACTGAAAGTAAAAGAAACAGTAATACAGGAATCCAGTACTTCTTGTACTTCTGGGGTTGCTCTACTGACTACTGCTCATCTGTGGATATTTATATAACTTTCACATGACTGAACTGCTCTATGTGGGCCATTCTTCTGGTTTGTTTATTTGTCATTTTCAATCCAACAAACAATTGAATGCAGCCTGGACATCCTCACAATGAACAAAACGTTACCATCGACCTCAATCAACATTTTGGGGCCCATAAAACCCAAATCTCCACTAAAGATTTAGACTAATATTAATCGGCTTTTTGTTCTTTTCGAAAATGGATTAGTGGTGATTCACTTTTTAAAGGATTTTGATTTTTCAGACAACACGGACGCTGGGTTTTACTCACCTATTTCCTCTGATTCCTGCCCAGAGACTCTAAGCTTGCATTCCTTTGGATAGTGTTTTTGGATTAATTCCCACAGTTCCATGTTGACAAGAGAATTTCTTCGGGTGTGGTATCGGGTCCACGAAGAGACCCGGCGGCGACAGAAGGGACAGCATAAACTTGCCTTTTCGACAGTCGACTGGAAGCATGGGTTACAGAGCGTGTGATTACAAGGCAGTGTTACGGGCTCGATTAGGATTTCCACACAGATGCGGCACAGGCATTCCGACAGGGAGGGGATGGCGTTTTTGGATACAGCCATTTTTATACGCTAAAAAGGCACACTCAACATCAATACCTGAAAGAGAAAGAATCTTAATTCCGGCCCAACTACGGAGAAAGGAAATTAACACCTTTGTGCTTAAATATTATGCCCAGTAGTGTATCAAAATTCAGAGACTGGGAGCATCCCATAACGTCTTGAAGCAAAAGGGTGCTTTGCGATCCAGGGAAACGGGGCTGCCCTGGAAGGCGGCGTGTTTATCCATGTTTAAGACAAATGTCGGGTAATGAAACGAACCTTTCCGTCGGGAGACCGAGGCTGCTCCGAGGCATTAACACAACCGTTGCGGCAAGGCCCGCGGTGCGCTCCAGCTCTCCCGCGCGGCGGGAGGTACGCGCCAAATTCCCCTCCTCCCTCTTACCCGCGGAGGGTGCTCCGGTAGCTCCCGGCTGCCAAGCCCGAGGCCGCCCAGGCGCGAAGCTCGGGGCCGCAGCTCCGGGAAGAAAGTTGTTTCCGCCCGGGCGCCGGGCTGCGCGGGAGCACTACTTCCGTTTTACCGTTGCTGTGGCAGCAGCACGTGAGCCCCCACGTTCCACCTTTCGTGAACCTTGAGCCGTTTCCCGGCGCTCTGAGCCCACAATCCCCTTCCTTCGCTCAGCCCCAAATACCTAACCTTGGCAGCTGCGCCGTAGCAACCCGACAAGGGCCAGTGACGTCACAACTGCCCAACCAAACGGCCCCTCCCACCCAGAGAACCGCCCAAGGGCCGACACAGCTGACGTTAGGCTGGGCGGGACTTCCGGGTCCTGTCCGCCCCGCCCGCCCCGCCCACCCCGCCCTGCGCCGCTCCCGCCCGGCGAAGGGCCCCTACCTTACGTTACAGTCCCTTTCACTGCGGACACCAGGGAGTGTCGTGAGGTTGGTCTCTGGCTGGAAAAGGAAAGCGTCAAAACAAATTAAGGACCAAACAAAAATTTTGAAAATTCTTCCCTCTTCTTAAAATCTGCTCCTCAGACTACTTTTCTGTTTCTGCTATCTTGTACCAAACCTCTTAGGTCGCTTTCTGAAGTTCTTAGGAAAGCATCTCCTAGGTTATCTCCTAGAAAGGTTGTAGCCGGAGAATCCGCAGACTTGCTACAGTTTAACACCCACTGCCACCGCCTTCTGTAACCCACCCCTTATGAAGTCTGAGGCCCGGAGATAGGTTGTTCTAGGATTGCCTTCCCTTCGAAGTGTCCCAAATTGACCTCTTGTGCTCTGGGGCTGAAATATGTAAGGCGAAGACAGAGCTTGGGTATAAAGAAGGAAAATAGTTTATTTCTTTGTCAGGCGAAGGAGGCTGCAGCAGACTAATGCCTTAAGACTGCCAGCCTGGGGCTGCCTGGGTGGCTCAGTGGGTTAAGCCTCTGCCTTCGGCTCGTCATGATCTCAAGGTCCTTGGATCGAGTCCCACATCGAGCTCTCTGCTAGGCGGGGAGCCTGCTTCCTCCTCTATCACTACTTGTGATCTTTCTTTGTCAAATAAATAAAATCTTAAAAAAAAAAAAAAAAAAAAAAAGACTGCCAGCCTGCTCAGGCCAAAAGGCTGAGGGGTTTCATAGGAAACTGCAGGATCTGGGCAGTTTTGACAGGAATCTGGTAGGGGCTGGCCTCGCGTTGCATATGTTTTCGAGGTGGTCTCAGGACTAGCGCTGCCTTGGGCCTTCCAAGTTTCGATACTGAGTATCAACATGGATACCAGGTTTTTGGAACAAAGGATTCTACAGAAAAACAAGTGAAAGGGAGGGCAGGCCTCAAGAATAAGGGAGAAAATTTTGTTCAGATTAAAGTCAAGATTTGCTGAAGCATTAGTATGTCCATCTTATTTTCCATCCATTCCTTATTTTTATTTTTTTTATCATTTTTTAAAATTATTTGTTTCAGGGGTACAGGTCTGTGATTTGATTCATCAGTCTTATATAATACCCAGTGCACATTACAACACATACTCTCCCTGATGTCCCTGATGTCCATGACTAATCCCTGCCATCCCTTCACCCCGCACTCCCCAGCCTCCACCCCCCCCCCCCCCCCCCCCCCCCCCCCCCCCCTCCCCCCCCCACACCCCCAACCCAGCCAGCAACCCTCAGTTTGTTTCCTGTGGTTAAAATTCTCTTATGGATTGTCTTCCTCTCTGGTTTCATCTTGCTTCATTTTATCCTCTCTTCCCTTATGATTCTCGGCCTTCTTAAATTCCACATATCAGTGAGATCATAAGATAATTGTTTTACTCTGACTAATTTTGCTTAGCATAATACCCTCTGGTTCCATCCACATCAAATGCAACTGATTTCTGTGCATTGATTTTATATCTTGATACTTTACTGAATTCCTATATGAGTTCTAGCAATTTTGGGGTGGAGTCTTTTGGGTTTTCCACTTAGAGTATCATGTCATCTGCAAAGAGTGAGAGTTTGACTTCTTTGCTGATTCTGATGCCTTTTATTTCTTTTTGTTGTCTGACTGATGAGGCTAGGACTTCTAGTACTATATTGAACAGCAGTGGTGATAGTGGACATCCCTGCCATGTTGCTGTCTGTAGAGGAAAAGCTCTTAGTTTTTCCCCATTGAGAATGATACTGGCTGTGGGTTTATCATAAATGGCTCTTATGAAATTGAGGTATGTACTCTCTACCCCTACACTGTGAAGAGTTGGTTTTTTGGTGTGTGTGTGTGTTTTTTTTTTAAGGTTTTTGTATATTTGTATATGTGCTGCCGAAGCAAGCACAAGGTTTTTGTATATTTGTAAGAGACAGGGAGAGCACAGAGAGCGGCAGGCAGAGGAAGAAGCAGACTCCCCACTGAACAGGGAGCCTGATGCAAGACTCTTGATCCCAGAACCTTGGGATCATGACCTGAGCTGAAGGCAGATGCTTAACGGACTGAGCTACCCAGGCATCCCACTGTGAAGAGTTTTAATCAAGAAAGAATGTTATACTTTATCAAATGCTTTTTCTGCATCTACTGAGAGGATCATATGGTTCTTGTCTGTCCTTTTATTTATATAGTGTATCCCATTGATTGATTTGCAGATGTTGGACCAACCTTGCAGCCCAGGAATAAATCCCAGTTGGTCGTGGTGGATAATCCTTTTAAAACATCCGTTCATTTCCATAGCAGTTTCATAGGGCTTAGAAAACAAACTACAGGGTGCCTCAATCCTGGGGTTTAGCAGTCATGTGCATCATTTGTGATGTACTCCTGTATTATTAAATTTCAATCTAGAACAATCAAAATTACAAAGGAAGTGAAAAAATATTTTAACATTTTATGCATTCTGAAATAAGTTTTTTCACTTTGATACTAAGTTCTTGTCCTGACACCTGATCCTACTGTTTTGAATTCTATGATAAAAGTAGGTTTTGGGATGCCTGGCTGGCTCAGTAGGTGGAGCATGTGACTCTTTTTTTTTTTTTTCCAAAGATTTATTTACTTATTTGACAGAGAGAGAGATCACAAGTAGGCAGAAGTAGGCAGAGAGGCAGGCAGAGAGGGAGAAGCAGGCTCTCCGCTGGGCAGAGAGCCCGATGTGGGGCTCGATCCCAGGAGTGACTCTTGATCTCATATGAGCATGAGCCCCACATTGGGTGTAAAGAGTACTTAAAATTTTTTTTAATTTTAAAAAAAGTAGGTTTTGGCTAGAAAAACCACAGGGATTAAATAGACCAATCCCTAGTACTTCAGAACAAAGCCAAGAGACAGAAAATAGAATGATGGTTGCCAAGGGCCAGGAGAGTTATTGTTTAATGGGTACAGAGTTTATTTTCAGATGGATGGTAGTGATGGTTGCACAATATTATGAATGTATATACTACACTGAACTGTCCACTTAAAAGTGGTTAAGAGGGTAAATTTTATGTTGTATGTATTTTATCACAATAAGAAATTTTTTTGAAAAACAACAAAAAGCAGGCCTGAGTTTTTTGAGGAAATGTTACTTAGATGTAAAGGAAGAGAAAAAAAAATCACTGCACGAATAAGTCTTTAAGGTCTTTTGGGTTTGCTGAGGCCATGGAAGTTGGCCAGATGGTTTCTAGATGGAGCCAAAGCAAAGAGGTATGGGCCCTTGGTAGAACATTTTGGGAGCTTTGTTTTGTTTTAATGTGAATTCAGAAACCTTTGGTTGTCATCTACTTGTCCATGATATCAACACCTGAGCCTAAAATTTTAGGCTCCCTAATATGGTTCCAACTTTCTTTTCCCTGTGGAATATCCCATTATTCTTTTTTTTTTTCTTAAGATTTATTTATTTATTTGAGAGATCGAGAGTGCGTGAATGCAGTGGGGATGGGCACGAGAGAGGAGAGAAACTCAAGCTGACTCTGTGCTGAGCGTGGAGCCCAATTTGAGCCTGGATCCCACGATCCCAAGATCATAACCTGAGCTAAAACCAAGAAATGGACACCCAACTGACTGAGCCACCCAGTTGCCCTTCTCCCATTATTTTTTAAAACATTCAACTCTGATCTAGACACTGGCATCCAGATCTTGTGCTTTCAGGCCATAGTTTGAAATCTTAATTCATCCTAATGTCTTACTTTGTTGTTTTGCCTACTTGAAGGATCAATTCAGTATGCTTCCTCCTGGAAATATTTCTCAATCACACAGTGATAACCCTCCTCTGAACTCACCCTGTCATGTATTGCTTAGTGATAGTGGGTTTTTTGTAGTCTTATTATGTAACTCTTGCATTTTGATTTCTATGTTCAGATATTTATGTTTATGTAATGCGCTTCCTTAGATTTCCTTGGCCTTGTTCACTTTCTGGACCCACAGTCCCTTGCTCTGCCTGAGGCTGACCTATTGCATTTCTAGAATCTCTTCCTTCACTTCAGAATTCCAGGAAAGCACTGCACTAAGCAAGGCAGTTACTGGCTTCTCACTGGCTGCTGGGAGGGCTTGAATGATGCATCCTGGAAGTATGGGGGGGAGAAAGGGGTCACTCTCTAAGGAACAAATGTCAGCCAACTGAAAACAGTAGACTAAGTGAGCATGACAGAAAAATGCCCTTTCCATCTTCCTTACAAGGCATGGTTTCTCCAAACAGTGTGTCTGGAGAGGTCAAGACTGCATTTTTTTTTTTTCAAGATGTTATTTTTAAGTAATCTCTGCACCCAAAATGGGGCTCAAACTTACAACCTTGAGATGGAGAGTCAAATGCTCTACTGACTGAGCCAACCAGATACTCCAAGACTGAGTGCATTCATCTACCAAGCAAGCTGCTGTGTCTCATGGCTCATTTTCAAAGAGGGGCCAGCAGGGTAACACATCATATTGTATTACTTCGAATCCTCTGCCTAACTCCTTCCAGAGTGTCACCTCATTTTGGTTAATCTGAATCTATACGTCTCAAATAAAGCGTAAGCATTTAACCTTTACCTGGAAGATGGGATCTGCATTTTCAACTGTTTCTGCTATTCACATCACCTGGTACATGGCATTTGGTGTTCAATAAATTTTTTAAAAATTTTTTAGATTTTATTTTTAAGTAATTTCTGTATCCAATGTGGGGCTTGAACCTACAACCCTGAGGATCAAGAATCATATGCTCTTATCAACCAAGCCAGCCAGGTGCCCCGGTAAATATTTTAATATATAGTCAATGTGCAAGAGTTCCATTTCCTGTGTAAAATAACTATGGTTGTGTACCAGAGAAAAAAATGCACAACATACAATACATATTAGGTGTTTTTATTGTTGTTTTTTTTGTCTTTTAGTATGCAGTACATTCACATGGCTCAAAATTCAAAAATTTACAAAATGGAGTAACAGTGAAAATAATTCCTCCTACTTTTGACCCCTAGCCTCTTCGTTTTTTCTCCTGACACAACCAATGTTCTTACTTTCTAATATATCTCTCCAGAAAAAGTTTATGAATTTTGTGGATATATTAGCGTGTGTGTGTGTGTGTGTGTGTGTGTATTTGTTTTTGCCCTTTTTTCCTACTTCACAATATATAGGAAATATTTGAAAACAATACATCTTGGTGATAACTCCATATCATTTTACAGTTACACAAAGAACTTCATTCTCTAATATTGCTACACAAAAAGTATCCATTGTATCAATTTATCATATTTAAGGCTTCCCTCACTTTTGCTATAAAAATAAGCCTGTAATAAATTGTACGTGCATCTTTTCCCCCCATTTGCAAGATAAATTCCTAGAAGTAGAGTCTCTTGGTCATCAAAATTAGTTTCTGACTGATGGTAGCAACTCTTTTAGCAATGACTTTTGCTCTTCAGGAGCCCTCACTGCTTTCCCCTTCTCAATGATCTGAACAGCCTTCAGTAAACCATCCTGCAGAGCCTGATTCTTTACCATGTTAGTGATTAGGAAGGTGACATCCCTGATATACATCTGCCTCACTTTAGCACCATAGTATTCTGCCCTGTGGCCATGGGCAATAAAGAAGGTACAAAGGGCTGTGATATCTCCTTCTTGCAGCCCACACTCCTCCAGGACAGACTCCCACACAACTCCAACGCGCTGGTTCTTGACTTTTCGTCTCAGGATAGAGGTTAAGGTGGGAAGACCTCGCACCAGGTCTGGCAGCTTGTCAAGCACACGAGTGTGCAAGCAGATGAGAACTTCAGTGACGTAGCTGTATAAAATATTCAGTTCCATTGAAGTGAATCTACAAAAAATGTGGAGAGCTTCTTAATCAGTAGAACTCTTTCTGCACAAACAAACAAACAAACAAAAGAATTCTACTTGGATACAAACCCATGAGAAGAACCATTTTAGAAAGTATTTTAGAAAATATTTTAGAACTAGGACCTGCACTATACAGGATAGCTTAGTTCTCAGGCCATTCATACTACACATTTCTCAAAAGCAGAGGACTTACATCACCCATCTCTGTGTTAAGCAAGACATTGGCAAACAAGAGACACTGTGACAAGATGTATATGACAGTGCTGGCATATGAACGGCTGCTCAAGTTAAACTTTTTTGAATGAATTGACCTCAGAAAATAGCATTTCTTCACAATCCATTGAAATTCAAGTTTAAAATGACTGCTGCAAGCTCTCACAAAGCCACGAAATTCCACCAATTTCTCACTGCATACTCACTTGGGGGCCAGAACTGCTCTCCACAGCTCATCCTGGGCTGCCTGGCTTACCAAAGCCTTGCTGTGCTGTTCAAATCTCCGGGTCAGACTATCCTTGGTGAAATCCATTTCTTTAAACTGTGCTTCTAAACCTTGGAGTTTGTGGTCTACTCTATAGGATAAAAGAATCAAGGGAGACTTTAGGACAAGGGACAAAACTAAGGTTTTGCCTTAAAGCTCTAATATATTGTTTATAATCACTATTAATTGGGGTAGCTATTTAAATTTAAGATGATGGATAGATATTTGTATTTGCCATTCTCTTTAGCCATCATCCTAATTCCTATGTTCCTTATATTGCCAAACTTTTAATGGTCTAATTACTTGAATTATCTGCCACCTCTTGATTTTGTATTGTACTTTATACTTTCAGAAGTATTTTAGGGGTGCCTGTCTGGCTAAGTCAATGGAGCCTGTAACTCTCAATCTCAGGGTCTTGAGTTCAAGACCCACACTGGGCATAGAGCCTACTTTAAAGAAAGAAGTACTTTAAATACAAGCATTACTTTGATTCTCGCAACAGCCATAAGAAGTGAAGCAGTCATTTTTATCATTCTACTGATAAAGAAACTGAAGGGTGCCTGGTGGGCTCAGTCAGAAGAGCGTGGGACTTTTGATCCCCATGTCATGAGTTCAAGCCCTACATGGGCATAGAGATTACTAAAAAAAATAAATAAACTTAACAGATAAAGAAATTGAGTCTCCAAGAGATTGAGACCCAATGTCATAGCTAGCCAGTGCTGGGACCTGTATTTAATAAGGTACATTTCTCTACTCTACTCTGACTGCCCAAATCCTATCCTACCTTCAAGGATAAGCTCACTTTCCACTGTTTGTTTGAATCCGCTAGCCTTTCTGCCCGGAGATCACCCAGCCAAAGACTTAATTTTCACAGGGACTGCCTCCACTACCTGTCACTCCCCACCTCCTGCTTTATTTTTAGAGGTAGCATTTCATGAATGAAATTATAAGCTGTTTGAGGGAGGGAATCAGAGACTATTTCTCCGGGTGAGAAATAGTCACCCAGAGTGACTATTTCTGGGTCGCTCAGTAATTAAGCGTCTGCCTTTGGCTCAGGTCAGGATCCCAGAGTCCTGGGATTGAGCCCCACATCAGGCTCTCTGCTCAGTGGGAAGTCTGCTTCTCCTTCTCCCACTCTCCCTGCTTGTGTCCCTCTCCCTGTCAAATAAATACATTAGAAAAAAAAATTGAAAAAAAAAAAGACTATTTCTAGGACATCTTTACACCTATTCCCTAATATCTAGCAAAGGCCTTAGACAGAACTAATAAAATACATCTCATATGATCCATGTCCCTGATGCGAATGAGTTGCTGAACTGTGTAACCTCGCATGGGCATTTGGGTAGCTCTAAACAGCCTTAATCATCAGGGGGCGCTGTGGCACCACAATTATGTCAAACTGAATCACAGAGAACTGAAACAACACAACTCAGTTGCCTGAAGGACCCCACATTTTATTTTTTTCATGAAAGAAGTGATACACTAATATACATACCACGTCCCTGAGCTTCTATGTCCCAGTTCTTCTATGTCCAGGTTCTGTCCTTTACCATCTTTTCTTCTTGGTCCTCACTTTATCTTAAGGCTAATTCAGCTTCAGGTACCACATCTCTCCTAAGCTCTAGACCCATATCTTTATGTTTTGTGCATCTCCACCTGGGTGGAGATGTCAAACTCAACTGTCCTAAATTGAGAGGCCAACTATCCCACACCCCCATCATCAGAAATTACTACGGTGGAATCTTCTCACTGATCAGGATATTTTGTTTACATACAGATAAGGCCCACTATGAAATGTTTGGTGTTTTGCAATGTCATCTGGCATACTGTTTTGTATTAACTTTGACACCTTTAAGACTATGTTGCTTGTAGGTCATCTCTAGCTTGTCAAGTCAGTGTAAAAGTTCACAATTGTTAAGTCTTTTGGAAGCCTCTCACCAAAAATCATTCCCACACCATTCCAAATAAATCCTAAACCACATGTCTGAAAATTCAAGTCTGTTTTCTACAATTCCCCAGATTAGTGATACCACCATCTATTCAATTACTTGAACTAAAAATCTCAGAATAATTTTACCTTTTTTTTCTCCCTCTCCATTAATGCCTCTAAATTATCCCTTCCTCTCTATCACCACTAAGCCAGTTAATGACTATCTTTCACTTGACCTAGGATTGCAGTAGCCTAACTGAATCCTTGCTTTCAATTTCTGCTGCTACTAATCCATCCTCTAGAAATATGCTGCTGCCATTTTTTAAAGACTTTATTATTTATTTAAGAGAGAGAGAGAGAGGAGGAGCAGAGAGGAGAGGGAGAAGTAGGGAGCCTGATGCATGCAGGACTCCATCCCAGGACTCTGGGATCATGACCTGAGCTGAAGGTGGACATTTAACCGACTGAGCCACCCAGACACCCCAATATGTTCCTTTAAAAAAAATTTTTTTTTAATTTATTTATTTGTCAGTGAGAGAGAGAGAGAGAAGGAGAAAAAGCACAAGCGGGGGAGGGGCAGGCAGAGGAAGAAGCAGCCTCCCCACTGAGCAAGGAGCCCAATGTGGGACTCAATTCCAAGACCCTGGGATCATGACCTGAGCCGAAGGCAGACACTTAACTGACTGAGCCACCCAGGCATCCCTAGAAATGTGCTTCTGAAACATAATTCTGTTCATGTAATTCAACTGATTATCCATGTTGCCCATTGATACAGTTATGGCCAAACTGGGTATCTTCAGGAGGATAAACATAAAACCTTTAACCTTTGCTCCTATCTTCTGCCAGTCCTTTCATAGCCTAGTCACTAATCATGTGAGACATCTAGCAGCTGACTGAAAAGAGCATGGGATTCCAGGCATCTGTGGCTTCCATATACTTTTCCTCACCCCAGAATTCCTTCCCATATTTTTCTTTCTCATAACCCTTTACTCACACTTTAAGATCTAGCTTAAATGTCTCTCTATAAAGGGTTCCTTTTCCGAGTATAAAAGGCAAAATTAATTGATCCTTTCTTCCTGTCCTCAGGGCTCTTTAGGAAAATCACATTAAATTCTAGTTTGTTTGGTTTTTTTTTTAGATTTTTTTTTTTTTTTTTTTTTTTGACAGATCACAAGTAGGCAGAGAGAGACAGGAGGAGGAGGCAGGCTCCCTGCTGAGCAGAGAGCCCGATGCGGGACTCGATCCCAGGACCCTGAGATCATGACCTGAGCTGAGGGCAGAGGCTTTAGCCACCCAGGCACCCAAATTCTAGTATTTTTGAATACTTATGTTCTCCCTATAGTCTTTGAACTCCTTGAGGACAGAAAACATGTTTTACTTATTTTGTATACCTAGAATATAGCACATGCATTAATTGAATGAATTCACCTGGAATGGAAATAATTTTTATTATTAATTTATATTTTTTAACCTGGTTAAAAAATATAAAGTGGTTTAAACTTAAACCACTTTAAACAGAGATAGAATTCTAATTAGCATATCTGTAGTTCTTTGCCTGTTTTTATTCTTTATTCTTCTCTTACCCATCTTCCCATTAAAGCAGACAATGCTTGCTCCCTCCCTGGAGCCCTTAGGAACCTTTTCATCGCCTCCTTCAAGGATATCAGAGTTGTGGTTTCACTGGTCATCTTCTTAAGGCAAAATGAAAGGAAACAAAACAAGGAAAACAAAAACCTAGTGGAGGTTTGAATCCAGGGTTTTCTGTTGTCTTCCACTCAGCAACAGGCAGCAGCAGGATGAGTATTTGATCTAAATTCTGTCTGAAAGGTCACTCAGTACAAGAAGCTTTTAATAGCTTGTATATCCAAATATAGTTTCAAAGAACTCATCATGTGAGCACAGGTGTCCTAGAACGCACTGTAATATTTGCTTTTGTAAAGTGAGCCATAGTACATCAACAAACAAGATGTAATCATGGCTCTGCGTGTATTCCAGTAAATGTATATATGGATATATACAAGGATTAAATTTGATGGAAATATTACTCTCAAATTTTAACAGCTTAATTATTCAACTATAATCTTAAATTAAGTTTAAAGACATCCCCTGACCTTATATGTAGTATTATATCAATGCTAAAAATCTAATCATCCTCAAAAAATAATAAATATTCATTGAGAGTTTCTAGTATTAGATTAAGTATTGAAAATAAAAACAGGAGTTCCTGGATGGCTTGGTTGGTTAAGGGTCTGCCTTCCATTCAGGTCATGATCTGGGAGTTCCAGAATGGAGCCCTGCATCAGGCTCCCTGCGCAGTGGGGAGTCTGCTTCTCCCTCTGCCCCTCACCCTGCTGGCATGCTCTTTCTCTCCCTCAAATAAATAAAATCCTTAAAAATAAATACATACGTACATACATACATATATATGTAGGTACATAAATACGTAACAAAATAAAAACCGACCTAAAACAGGACCCCTGAATTCAATGTGTTTAAACTCTAATTGGGAAAGCAGGACATACACTTAAAAAGAAAACGCATATAAAAGGTTGTGCACCAAATAGGTACAGACCATAAAAATCATAGATTAGAGTAAGTCACTGTAAGGACCTATTTAGCCAGAGCAGCTCCATCCTGACCCTGTTCTCCACTCCCCCCCCACCACGGGCTCAGGGAACTTACTTAAAAACAAGTCCCGGAAACTAGTCCCAGGTTAACAAAGCCCAAATACAAGGGTGGGTCAGGCCAGGTGGAGGTATCCAATCAGTGGGGGCGCATACTGTCTCCTAGCTACCAAGGAGTATGGGCCCCGCCCTTTGGGTGCCTTTTGGGTGCCCCTTCTGACCAAGGTGATAGGCTAGTTCAAATATCTACTATAGGGTAAATTGTAATTCAGTTGGTCACTTATGTGTGACCTAGCAGGACTGTGCAGCTTTCTCTGTGTTACAATCTCATTGGCCACCTGTGCGTGGCCAGGCCCAACCACATGGCCTTTTTGTAAGGCAGAGAGTGGTCGCCTCTTTGCAAGAGACGGCCCTGGCCGGTTGGTTTGATTCTCGATGTTTGGCACGAAATAAAGCTTTACTTGACCTTTGCTTTGTATCAGTCTTGCTCCTTTGACCATGGACCCAACGTCACTAAATCCTTGGATAATTGAGAAATGCTAACATTGAAGGTAGAAGTTGAGCTTAGCCTTAAAGGAAAAGTAGGTCTTTGATTATCGAGCTCCACATCGGGCTCTCCACTCAGCAAGGAGCCTGCTTCCTCCTCTCTCTCTGCCGGTCTCTCTTCTTAAAAAAAAAAAAAAAAAGAAAAAAGGTGAGGTTGGTGGGGTGAGGTCCGGAACCGAAAACCAAGAAAGAATTCTTGAGGGGCACCTGGGTGGCTCAGTGGGTTAAAGCCTCTGCCTTCGGCTCGGGTCGTGGTTCCAGGGTCCTGGGATCGAGCCGCATCTGGCTTTCTGCTCAGCAGGGAGCCTGCTTCCTCCTCTCTCTCTCTGCCTACCTGCAATCTCTGTCAAATAAATAAATAAAATCTTTAAAAAAAAAAAAGAACTCTTGAGACATCTTTGGTGCAAAGTGGTGGTTTATTAAGCACAGGGACAGGACCCATGGGTAGAAAGAGCTGCTGCCCTGGGGTTGTGAGGGGTGGCAGGTTCTATACTACTGGGTTCCAGTTGGTAAGGAAAAAGGGAGGTTTCAATAGAACTTTCATATGCTAAAGAGGACCTGCAAGATACCGGATGCCTTGAGGCCTTGTCATTGTCAAGGTTTTTTCTCTAGGAAGGTATTAACATTAAGATAGTTGGGAGACTCCTAAAGAATGTCACAATATGTCCCTACCAGGAATGGGAGTGGGGGAAGGTTTCAGGGTGTCTGCCTTTTGCTTTGTTCTCAGCCAGCCTTCTGTTCCCTCATCTTTGTGAGCAAAATCACAAAGGCAAAATAGATGATGTGGTCAGGAAACAATGGGTGGCTATGCTTTAAGCAAAAAATTCATGTGAGGGGGCACCTGGGTGGCTCAGTGGGTTAAAGCCTCTGCCTTCGGCTCAGGTCATGATCCTGGGGTCCTGGGATTGAGCCCCAAGGCGGGCTCTCTGCTCAGCGGGGAGCCTGCTTCCTCCTCTCTCTCTGCTTGTCTCTCTGCCTACTTGTGTTCTCTGTCAAATAAATAAAATCTTTTAAAAAAAAATTCATGTGAGGAAACAACATTTAATAAGATCTTAATAAAATCATTTATTTATTTGACAGAGAGAGAGAGAGAGCACAAGCAGGGGGAGAAGCAGAGGGAGAAGGAGAAGCAGAGAGCCTACCATGGGGCTCGATCCCAGGACCTCAGGATCCTGACCTGAGCTGAAGGCACTTGCTTAACTACTGAGCCACCCAGGTGCCCTCCAAAAAATAAAATCTTAAAACAAAAAAAAAAACCTCAACCACTTTTTACTATTTGAAGTGTATGGCTCTGTGGTGTTAAGCATGTTTATCCTGTGGCCCAGCCATCACCACCAGCCTTCTCCAGAGCATTTTCATCCTCCCCAGCTGAAACTCTATACCCATTAAATACCAGCTCCACATTCTCCCCCTCAGTCCCTGAAACCACCATTCTAGTTTTTGTCCCTATGAATTTAAATCCTCCAAGTCCTGAAATAAGTGGAATTGTATACTATTTGTCCTTTTGTGACTGGGAAGAAAGTTTTTCTGGTGAGAGAAAACATACACATAGTAGCAGTGGTCTCTCTTCATCCCTCATATTGTTGAATCTTCGTGTCATGCCTGGTACTACGGCAGTCACCTTTCATGACCATGAGGGGAACCAGCCGCAGAGAGCAAGCCAGGACAGCAGAGCAGACAGATGAAAAGAAACTAATATGACAGAAAGAAGTATGAAAGTTCCTTAAGAAATTAGAACTGGCAATCATATAAACCAGCAATCTCACTTCAGGGGATTTAAAAAATTGAAAGAGGATGTTGGAAGAGGTATCTGCACTCCGATGTTCCTTTCAGGATTACTCCCAATAGTCAAGATACGGAACAACCTAACTGTCCAGAAAGAAGGAAATCCTGCTGTTGTGTCAACGTGGATGGGCCTTGTGCTAAATAAAATAAGCCAGACAGAGAAAAACAAATATTGCAGAGTTAATCACTTATATATGAAATCTACACAAAAAGTCAAACTCAGAAACAGGAAGTAGAAAAGTGGTTGCCAGGGGTGGCTTGATGTGTTTTGGAATACAGATGAGGTTCGGTGGGGTGAGGTCCGGAACCAATGGCCAAGAAAGAATTCTCAAGACGTTTTTGGTGCAAAATGGTTTTATTAAAACATGGGAACAGAAACCCAAACCAGAAACCTCTCACCAAATTAACCTCTCCCAGAATAATTCCCTTGCTAGTGTGCTTATTTTAAGGCATAACTTTGCCTTATTAAGCCTTTCATAGTTGGGCTTCTGTCCTTTTGTTTTTTAAAGGTTTTATTTATTTGTCAGAGAGAGCAGAAGCAGGGGGAGCAGCAGGCAGAGAAGAAGCAGGCTCCCCACTGGGCAAGTAGCTCAATGCGGGATTCGGTCCTGCCATCATGACCAGAGCCCAAAGCAGGCATTTAACGGACTGAGCCACCCAGGCTCCGCTTGGGCTTCTGTTCTTTTTTTTTTTTTTTTTAAAGATTTTATTTATTTATTTGTCAGAAAGAGAGAGAGAGTGAGCACAGGCAGACAGAGTGGTAGAGGGAGAAGCAGGCTCCCTACAGAGCAAGGAGCCTGACACGGGACTCGATCCCAACTCTGGGATCATGACCTGAGCCGAAGGCAGCCGCTTAACCAACTGAGCCACCCAGGCATCCCTGGGCTTCTGTTCTTAAGGAGTTAAGAGTTCAGTGAAGGATACTGTAAGGGCCTGTTCAGCCAGAGCAGCCCCACCCCAGTTGAACTGCCATTATGCTGTAAAGCCTAAATTGACCTTGCCACCCCCCCACCCCGGCTAGGGGAACTTATTTAAAAGCAAGTCCGGGAAACCAGTCCTAGGTAACAAAGTCCAAATACAAGGGTGGGTCAGGCCAGGTGGAGGTATTCAATCAGTGGGGGCGCATACTGTCTCCTAGCTACCAGGGAGTATGGCCCCCCCGCCTTTGGGAGCCTTTTGGCGCCAATCCTAACCAAGGTGTGATAGGCTAAATCAAATGTCTACTAGGGTAAATTGTAATTCAATTGGTCACCTAGCATCTCTGTGGAGTTTCCTCTGTGTGTTACAATCTCATTGGCCACCTGTGCGTGGCCAGGCCCAATCACATGGCCTTTGCTCTATAAAAGTTAGTCTGGAAAGGAGGGAGGGGTCGTCCTTTCTGTAGGGGCGGCCCCGATCGGTCTGTTTGATGGTAGGTCTGATTCCTGATGCTTGGCGCTAAATAAAGCTTTCCTTGACCTTCGCTTTGTATCAGTCTCGCTCCTTTAATCATGGACCCATTATTGGGGTATCCAATTTTGGGGGGACCCAACAATACTTTGTATATCAGGTTCCTCTTTGCCGAGGTTTCTTCTGAAGCCCTTCATTCCTTTTCTTAGGGGTAGATCAGTGGCCAGAACCTTGACAAGGATATGAAACAGAAGGAAAGAGAGAATGGTGGAGACTCTGATTTTGCTGCAATCTCTCTCTTATGCTCAGAATAAGGCATTGTGGAACCCCACCCCCGGAAGAACGTTTGGAGAAGGCAAAGAGTAAAAAAAGTTGTGCTCTGGGGTCAGAGCCTACCAATTCCAGCCAGTGCTGTTTCCTCTCGGGTCCTGTCTGCCTATCCAGATCCAGTATTTTTCCCTTCTCCCCACTTTCACTGACTACCTCTTTTTTTTTTTTTTTTAAAGATTTTTTAAAATTTATTTGACAGATCACAAGTAGGGAGAGAGGCAGGCAGAGAGAGACAGGAGGAGGAGGCAGGCTCCCTGCTGAGCAGAGAGCCCGATGCGGGACTCCATCCCAGGACCCTGAGATCATGACCTGAGCTGAAGGCAGAGGCTTTAACCACTGAGCCACCCAGGCCCCCTACCTCTCTTTTTTTTTTTAAGATTTTATTTTTATTTATTTGAGAGAGAGAAAGAGAGCACAAATGGGGGGGTGAGGAGGGGTAGAGGGAGAGGGAAAAGCGGATTCCCCCTGAGCAGGGAGCCCAATCCCAGGACGGATCCCAGGACCCTGAGATCATAACCAGAGCTGAAGGCAGACGCTTAACCAACTGAGCCACCCAGGTGGCCCCCACTGACTACCTCTTGTCTGTGTAGACCTAAACAATACCAGCTGATCACTTCATCCTCGATTGCCTGATTGCCTTTTATCTAGTCCAAACTTTTGTAATGTCCAGATCTGCCAGGTTCATCTTCCTTATCCTCCTGGTCCCCTGTCATATTGCTTTCCAAACTATTTTTTTTAACTAGTCAATTTGTTGTTGTTGTTGTTGTTTAAATACTTTATCTGGTTTTTTTTGACAGAGACACAGGGAGAGAGGGAACTCAAGGCAAGGAAGGGGGAGAGGGAGAAGCAGGCTCCCCACTGAGAAGGGAGTCCGATGTGGGGCTCGATCCCAGGACCCCAGGACCATGAACTGAGCCAAAGGCAGACACTTAATGACTGAACCACCCAGGTGCCCCCTCAACTTGTTTTTTTAAAGCAGTTTTAGGCTCACAGCCAAAAGAGTCAAAAGTACAGACAGGATCACCCTGCCCTCAGACAGGCACAGCTTCCCCCACTATAGACCTCCTCACCACAGCGGTTATAGTACCCACTTCTGATGAGCATACAGACTCATCATTATCTCCCAAAGTGCACAGTTTACATTAGGGTTCCCTCGGTGGTGTCCATTCTATGGGTTTTGACAAATGTATAATAACATGTATGTATTCACCATTCTAATAGTATACAGAATAGTTTCACTGTTCTAAAACCCTCTGTGGTCTGCCTACTCACCTCTCCTTCCTGCCCCGCTGCCCACCCCAACCCCTGGTAACCACTGATCATTTTATGGTCTCTGTACTTTTGCCTTTTCAAGAACGTCATATAGCTGGAATCGTACAGTATGTACCCTTTTCGATTGGCTTCTTTCACTCATACTATGCATTTAAGTTTCCTCCATGTCTTTTCATGGCTTGATAACTCAGTTCTTTTGGTGCTGAATTAATATTTCATTGTCTGGATGTGCCACAATTTCTTTATTCACTCACCTCCTGGAAAAATCTTGAATATTTCCAAGTTTTGGCAATTATTAATGAAACTGCTATAAACATCCATGTGCAGGTTTTTGTAGGGGCCTAAGTTTTCAGTTTATTTGAGTAAATACCAAGGAGCATGATTGCTGGATTGCATGGTTAAGAGGATGTTTATGTTTGTAAGAAACTGCCAAGCTGTCTTTCAAAGTGGCTGTACCATTCCGCATTTCTACCAGCAGTGAATGATAGTTTTTGTTGCTTCTCATCTTTGCCAACACTTGGTGTTGTCACTGTTTTGGATTTTGGCCATTTGAATAGATGTGTGGTTGTATCTTATTGTTTTAATTTGCATTTTCCCAATGACAAATGGTGTTGAGCTTCATGGCTTACTTGCCATCTGTGTATCTTCTTTGGTGAAGTGTCTGTCCAGGTGTTTTGCCCTTCTGATTTTTTATTAAAAAAATTTTTTTTGTTGTGCCCTTTTTAAAAAATCAGCTTATTTCTTATTGTTGAGTTTTAAGGGTTCTTGGCATATTTATCAGTTGTGTTTCTTTCTTTCTTATCAGTTGTGTCATCTTCAAATATTTCCTCCCACAAACCTTCTTTTCTTTTTTTTTAAGATTTTATTTACTTATTTGACAGAGAGAGATCACAAGTAGGCAGAGAGGCAGGCAGGGAGAGGGGGAAGCAGGCTCCCCACTGAGCAGGGAGCCTGATGTGGGGCTCCATCCTAGGACCCTGGGATCCATGACCTGAGCTGAAGGCAGAGGCTTTAACCCACTGAGCCACCCAGGCGCCCCCACAAACCTTTTTTTATAACAAAGCTATAGCCTGTATCCCTTCCTGCTTTTTGTTGCAGGGCATAGAGCTTTGAAAGAATGCTGAGCTCAAAAGCTGAACAGAGGGATGGCTGGGTGGCTCAGTGGGTTAAGCAGCTGCCTTCGGCTCGAGTCATGACCCCGGTGTCCTGGGATCGAGTCCCACATCGGGCTCCTTGCTCGGCAGGGAGCCTGTTTCTCCCTCTGCCTCCGCCTGCTGCTCTGTCTGCCTGTGCTTGCACTCTCTCTCTCCCTCTAACAAATAAATAAATAAAATCTTAAAAAAAAAAAAAAAAGCTGAACAGAAGTACCAGCAAATAAATAGGACTCTGCTCTGCTAAAACCAACACCTGAAGACAAACCTCTAAAGCAGCAGCAGGGGGTACCGTATATTATAGAGCTGAATCAAGTACTAACAATTGAATACTTTGAGAACTATACTTTCAGTACTGAACTCAAAGTATAGATACCAAATAGAGTAATGTTAATTTCAGAGGCTTCTAACTCAGGGAAAAGATCCAGGAGTTTTTGCTAGAGATTAAGTTACCATTAGTAAGCTTACTAACAGCCATCTTGCCCTAAGAGTTCTTTTAACAGTAGCACATGTGCATAGAAATAGAATTTGTTAAAATGATACTTTGTCGGTGGGGGCGCCAACCTGGTTTTGTCCATTTTGCACTTTTGCTCATAGTGCAATCTTAAGAAAGATGTATGCAGGGCACCTGGGTGGCTCAGTGGGTTAAGCCGCTGCCTTCGGCTCAGGTCATGATCTCAGGGTCCTGGGATCGAGTCCCGCATCGGGCTCTCTGCTTGGCGGGGAGCCTGCTTCTTTCTCTCTCTCTCTCTCTGCCTGCCTCTCTGCCTACTTGTGATCTCTCTCTGTCAAATAAATAAATAAAATCTTTAAAAAAAAAAAAAGAAAGATGTATGCAGTCCAGATACTTACCACAACAGTCCGAGAAAGAAGTTCCTTAATTTGTGAATTTATACAGACTGCAGAAGGATTCATCCATAATGTCTGAGCTTGTATTATAGAAAGAGAATTTTTTTTAAAAAAAGATTTTATTTATTTATTTGACAGACAAAAATCACAAGTAGGCAGACAGGCAGGCAGAGAGAGAGGAGGAAGCAGGCTCCCCGCTGAGCAAAGAGCCCAACACGGGGATCAATCCCAGGACCCTGAGACTATGACCCGAGCTGAAGGCAGAGGCTTTAACCCACTGAGCCACCCAGGTACCCCTAGAAAGAGAATTCTATACATTTTATTAGTTCTATTGCCAGACTCAACCCTGCAGCTGAACCAGTCACCATATAAAAACAAGATCCAGACAACTGTACTGATTCTAGGCCATCACTCCATTTGCTTGCTACCTGCTTGTGTTTCCTTCTGCCTCATTTCTAGATTCCAGTTTCTAAAACCTGGTTTAGTGTCCTACAGGCCGAACAATCCTTGGGCTCTGATCAGATTGACACAAATTCTTGTTCTATGACTTCTTAGTTCTATCATTAGTTAGTTCTATCTATTAATTAATTCTATCTATTAACTGATGGAGTCCGTGATCAAAGGAGTGAGACGGATACAAAGCAAAGGTCAAGCAAAGCTTTATTTCGCGCCCGTATGGAGAATCAAACTGATCGGTCAGGGCCATCCCTTACGGAGAAAGCGACGACCCCCAGCTTCACAGACTAGCTTTTATAGAGCAAAGGCCATATGGTTGAACCTGGCCAATGAGATTGTCTCCACCTGACCTGACCCGTCCTTGTATTCGGGCTCTGTTATCTCCACCTGACCTGACCTGTACTGGTTTCCCAGACTTGCTTCTAAGTAAGTTCCTTTAGGGGTAGGGGGCAGGGTCAGTTTAAGTTTTACTGCACAAACAACAGAATGGCTGTTCAACCAAGATGGAGTCGCCCTGGCTAAGTGGGCCCTTACATTAATATCTCTCAGCCCCCATTTCTATATTTATAAAATGGGGATCATAGCAGTAGCAAAAAACCTTTGGAGGGGTTAATGTACTTTGTGTCGGGTTCCTTCCCTTCCCTGTCTCATTTTTCTACCTCTGTATTGTATGTGCTTCCTGGAATCACCTCAATTCTCCTTTGTGTGAATCTGTGCAATTCTCATCGTAGGTCCTGCTCTAGGGTAAGCTAAATTAAGACTACACCCTTACTATCTGTGTCACATTTCTTGTTCAAGCTTTAATCTCAAAGAACCTTAGCAGGTCCTACCAGTTAGAGCACCTATTAATCCCAAAATGTGTGTTAGTTTCAATTTTATTTTACACATATAGGTACATTCATAGGTAGTGGAGTTCTTATAGAAGCTTCCATTAAGAAACAGCTAAAAGGGGCACCTGGGTGGCTCAGTATGTTAAAGCCTCTGCCTTCGGCTCAGGTCGTGATCTCAGGGTCCTGGGATCGAGCCCCGCATCAGACTCTCTGCTCAGCAGGGAACCTGCTTCCCCCTGTCCCTCTGCCTGCCTCTCTGCCTACTTGTGATTTCTGTCTGTCAAATAAATAAATAAATAAATCTTAAAAAAAAAAAAAAAAAGAAACAGCTAAAAAAAACATACACATGGTTTACCTACTTCAAGTCTACTGAATTTTTAAAAATTGATAGAGACATTTTATTTTTACTTTTTTAAGATTTATTTATTTATTTTAGAGAGAGAGCAGGGCGGGGAGGGGCAGAGAGTGAAAGAATCTTGAAGCAGACTCCTTGCTGAATGTGAAGCCTGACATAGGGCTCTATACCATGACCCTGAGATCATGACCAGAACCAGAATCAAGTCAGCTGTTTAACCAACTGAGCCACTCACCCACGTGCCCCAATTAATAAGACATTTTAAAAATTGAAGAAAATTTACATATACACAGAAAGCTGTATATCATAAGCTTGATGACTATGATGTGATATAATAAGAAATTTATATTTGGTTTTTGTCCCAGTTCTGGGCACAGAGCTAATAAAACTCTTGGTTAACTTAAGTGATAAGAATCATAAGAACATCTGTTATGTTTTTTGTCTCCAGCTCCCAAAACAGGTGAAAAACAGCTCCAGAGTGATACAAGCCAAAGGAGTGCCTTCTGTTATTTATAAAAAGCCCCTTTCAACCACACCTGAGTTTATGGTAATGAGGGAATTTTTAAGCATGCCCCCAAGGATAAGGGCTGGTAGCAAGTGAATCACCAGTGATTATAGAGTTGGAATTTTCAGCCCCACCCCTCAACCCCAGGGAAAAGGGCTGGAGTTTAAGTTAATCACGAATGGGCAACACTTTAATCAGTCATGCCTACTATAATGAAACCTCCAAAAAAAAAAAAAAAATCCTAACCAAAAAGGTTTGGAGAGCTTCTGGGTTGGTGAACAAGAACACATCCATAGGTCAGGAGAGTGAGTGGTGTACCCCAAACTCCACAGAGACAGAAGCTCCTATGCTCAGGACCCTTCTGGACCTCACCTTATGTATCTCTCATTTGGCTCTTCATTATGTTTTTTAGTATATCCTTTGTAATAAATCAGTAATAATACTAAACTATTTCCCTGGGTTCTATGAGCCATTCTAATTATCCAGTTTGAAGAGAGGGTAATGGGAACCTGACAACATGGGACTTACGTTTGGTTTTTGAAGTGGGGACAGTCTTAAGGGACTAAGTCCTTACCTTGCAGGGTCTGTGCTAACTCTTGGGAGTTAATTTTAGAATTGCATTAAATTGTAGGACACCTCTCCAGGGTCTTCCAAGAACTGGAGAACTGCTTGGTGTGGAAAATCCCACATATTTGGTGTCAGAAGTATTGAGTATAGAGAGGAAATGGTGCTTTTCCTTTCAGATTTACCACAGAGTGAGCACCCTCATGTAACTTTAGCCCAAATCGAGAAATAAAATATGGCCAGCAGGCCAGAATTGGCATGGTCTTCAGGGGCCCTCCCAATTATTGCTTTCCCTCTCTTCCCAAAACATAACTACTGATGTGGTTTTGGAATGTTGGTGAGGTTTGGTGGGGTGAGGTTGGGAGCCGATAACCAAGAAAGAATTCTCAAGACATCTTTGGTGCAAAATGGTGGATTTCTTAAAGCACAGGGACAGGACCCCTGGGCAGAAAGAGCTGCTGCATTAGGGTTATGAGGGATGACTGATTATATACTTGGAATTGGGGGAGGTAAGGGAGGTTTGCAAAAGAACTTTCATGTGCTAAAGAAGACCTACAAGATATTGAAGATACTGGAGGCCTTGCCATTGTCAAATTAAGGTTATTTTCCCCTCTAGAAAAGCATTGACATTGATAGTTGGGAGCTTCCTGATGGACCCTCACACATAACCCACCCAGGAGTAGGGGTGGGGGTTTGCAGGGTGTCGGCTTATGCTTTGTCCTCAGCTAGCCTTTTGCTCCCTAATCAACTACTATGTCTCAGTATAGGTTAGTTTTGCCTATTTTTAACCTTTTTGTAAATGGAATAATGCAGTGTGTATTTTAATAGCTTTATTGAGATATAGTTTGTATATCATATAATTGACCCATTTTAAATGTGCAATTCAAGAGTTTTTAGCATATTCACAGAGCTGTGCAACCATCACCATAATCAATGCTGAACATTGACATCACTACAAAAAGAAACCCTGTACCCATCAGCAGTCACTCCCCATTCCTTCCTAACCCCTCTACCCCCTGCCCCAGCACTAGGAACCATTTATCTACTTTTTGTCTTGTTGGGTCCCCAATGTTGGGTCCCCCAATAGTGGGTCCATGGTCAAAGGAGGGAGACTGATACAAAGCGAAGGTCAAGCCCCTTACAGAGAGGACGACCCCTCCCTGCTTTCCAGACTTACTTTTATAGAGCAAAGGCCAGGTGGTTGGGCCTGGCCACACACACAGGAGGCTAATTGAATTACAATTCTCCCCGTAGTAGCTATGGAAACTAGCCTATCACCTTGGTAGCTAGGAGACAGTATGCGCCCCCACTGATTGAATGTCTCCACCTGACCTGACCCAACCTTGAATTTGGGCTGTTACCTGGGACTAGTTTCCCAGACTTGATTTTAAGTAAGTTCCCCTGGGGGTGCAGGGGCAAGGTCAATTTAAGTTTTACTGCATAAACAACAAAATGGCTGTTCAACCGAGGTGGGGCCGCTCTGGCTAAAAAGGCCCTTACAGTCTCTATAGGTTTTCTTGTTCTGGACATTTCATATAAGTAGGATCATGCAATATACAGTTATTTGGGACTGCTTCTTTTTCTTAGCATAATGTTTCCAAGATTCATCCACATTATAGCACATATCTGTATGTCATTCCTTTTTATTGCTGAATAATACCTCATTATGCCATGCAGTGGACTGAATTGTATCCCCCAGAATTCATATATTGAAACTCATTATATTGGTAATAGGGACTTTTAAAGAGGTAATTAAGGTTATATGAGGTTGTAAATGTAGAGGCCTAATCCAATATGACTAGTGTCCTTATAAGAAAACAAGATCAATGAATCTGAAGACAGGGCAATAAAGACTCTTTAAACTGAAGTACAGAGAAGTAAGACTCAAAAATAATTAACAAAGCCTCAGTAATGGGGCACCTGGGTGGCACAGTGGGTTAAAGCCTCTGCCTTCAGCTCAGGTCATGATCCCATGAGCCCCGCATCAGGCTCTCTGTGCGGCAGGGAGCCTACATCCCCCTCTCTCTCTGCCTGCCTCTCTGCCTACGTGTGATCTCTGTCTATCAAATAAATAAATAAAATCCTTAAAAAAAAAAAAACACACACAAAGCCTCAGTAGACTGTGAGACAATATCAAGAATTCTTATATATGTATATATTAGAATTCTGGAAAGAGAGGGAGGAGGTAGAAAAAAATACTTGATAAAAGAAATGTGTCCAAATACGACACATATAATTCCAAGAAGTTCAAAGTCGTCGAGCAGTGTATGTATATGCTGCTGCTTGGGCTTCTTCTTCATATACGTATATTTATATGGAAAAGCATGGCAAAGATGCCTAGTTGATAACACTGTATTGCATAATGAAATTTGCTAAGAGGGTAGAAATTAAGTGTCTTCACTGGGGGGAAAAAAGAAATATGTGTGGTGATGAATGTGATAATTAGCTAGATGGGCAGAATCCTTTTACAATGTGTGTATCTATCAAATCATCACATTGAGCACTTTAAATATCTTATAATTTTGCCAATAAAGCTGGAAAGAAAAAACCATAATAAAGCACATCAAAATCAAATTGTTGAAAGATAGTGATGAAGAGAACAATTTAAAAGCACCAAAGGAAAAAAAAAAGATGCATTAAATACAGAGAAACAAAAATAAACGTTACTGATGATTTCCCATCAGAAACAATACAATTAAACAAAACAAAAACACAGGGGAAAAAACTATCTACCTACAGTTCTCTATCCAACAAAAATATCCTGCAAAATTGAAGGTGAAATAAAAAGACATTCATAAATAAGAAAGGTAAGATTGGAGTAGGGTGGGCCCTTACTCCAATATGCCTAGTATTGTCTTAGTTCTTTCAGGCTGCTATTAAAAAAAATATCACAGGCCTGGTAGCTTATAAACACAGGAATTGGGACACCTGGGTTATCTGCCTTCAGCTCAGGTCAGGATCCTGGGTCCCAGGATAGAGCCCTGCCCTGGGCTCCTTTCTCAGTGGGGAGCCTGCTTCTCCCTCTATGTGTGCTCCCTCCATCTCTCATTCTCTCTCTCAAATAAATAAAATCTTTTAAAAAAAAGTAAATAAACACAGGAATTTATTTATTATTTCTTTCTTTCTTTATTTATTTTTTTTAAGATTTTATTTATTTATTTGACAGAGAGAGATCACAAGCAGGCAGAGAGCCAGGACCCTGAGATCATGACCCGAGCCGAAGGCAGTGGCTTAACCCACTGAGCCACCCAGGCGCCCCTATTATTTCTTTATTTATTTAGTTTAAGATTTTTAAATTTATTTATTTGACAGACAGAGATCACAAGTAGGCAGAGAGGCAGGCAGAGACAGAGACGGAGGAAGCAGGCTCCCTGCTGAGCAGAGAGCCCGATGCGGGGCTCGATCCCAGGATCCTGGGATTGTGACCGGAGCCGAAGGCAGAGGATTTAACCCACTGAGCCACCCAGGCGCCCCAGGAATTTATTTTTCACAGTTCTGGAGGCTGGAAAATCCAAGATCAAGGCACCAGCATGATTGCCTTCTGGTGAGGGCCCTTTCCCTATTTCGTAGCTGCTATCTCCTCGTTGTATCTTCACATGATCAAAGAGGCTACGGATCTCTCTTGAGTCTATTTTGTTAACATTTTTTTTTTTTTTTTTTTTATTTGAGAGAGAGAGAGACAGTGAGAGAGCATGAGCGAGAGAAGGTCAGAGGGAGAAGCAGACTCCCTGTGGAGCTGGGAGCCCGATGCGGGACTCGATCCCGGGACTCTAGGATCCTGACCTGAGCCGAAGGCAGTCGCTTAACCAACTGAGCCACCCAGGCGCCCCACTTGAGTCTATTTTGTAAGGCACTAATCCTTTTCACTAGGCCTCCACCCTCCTGACCTCAGCACAATACAAAGGCCCCACCTCTAAAAACCTTTGGGGTTAGCTTTCAACATATACATTTTAGAGGGGTCACGTTCAGACCATAAGTATCTTCACAAAAAGAGACGAGACCCAGAGAGAGACACATAAAGGTAGACCGTTGTGTCATGAGAAAGACAGATTGTAATCCAAGAGGCTATCAACCATGGAATGCCAAGGTTTGCTGAACTAGGAGATGTAAAGGATTCTCCCCCACAGGCTTCAGACTGATGATACCTGGTTTGCAGACTTCTAGTTTCCAGAAAATTCTTTTTTTTTTTTTTTTTTAAGATTTTATTTATTTATTTGACAGAGAGATCACAGGTAGATGGAAAGGCAGGCAGAGAGAGAGAGGGAAGCAGGCTCCCTGCTGAGCAGAGAGCCCGATGGGGGACTCGATCCCAGGACCCTGAGATCATGACCTGAGCCGAAGGCAGTGGCTTAACCCACTGAGCCACCCAGGCGCCCCTCCAGAAAATTCTTAAGACATATTCTTTTATGGCTTCAGCCACCCAGCTTATAGTACTTTGTTATGGCAGTGCTAAGAAACTAATATGCCATGTGTCCCTAGAGAAATGAGAATGTATATCCACAATATATTTGTATATAAATGTTCATAGCAGCTGTATTTATAATAGCTTGAAGTAGAAACAAGCTAAGTTTCCATCAATAGGTGGATCAATTGACAAAATGTGGTATATTCATACAATATTACTCAGCATTAAAATTGAATATACCATGGATAAATACAACAAAATATACAAATTTCAAAAACATTATGCTAAGGACAAGAGGCTATGCTGTATGATTCTGTTGAAGTTTGAAAATAGGCAAAACTTACCTATCATGAGAGATACTGGTTCTGTGATAATTATTCGGACAAAGAGTTGTAAACATTTGCTAAAACTCAGTGAGCTATAAACTTAATTTTTTAAATTATGTAAACTATACCCAACATGGTTGATCAAAATATACTGTAAAAACTTGTAATGAATATTCGTAGCAGCTTTAGTCGTAATAAACAAAAACTGGAAACAACCAAAATGTTGCCCGTCAATTGATGAGTAGGTAAATAAATTGTGGTTTAGCCATATGTGTCAGTCTTCTGGGGCTATGGATGTGATTTTTGGAGTAGTGTCTGGAGCCGACAGCCAAGAAAGAATTCTTGAGACATCTCTGGTGTAAAAAGGTGGTTTTATTAAAACAAGGGGATAGGACTCGTGAGCAGAAAGCACGGCTGACACTTCAGGATTGTGAGTAGTAACTGATAATATACTTTGGGGTTGCGGAGAGTGAAGATAAGAGATGTTCCAAAAGGACTTTCATATGCTAAAGAAGACTCACAGGTTCCTGGAGGCCTTGCTTATTGTCAAACTAAGGTTTCCCCCCCCACCCCCCCAGCAAAGCATTAACATTAAGAAAGTTAGGAGTTATTGCGCTCGGCCTATCTCAAGTATTTCTCAGTAGGGTGCAGGTTATAAAGGACATTTAATTTTATCTACGTTTCTTTCTTCCTTTGTTTTCTACATCAGCTACCATGACAGAATACATATAGGCTGGGTGGCATTTCACTTTTCTCATAGTTTTGGTGGCTGGAAGTCCAAGATCAAGGCGTCGCCGGTTTGATTTCTCCTGAAATCTCTCTCCGTGGCTTGCAGATTTCTATTGACTTCTCACTGTGTCCTCCATAGCCTTTTCTCTTGTACATGCACCTCCTTGGTGTCTCTTCTTGGAAGCACAGTAGTCATATTGGATTAGGGCCCCATCCTTATGACTTCATTTAACCTTTATTACCTCTTTTAAGTCCCTACATCCATATATAGTCATAGTGGGAGTTAAGGCTTCACCATATGAATTCGTGAATGTTGGGGGAACAATTCAGTCCATAGCAGTTTTTTTATAGTTTTCATTTCTGCCCTTATTTGTTCATGTTTTCCTTAAATCCTGACAATGTTTATAATAGCTCTTTTATTTTTATTTATTAAGATTTTATTTATTTATTTGACAAACACACACAGAGACAGTGAGAGAGGGAATACAGGCCCCGGGAATGGGAGAGGGAGAAGCAGGCTTCCTGCTGAGCAGGGAGCTCGATGTGGAGCTCGATCCCAGGATCCTGGGATCATGACCTGAGTTGAAGGCAGACACTTAACGACTGAGCCATAGGCATCCCTAGAAAATAACTCTTTTTTTTTTTTTTTAAAGATTTTATTTATTTATTTGACAGATGGCGATCACAAGTAGGCAGAGAGGCAGGCAGAGAGAGAGAGGAGGAAGAAGGCTCCCTGCTGAGCAGAGAGCCCGATGTGGGGCTCGATCCCATGACCCTGAGATCATGACCTGAGCTGAAGGCAGAGGATTTAACCCACTGAGCCACACAGGCGCCCCGAAAATAGCTCTTTTAAAAACAGACTTTAAACACCATTAATTCTATCATATATGTCATATAAAGTTGTTTCTCCTGATTAGTTTTTCTCCTGAGTATAGGTCACATTTTCTTGATATTTCAGTATCTAGAGGATTTTCTAAAAAGAAGTTCACCCACGTGAAGTGACAATTCTGTGGATTTTACTATATTCACTGTAAGAGCCTATTTAGCCAGAGGATTCCATCTTGGATTAAACAGTCATTTTGTTGTTTATGCAGTAAAACTTAAACTGTCCCTGCCCCTCATCCCCCCAGGGGACTTACTTAAAAACAAGTCCCAGAAACCAGTCCCAGGTAACAAAGTCCAAATACAAGGGTGGGTCAGGCCAGGTGGAGACATTCAATCAGTGGGGGCGCATATTGTCTCCTAGATACCAAGGAGTATGGGCCCCACCTTTTGGGCGCCAATTCTGACCAAGGTGATAGGCTAGTTCAAATGTCTACTATAGGGTAAATTGTAATTCAGTTGGTCACTTATGTGTGACCTAGCATGACTGTGTAGCTTTCTGTGTGTTACAATCTCATTGGCCACCTGTGCATGGCCAGGCCCAACCACATGGCCTTTGCCCTTAAAGGCTAGTCTGTGGGGCAGAGAGAGGTCGCCCTCTCTGTAAGAGGCAGGACCCTGAACGTTCAGTTTGATTCTTGATGCTTGGCGCGAAATAAAGCTTTGCTTGACCTTCGCTTTGTATCAGTCTCGCTCCTTTAATCACGGACCCATTATCGAGGGACCTTTCATTCACAAAGTTTTATAACCATCACCAGATCTATGTTTAGAACATTTTGGTTCACCCAAAAGGAAATCCCATACCATTAGTCACTCTCTATTCCTTTCATGCCCCCAGCCCTAAGCAACCACTAATCTACATCTTAGCTCTATAAATTTGCCTACTCTCTCCATTGTCTAGTAATACTGATTTGATGCTGGTGATTACAACTGTTACATTGTTGATTTTATGGATTTCGGTGTGTTCCTTTAAAAATGTCGAGTTTTGGGTGGTTGTGTGGCCAAGTGGTCTAAGGTGCTGGATTTAGGGGGGAAAAATGTTGAGTTTTATTCTGGTAGGCTCTTTAGTATGAGTTAGAATGGTCCTTTCAAGGCTTGTTATTAAGCTTTGTAATGGTGGCTCTCGAGTAGCCTTTTCTGTAGGTCTAACTTAGTCCTACTGAATGCATCGGGTCAATAAAGTCTCTCAACATGTCTCCCAACAAGATCTCTCAACACCAAAGTCTCTCTGATGGTTGTTCAGCTTATAGTTCTCCAGTAGGTTTTCTTTGCTTAGCCTCAAGGAGTCTCATCTTACTTCTGCACAGCATTGTATTTGGCCAAAGACATAAGGAAACTCCTATGCAGATTTCTGGATCTCGTTCTCTTCACCGTTTCCATATGTCTGGTATTCTGCTCTGTAACTTTTAGCTGCCTCAGTTTCTATAGGCTCTGACTTTTTTCTCCTCAGGTCATCAACTCTGTCAAGCTTTACTTGGGATCCTTTTTTTTTTTTTTAAGATTTTATTTATTTGAGGGGTGCCTGGGTGGCTTAGTTGGTTAAGCATCTGTCTTTGGCTCAGGTCATGATCCCAGAGTCCTGGGATCATGCAGGACTTGATCCCTCAGGGCTCTCTGCTCAGTGGGGCATCTGCTGTCCCTCTCCGTCTGCCTGCCACTCCTCCTGTTTGTGCTTTCTCTCTGTTTCAAAAAATAAAATCTTAAAAAAAAATCTTTATTTAACATCTTTTAAAAAAATCTTTTTAAAAAAAGATTTTATTTATTTGAGAGAGATAGAGAGAGAGAACACGAACAGAGGGGAGGGTCACAGGGTGAGGGAGGAGACTGCCCACTGAGTAGGGAGCCCAATGTGGGGCTCCATCCCAGGACCCCAAGATCATGACCTGAGCTGAAGGCAGATGCTTAACCAACTGAGACTCCTTGGCTTCTCTCTCTCTCTCTTTTTTAAAAAATTTTTTTTTAAGATTTTATTTATTTATTTGACAGAGAGAGATAACAAGTAAGCGCAGAGAAAGAGAGAGAGAGAGAGAGGAGGAAGCAGGCTCCCAGCCGAGCAGAGAGCCCAATGTGGGACTCGATCCCAGGACCCTGAGATCATGACCTGAGACGAAGGCAGAGGCTTAACCCACTGAGCCACCCAGGCACCCACTTTTTAAAAATTTTTATTTTTAAAAGATTTTATTTATTTATTTGACAGAGAGAGACACAGTGAGAGAGGGAACACAAGCAGAAGGAGTGATAGAGGGAGAAGCATGCTTCCTGCCGAGCAGGGAGCCCGATGGAGGGCTCGATCCCAGAGCCCTGGGATCATGACCCGAGCTGAAGGCAGACACCTAAGGACAGAGCCATGCAGTTGCCGCCCAGCTTTTTTTTTTTCTAAGATTTATCTATTTATTAGTGGAGGATGGGAGAGGCAGAGGGAAAGGGAGAGAATCTCAACCAGACTACTTGCTGAGAGTGGAGTCCGATATGGAGCTTGATCCCATAACCCTGAGATCATGAACTGAGTAGAAACCAAGAGTCCGACACTTAACCAACTGAGCCACCCAGTCACTGTGTCCTCTCTATGCTGATATTTGGTAAATACTATGAGGAAGAAAGCTATGGAAATTGTAGGGCTCACTTCATTTTTCTCCCCTTCTCTCAGTAATCAGTGTCCTGTGCTGCCTGTGGTCCAATGACTGAAAATAACTATTTCACATTTGTTATGTTAGGTCCGTGATCAAAGGAGCGAGACTGATATAAAGCGAAGGTCAAGCAAAGCTTTATTTCGCACCAAGCATTGAGAATCAAACCGACTGGTCGAGGCCGCCTCTTACAGAGAGGGCAACCCCTCCCGGCCTCACAGACTAACTTTTTTTTTTTTATTTAATTATTTGACAGACAGATCACAAGTAGGCAGAAAGGTAGGTAGAGAGAGAGAGAGGAGGAAGCAGGCTCCCCGTGGAGCAGAGAGCCCGAAGCAGGGCTCTATCCCAGGACCCTGAGATTGTGACCTGAGCCCAAGGCAGAGGCTTTAACCCACTGAGCCACCCAGGCGCCCCACACAGACTAACTTTTATAGAGCAAAGGCCATGTGGTTGAGCCTGGCCACACACAGGTGGCCAATGAGATTGTAACACAGAGAAAGTTACATAGTCATGCTAGGTCACACACTGGTGGCCAACTGAATTACAATTCACCCTATAGTAGATATTTGAACTAGCCTATTACCTTGGTCAGAATTGGCACCCAAAAGGCGCCCAAAAGGCGGGGCCCACATTTTTAGGGAGATAGTGATTGGATGTCTCTCCACCTGGCCTGACCTGACCTTGTATTTGGGCTCTGTTACCTGGGACTGGACCATATTTTACTAGTTTTCCGGACTTGCTTTTAAGTAAGTCCCCTGGCGGGGCGGGGGGGCGGTCGGCAGGATCAGTTTAAGTTTTACTGCATAAACAACAAAATGGCTGTTCAACGGAGATGGAGCCACTCTGGCTAAATAGGCCATTACAGTTATAGTTATCTAGTTGCGTATGATGGGAGGTTTAGTCTGATATCAGTTACTCTGTCATGGCTACATATGTCTATTTTTTTTAAGATTTTTTATTTTATTTTATTTTATTTGACAGACGGAGATCACAAGTAGGCAGAAAGGCAGGCAGAGAGAGGAAGGGAAGCAGACTCTCTTCCGAGCAAAGAGCCCGATTCGGGGTTTGATCCCAGAACCCTGGGACCATGACCTGAGACGATGGCAGAAGCTTTAACCACTGCGCCACTCAGGCGCCCCGTGTGTATTATTTTTTGACTTGTTCCTTTTTGCCCAATATTATGTTTGTAAGACTCATGCTTTTTTTTTTTTTTTTTTTTTAAAACCTTTTATTTATTTAAGTATTCTCTACCCCCAAGTGGGGCTCGAACTCGCAACCCCGAGACCAAAAGTCACATATTCTACTACGTCAACCAGGCACCCCTCATGCTTGTTGAATGAAATGTTAGCTCACTTTTTATTTCTGTTTGGTATTCCATAACAGATTATATCACGATTTACTTATACATTCTATTGTTGGACATTTGAGTAGTTTCCATTTTGGAGCTATTCTAAGTAATACTGCTATAAACATTCTTGTACCTGTCTTTTGGTACATGAATTCCTGTTGGGTATAGATCTAGAAATGGAATTGCTGGATGGGTTATGTACATGGTCAGGTTTACATGTACTTCCAGTTAGTTTTACGAAATAGTTGCACCAATTTTCATGCTCATGTATGGAGACCCAGTGACTCCATGCTTCAACATCTGGTACTGTCAACTTTTTTCAATGTTAGGCATTCTGGTGGGTGTGTTTTAGCTTATACTTTCCAGTGTCCAATGCAGTTGATCACCTTTTCTTATGTTTATTGCCCTTCTGTATATCTATTGGCCTATTCATATCTTTTGCCCAGTTTTCTATTGGATTGTCTGATTTTTTCTTTTTTTTTTTTTTTTAAAGATTTTATTCATTTATTTCACAGAGAGAGATCACAAGTAGGCAGAGAGGCAGGCAGAGAGAGAGATAGAGTAGGAAGCAGGTTCTCCGCTGAGCGGAGAACCTGATGCGGGACTCGATCCCAGGACCCTGAGATCATGACCTGAGCCGAAGGCAGAGGCTTAACCCACTGAGCCACCCAGGTGCCCCCTGATTTTTTCTTTTATTAATTGATCAGTTAATCAGTTATTTTTTCGTTCTGGATTCCAGTCCTTTGTCAGTTATAATACTGCACGTATCTTATTTCCACTCTGGCTTGCCTTTTTATCTTCTTAACAGTGTATTTTAATGAACAGAGGTTCTTAATTTTAATGTAGATTTTATCTACATTAAATTAACTTAAAATTATCCAATTTATCCATGTTTTCATTTTGATGTCTTCTATTTAAAATCTTTAATACTTCAAGATCATGAAACCATTTTTCTTCTCTCTCTTTTTTTTTTAAATTTAGAAGTTTTATTACTTTACCTATCACATTTAGATCTGAAGCACACCTAGAAATAATTTTTGGATTAGTGTAAAGAATCAATATTAACTTCTTCTCCATATGGATATACAATCGACCAAATCCCATTTATTGCAAAGACTGTCCTTTTCTCACTGCTCTGCAGTGCATGTTTGTCACTAATCGAGTTTGCATGTTTATAAATATCTATTTCTATTCTTTATTCTGCCCCGTTGGTCTATGTATCTATTCTTTTTTTTTTCTATGTATCTATTCTTGTGCCCATACCACACTCGTAGTTACTGTAGCTTTATAATAAGTGTATCATATAGTGTGAGTCCTCCACCTCTGTTCTTCAAGTTTAACTGTGCTATTCTAGGCCATCTGCATTTTTTAAAAAAGATTTTATTTATTCATTTGACAGAGACAGAGAGAGCACAAGTAGGCAGAGCAGCAGGCAGAGGGAGAAGGAGAAGCAGCCTCTTCGAGGAGCAGGGAGCCCAATGTGAGACTCGATCCCAGGACCCCAGGATCATGACCCAAGCCAAAGGCAGCCACTTAACCGACTGAGCCACCCAGGTGCCCCCATCTGCATTTTTAAAAAGATTTATTTATTTATTTATAAATTAATTCAGAGGGAGAGAGAATCCTCAAGCAGGCTCCACACTCAGCAGGGAACCTGACAGGGAGCTTGATACCAAGACAGGAGTCCTGGTAATCATGATCTGAGTCAAAATCAAGAGCTGGCTACTTGAACAACTGAGCCATCAAGGCGTCCCTAGACCATTTGCATTTTCATATAAAATTTACAACAAGCTGCCTAATTTTTATAACAGTACTAGCTGGGATTGATTAGAATTATACTGACATCTTTATAATACTTTATCTTCTAATTCATGAATATGATAAAACCCTCTTTTAGATTTTTTTTTTAAGATTATATTTATTTATTTGACAGACAGAGATCACAAGTAGGCAAAGAGGCAGGCGGGGGGGCGGGGAGCAGACTCCCTGCTGAGCAGAGAGCCCGATGTGGGGCTCGATCCCAGGACCCTGGGATCATGACCTGAGCCGAAGGCAGAGGCTTTAACCCACTGAGCGACCCAGGTGCCCCCTCTTTTAGATTTTAATTTGTCTCAATCATGTTTTACACTTTTTATCTGTAGAGTTTTGTTTTTCATTTTATTTGTTAGTATTTGATGTTTCCTATTGCTATCATAAATGGTATTTTTAATTTTTCCTTTATTGTTGCTGTTATATAGGAATAATACCATTTTTATATATTTATCTTTTTATTCAGCAACCCTTCTAAATCCATTTTTAAATTTTGCAATTCGTCTCTAGATTCTTTTGATTTTCTAAATACATAATCATGTCTGTAAATAACTGTTTTACTTCTTTTTCTTATGGCTTTTATCTTTTTTCCTTGACATATTGTACTATCTAGGACCTCCAGTAGAATGTCAAATACAAATAATGGTGGAGATATCCTTCTCATCTCTTGTTTCCAGTATCAGAGAGAAATGTGTCAATGTTTGTCACGTGTCTAAATAATTCATGTATCAAAGAATAAATCACAATGAAAAATTAAAATGTTATATTGAAAAAACTAGAATGTTATATTAGAGCACTAATGAAAGTGTGGCACATAAAATTAGAAGGATGTAGGTAAAGCCATACTTAGAAGAAATTGTATGGCCTTAAATACATATATGCCAAAGGGAGGGGGAGCTAAAAAATCAATGAGCTAAGTGTCCATCTCAAAGTGTTAGAAAATGAACAAATCAAACATGAAGATAGCAGAATGAAGGAAATAATAGTAATTGGGGCAGCAATTAAACAGAAAACAAATAATAGTATTATCAAAGGCAAATATTGCTTCTTTGAAAAGGCTATTAAAATTTTAAAAACTCCTGACAAGGGACACCTGCGTGGCTCGGTTGGTTGAGCACATGCTGACTCTTGATCTCAGCTCAGGTCTTGATCTCAGGGTCATGAATTCAAGCCCTGCAGGTTTCATGCTGGGCATGGAGCCTACTTAAAAAACAGAAAAAAGAAAAAAAAGAAACCCATATGACAAGACTAATAAAAGAGGATATTATAACAAATTCATGACAATAATTTGAAAATACATGAAATCCAGTTTGCTGTATGTATCAATAGTTTGTTCCTCCTTTTTTAAAATTTTTGTTGTTGTTAGTTTTTTGTTTGTTTGTTTGTTCCTTTTTAGTCTGAGTAGTATTCCACAGTATGGATATATCAGATTGTTTAACCATTTACCTCTTTAAGGAATCTAGGCTAATTCCAGTTTTGGGGCTATCCATGAATAAAGCTGCTATAAACTTTCATGTACAGGTTTTTTTTTTTTTTTTAAAGATTTTATTTATTTATTTCACAGAGAGAGATCACAAGTAGGCAGAGAGGCAGGCAGAGAGAGAGATAGAGGAGGAAGCAGGTTCTCCGCTGAGCAGAGAGCCCGATGCGGGACTCGATCCCAGGACCCTGAGATCATGACCTGAGCCGAAGGCAGAGGCTCAACCCACTGAGCCACCCAGGTGCCCCTCATGTACAGGTTTTTATGTAAACATATGTTTAAATGCCCAGAAGAGCAATTGCTGGGTCACATGGTTTGGGCATATTTTTTGGTAGGAAAATGCCACTGTTTTCCAGGGTAGCTGTACCATTTTACATTCCCACCAGTGACAAATGAGAGATCTAATTTCTCCCACATTCTTACCAGCAGTTGGTGTTGTCACTGTTTTTTATTTTAGCCATACTGACAGGTGTGCAAATCAATTGAAAAATATATTTCATTCTAATTATTTAGTATTTTTTAATGATTTTACTTTTATGTAATCTCTACATCCAATTTGGGGCTTGAATTCACAATGCTGAGATAGAGAGTCTCATGTTCCACCCACTGAGCCAGCTAGGTGCCCCCACACTATTTAGTATTTTTGAAGGGTGAGTTGATCTGCAACATATTGAACCTCTAATTGGTACTGAATTGGGTTTTTGAGGAACAGGACTCAGGCATCTAGATATTTTCTACTTATTTTTTTATATATTTCTTTTTTTTTTAAAGATTTTTATTTATCTATCTGATAGAGAGAGAGACAGCGAGAGAGGAACACAACAAGCAGTGGGAGGGGAGAGGGAGATGCGGGCTTTCCAGCAGAGCAGGGAACCCGATGTGGGGCTCCATCCCAGGATCCTGGGATCATGACCCAAGCGGAAGGCAGATGCTTAACAACTGAACCACCCAGGTGACCCTCTAGATATTTTTAAGTCTTCATTGGTGGATCTAATTTGCAGCTAAGATTATGAAGACATCCTAATCTCAGAGGACAAGAGCTTTGAAGGAAAAGTCGTCCTTTGAAGAAACAGCCATATCCAATGATGGGAATGTCGTAGACAATGAAAATATGTGGTAGGATAGTAGAGCTGAATGACATTTCCAAAATACAAACAAGGATTCTATAACCCTGGAAAATATTTTTGGAAAATAGTTATTTAAACTTTCGAAAACTCAAAAAATTGATTTCATTTAATTTTTCCCTCCCCCATCTCCAAAATGGAGGTCTACTTAACTTTAGAGAGGTCTACTTAGACAAAAATAATTTAAAATTTTGGTATTTAAATAATAAATGGTTACTTAGAGCATGAAGAATTCCTTATTAACAAGAAAGAAAAAAGAAAGTTGATAAGAAGATGTATAATTGTCCAACTCACTTAGAAAAAAGTCCAGGTCGGGGCTAATCAAGTTATTTGACTAATCTGAGGCTATCAAAATCTGTGAAAACAAAGGAAGTTATGAATTATGTCTCTAGGGGGCGCAAAATCTCTACAGAGCAATGCAGGAAAGGAAAATGTTAAAAAATTCTAAGAATCAAAAAACGTAATGCTTCGTGAATTACTAACACGGATTAGAAAGTTAGAGTGTGTTATTAAGAAAGGAACAAGGCTAAGTGTAAGCGATTTAGGGGAAGCAAAGAGAAAGAAATGTCTACCTAGTCTGCACTCTGGTTTAAAGAGTCCAGTAATCCTCCAAATCACCCTGCCTCTCCAGTGCAGCCAGACTCCTGACTACTAACAGCTCTGTGCCATTTTGGAGAGCTGATGGTAATGACACCAGAATGGCAAGGACCAGTCCGAGCAGATAAGGGAGGTCTAAGTAGTCAAACCTGCCCAGCCTCTTGTGCTCCCTACATGGATTTAGGGCCCTAGGATCCACCCAGTCACTGAAACCAAAAACTTGGGCTTCATTCTTGACTTTAATACCTCCTGCTGAAAATGCGACTAGTTTTCCCATCTGGCTATTTTGGAATTTATTCTGGACAATCTATGCTTCTCCAAAATATCCTCTTCCACAGCAAACTACTGGTACCACGTTTGCAATTTCCCTACATTCCCCAGCAACATCAATTCATCCTAGTCTCACATGGATGGAAATGCTAAAGGTCACTCCGGAAGATTTTCAGGACTCTTATCTACAAGTCCATGCATTCAAGCTTAAGTAGTGTACGTTTTTAAAAGATAAAAAAATTGGGCTTCTAGGATTGATTAGTAATTACTTATTATGCTGAAATTATTTTTAGTATAATGTTGCTTAAATATGTCCAAATGCATCATTAGTATCAACTTTTTTTTTTTTTAAGATTTTATTTATTTATTTATTTGACAGAGATCACAAGTAGGCAGAGAGGCAGGCAGAGAGAGAGGAGGAAGCAGGCTCCCCGCTGAGCAGAGAGCCCGATGCGGGCCTCGATCCCAGGACCCTGAGATCATGACCTGAGCTGAAGGCAGAGGCCTAACCCACTGAGCCACCCAGGAGCCCTAGTATCAACTTCTTTTAACTCTTATGTGACTATAAAATGAAAAGAAACGTACATATTAAATACAAACCAAATTACAACTAATAAAATTAAATTGCCATCATTAATTTATTGTGATGGCTGATGCTGTTTTGCTGAAACTAAATTACCTCTCACATGAATTTGGCACTAATTGCTTTAGAGGAGGTTCTTTGCATTTGGCAAGTTGAAACTACCTTGGGCAAAGCAATGACTCAGTTATAAGACATTTCTCTAATTGAATTACGTGCATCACTTGGTTCATGCATTCTCACTTTATAAATTTTAGATTTACAGAATTTTGTAAAAAAAAAACAAAACTACACCTGCCATTTATTTTAAAACATTTTTTCTTCCTTCTTCCTTTTTCCTTCCTTCCTTTCCTTTTTCTCTCTTCCTTCCTTTTTCTTTCCTTCCTCCCTCCATTTCTTTCTCCATCCTTCCTTCCTTCCTTTCCTCTCTTTTGTAATCTCTACACCCCACGTAGGGCTCAAACTCACAGCCCCAAGATCAATAGTCACATGCTCTTCCAACTGAGCCAGTCAGGCGCCCCTAAAACATTTTTAGATTTTATTAGTTTTTTCAGCCAAAGATACTCTATGACATTATAAATTCTTCCTGTTTATTTCTGCTACTGCTGTTAATGGAGAACCGATAATGCAACATTGGAGGGGGGTGGTTATTGACACTTGTGTTTAGTGACTCTACTGGCTCTGGAGGACTGGTGTCTGCTGAATAAAGTGTTTCTGTTGAACACATGCCCAGTTTAAACTCTTGTTGGTATTGATATTTCTAACGTCACAACTTAAAAATTAGAAAAAAAGAATGGAAAAAACATTAATGTAAATTGTGAAACCTAAGGGGTAAAAAATCCTAATTTTAAGTGAAAAAGTAGTAGTGATAAAGCAAGACACACAGTCATGGTGTGAGACCACTTACACTTTCTATAAACAAGGGCATTGGGTGGTAATAGGCTTGAAAAGAGCCCTAAGACACTTGAAAATATACTTGTATAGCATGCAGCCTTTCTTAAAAAAATCCATTTTGAATGTAATTTACATACAATAAAATTCAGTAATTATAAAAGTATGATTTGCTGAGTTTTGACAAATATTTACAGTCCTATGACCACTACCACGATCAAGATAAAGAGCATAGGACATTATCCTTATTACCACCAAAAGTTCTCTTGCACTTTTTTGCAATCAATCCTGTCCCCTACCTCTGACCTCTGGTAACCTCTACTTTCTCCTTTGCCTTTCATGCAGCATTTTGTGTCCAGCTCCCATCATGCATCATGCTTTTGAAATTCATCCATGTCGTTGCAAGTATCAGTTTGTTGCTCTTACTGCTCAGCAGTGTTCCGGGGCATGCACAAACCACAATTTGTTCCAAGGGTCACCCACTGATGGCTATTTGGTTTGTTTTCAACTGGCTATTTTAAGTCAAGTAGCTATAAACCTTTCTGTAGAGATCTTTGTGTGGACATAAGTTTTTATTTCTCTTGGGTAAATATCTAGGAATGGAACTGCTGGGTCATATAGTAAGTACATGTTTGACTTTGTAAAAACTGCCAAACTTTTTTCCTAAGTGGCTGTTCCATTTTTCATTCCTAACAACAATGTAGGAAGAGTTCCAATTGGTTTGCATCTTCACCAACATTGTCTGTCTTTACATTTTTGCCCTTTTAACAGATGTGTCTAGACATAACATTGTGGTATTAATTTGGTTTATCACTGATACCTTTTCATGCATTTATTCTCCATTTGTTTTTTTTTAATATTCTTTTAAAAAATATTTTATTTATTTGAGAGAGAGAGAGAAAGAGCATGAGAGGGGAGAAGGTCAGAGGGAGAAGCAGACTCCCCATGGAGCTGGGAGCCCGATGTGGACTCTATCCCGGGACTCTGGGATCATGACCTGAGCCGAAGGCAGTCACTTAATCAACTGAGCCACCCAGGTGCCCTTATTCTCCATTTGTAATCCACTTTGGAGAGGTGTCTGTTCAAATATTTTCCTTTTTTTTTTTTTTTAAAGATTTTATTTATTTATTTGACAGACAGAGATCACAAGCAGGCAGAGAGGCAGGCAGAGAGAGAGGAGGAAGCAGGCTCCCCGCCGAGCAGAGAGCCCGATGCGGGGCTCGATCCCAGGACCCTGAGATCATGACCTGAGCCGAAGGCAGCGGCCCAACCCACTGAGCCACCCAGGTGCCCCATTCCTTATTTTTTTTAATTGATTGTTTTCTTGAGTTGTTAAAGTTCCTTATATCATCTGTATGTAAATCCTTTAGCAGGTTTATGTTCTACAAATATTTTCTCCCAGTCCATAGCTTGTTTTTTTTTTTTTTTTTTTTTTTTTAAGATTTTGTTTATTTGAGAGAGAAAAAGCAGAGTGAATGAGAGAAAGCATGAACAGGGCTGAGGGGAAGAGGGAGAGGGATACACAGACTCCCTGCTGAGCAGGATCCTGATTCAGGGCTTGATCCCAGGACCCTGGCATCATGACCTGAGCTCAAGGCAGATGCTTAACCAACTGAGCCACCCAGATGACCCAGCTGTTCTGAACGTTTATGGCTTCCCTCATTAAAGACTCAAGTGAAGGGGCATTTCTGTTCTAGTAAATTAGAGAATTCTGCTCCCTATGCCCTAATAGTAAACTTCTCTTTTGCTTAGGCAGTCTGAGTGGGTATGTTATCAGCAACCAAGAGAAGTTTAGGGCTGATGTTTCAACCCTGGTTTAAGTACTTCTTACCTTGTTCCCATTAATTTATTCAGACTCAATAGCCAAAAAGATGCTGTACTTGGGTAATTTTTCAAAAGATCCCTCTAAAACCTCGAGATTAGCCATGAGCATTAGTTCTTCTGACATTTTAATATTAGAATCATTGGATAAGCATATTATAATGATGGTATTTTCATTCCGTTTAACAGGGACATGAAAGAACCTTAGAGGATTTCTAACTCAAGCTGTTCACTTTCATGGAAACTAAAGCCCAAATTGGAAAGAGCCTTGCCCAGTGTTGGAATTAGAACCTTGTTTCTGTCAACACTCAGGCCAAGGTCCTTTGCCAGTGAATTTTTTTTTTTTTTTTTAAAGTAATTCCTGGGGGCACCTGGGTGGCTCAGTCGGTTAAGCCTCTGGTTTCGGCTCAGGTCATAATCTCAGGTCCTGGGATGAGCCCCATTATCTGGCTCTCTGCTCAGCAGGGAGCCCCCTTCCTCCTCTTTCTCTCTCTGCCTGCCTCTCTGCCTACTTGTGATCTGTCAAATAAATGAATGAAATCTTAAAAAAAAAAAAAAGTAATCTCTGTTCCCAATGTGCAGATCAAACTCACAACCCCCAGATCAAGAGTTGCAAGCTCCACTAACTGTGCCCGCTGCCCCTACCAGTGAATTTTTTTTTAGAGCCAAGATGGTATTGTCCTTTCTTTAAATTCCAAGTGAGATCACTCAACAATATTTATTGATTGCCCACTTAATTGGTCAGGACTCTTAGTTGCAAGTTAAAAAAAAAAAAAAGTCTCCAGGAATACATTTGTTTCAGGTACTGTTGTTTCAAGGCTCCAAATCACCGTGAGTATTTTCTTCACCTCTAGGAAAGACTTTCTGTAGGTGGGATACCTGTAGACTCACATCTTATCAGCTTAGCTACTCCAGCAGGACATGCTGGATTATCCTTGGACTTCTCAGTTATGTGAGCAAAAAACTCCTTTTTATTCCCTTAAGCCAATTTGAATTTGGTTTCTGTCACTGAAAAGTGTACAGACTAAAATCACACTTATCAGAAAATTCTTTGCAAACAAGGATAATGATAACCAGATTCTCTTTAAAACATGGAATGTAAGAGTAGTTAGTATAAGGACACCTGGGTGTCTCAGTTGGTTCTGACTCTTGATTTCGGCTCTGGTCATGATCTCAGGATCTCAGATTCAGCCCCATGCTGGGTTCAACAGTGGGTATGGAGCCTGCTTAAGAATCTCCCTTGCCTCGGTGCGCCTGGGTGGCTCAATGGGTTAAAGCCTCTGCCTTCGGGTCAGATCATGATCCCAGGGTTCTGGGATTGAGCCCCACATCGGGCTCTCTGCTCAGCGGGGAGCCTGCTTCCCTTCCCCTCTCTCTCTGCCTGCCTCTCTGCCTGTGATCTGGGTCTGTCAAATAAGTAAATAAAATCTTTTTTTTTTTTTTTAAAGATTTTATTTATTTATTTGACAGACAGAGATCACAAGTAGGCAGAGAGGCAGGCAGAGAGAGAGGAAGGGAAGCAGGCCCCCCGCTGAGCAGAGAGCCTGATGCGGGACTCGATCCCAGGACCCTGGGATCATGACCTGAGCTGAAGGCAGCGGCCTAACCCACTGAGCCACCCAGGCGCCCTAAATAAAATCTTAAAAAAAAAAAAAAAAACTCCCTTGCCTCACCCCCAACCCCGCTTGCCCTGAAGCTCTTCAAAAAAAAAAAAAAAGAAAGAAAAAAGAGTAGACAAGATAAGTAGAAGCAGAAAGAACACATAGAGAAGACAGCCACCCAGGCCTGATATACTATCTTGGTTTCTATTCTTTTTTAAGATTTTATTTCTTTATTTGAGAGAACGGGATCAAGAAAGAGCACGAGTATGCATGCAGGGAGAGGTATAGTGGGAGAGGGAGAATTCCAGACTCTGTGCTAAGCCCAGAGTCTGATGCAGGGCTATGTCTCGCAAACCGAGATCACGACCTGAGCTGAAACCAAGAGTCGGATGCTCAATGAACTGAGCCACCCAGGTGCCCCATATTCTTTACCTCTTTTATCTCTTCTCTACTTTTTATCTTTAAAAAAAAAAAAAAATTTTAGAATGATTTTCCTTTTCTCTATCTATTTACTTGAGAGAGTGAGACAGAGAGCATGAAAGGGGAGAGGGTCAGAGGGAGAAACAGACTCCCCACCAAGCAGGGAGCCCGACGTGGGACTTGATCCCAGGACTCCAGGATCATGACCTGAGCCAAAGGCAGTTGTCCAACCAACTGAGCCACACAGGCACCCTACTTTTTATCTTCTTAGAATTTCTTATTCATGGAGTGCCTGGGTGGCTGTGTGGGTTAAAAGCCTCTGCCTTTGGCTCGGGTCATGATCCCAGGGTCCTGGGATCCAGCCCCGCATCGGGCTCTCTGCTCAGCGGGGAGCCTGCTTCCCCTTCTCTCTCTGCCTGCCTCTCTGCGTACTTGTGATCTCTCTCTGTTAAATAAATAAATAAAATCTTAAAAAAAAAAAATTTCTTGTTCGTAACTTTAGCCTATTCTTGGTTCTATCAGCATCACAGATTGGATTACTGCATAATATCCTAAACTGATTTGACTCTGAAGTCTTTTTCTTAGAAACAACACCAAGTAATTGTCAGCAAAGCCTTCTGGGCTTTACACAGAACAAGCAAGAAGAGGTTTCCTCTTCCACCTTTGTTTTTTTTTTTTGTTTTTTTTTTAAAGATTTTGTTTATTTATTTGACAGACAGAGATCACAAGTAGGCAGAGAGGCAGGCAGAGAGAGAGGAAGGGAAGCAGGCCCCCCGCTGAGCAGAGAGCCTGATGCGGGACTCGATCCCAGGACCCTGGGATCATGACCTGAGCTGAAGGCAGCGGCCTAACCCACTGAGCCACCCAGGCGCCCCCCTCTTCCACCTTTGTAAGGCTCCTCATGACATCCTAGGATCTGAAATAACCAGTTCTAACTAATGTGGTGACTACACTTGGACTAGATCACATGTGGGCTTCCCTGAGGCAGGAGGCTTGACAAGACAACCAAGATCCTTTCTAGGCAAGTAATCATGCCTGCAATTTTCCTGGTTCTTTGTTATTTAATATCTTTAAGTCTCAATTACTATGGCAATAAAATGAGAGAAAGCACCCACATCATGGATTTGGAAGAAGAAATGAAACATGTAAAATGGCTGGTATAATATGGCCATTACAGAATGAATATTCTCCTCCCTCAAATTTTAATATGTCACTTACTATATAAAGTATTACCCAATTATCTTTCATTCAGATGCCTTATAATTTATACGATGGAATAGTACTATTCCACATATGACAGACATTAAGAATGACAAAAATGAACCATCAGGATTTTTTTTAAACTATAAAAAGTTGCTGCAGTTTTTCAAATGATTTTATTGGATTTAAAATTCCTTTAAGGGATATACAGATATACAACTAGTTTGATCAGCTACTAATATATTTTGGTATCCCTTTATTCTTGTACTTAAGAGCCAGTTCACTTTTTCTCCATGTTCAATACTTAGCTTTGGTAAAATTTTGCCATGTTCTTCTTCATCTGCTGGGGCATGATAAGTGTTTCCACCCTGCTTCGTATAAGATGCTCTCTTAGTTTTCTTCCTGTGAGTAGGTTTCGTAGGACTCTTCTGTTTTTTTTCAACTTCACTGCTTACATCCCACAACATTATCTTCCCATCATTCCCTCCTGTAAGCAGCAAATAGGATTCTGGCAGAAAGCAGACCTGGGATACTCCCAAAGAATGGCCCTTAAATCCTAATTCTTGATCACACTTAACTCCCATCACCCTAAAGATTCGAACCTTACCATCTTCTGCACCACAGCTAAAAATATTACCACATGATGCCACAGACACAGAGTGGGCTAAAGCAGGGTTTAAAAGCTGACCAGGTGATTGTGGGCTTTCCATCTCTTCTGTTTCATCTTCCTGCAAATTTGTAATCCAGAGTGGCCGTGCTTTCTGAAGGTTCCATAGCATTACCTTTAAATAAGAGGGAGTCATGCAAACAGACATTTAGCCATTTTGCTCAATTACCATGCTTATTCCACTTCTAATAAAGTCACCAAAGTAGTCTCATAATTACTACAACACAGGTCCAGCAATATTACATTTTTAAAAATTCACACAGCACTATAATATGCCAGGGGAATGCTACCCTGGAGCCAAAACCAGGATGCCAGTGGGCAGTGAGGTAGAATTTAGAAAACAAGATCCTAAATAACTTGTGATTAACAACCCCATTAAAGTGCAATCCACATTCTTAAGCAATTGCCAGTTTAAGTCATTGTACCCTTATCTCTGCAAGTAAAATGGAAGAGTATGAAATGTATTTAATTTTTTAAAATACTTTATTTATTTGACAGAGAGAGAAAGCACAAGCAGGGGGAGTGGCAGAGAGGGAGAAGTAGACTCCCCTCTGAGCAGGGAAAATGACGTGGGGCTTGATCCCGGGCTGTGGGATCATGACTTGAGCTGAAGGAAGATGCTTAACTGACTGAGCCATCTAGGCACCCTGAAGCCATCCAGGCACCCTGAAGTCATTAATAAATAATGAGATTTATTAATTTTAGCCTATGCCAGTTGCAAGTCAAAAAGCCTGTCAAGTTAAATACATGAAATCTGGAACGCTTTCTCTTTCCTTTCACATTACCTAAATTACCCATTTTAGGGGCTTACCTCAAGTCCCTATCCCTCTAAGACGGCTTTTCTAACTATTCCAGCTTACTTCTCTCCCATATTTGATTTCTATGCTATTTACCAACATATACTACTAGCTTGTCAGTTTCTTGAGATTTAATTCTTCTTTTTTTTTTTATTTTAAGTAGACTTCATGCCCAGTATGGGGCAGGAACTCATTACCTCAAGATCAAGAGTCACATACTCCACTGCTAAGCCAGCCAGGAGCCCTGAGATTTAATTCATCTTTGCTAATATCTAGCACAATGCCTGGAAAAGAGCAGAAGTTCCATACCTGTCTGTTGGTTAATTTGACATCCTGATATATGCAGTTTTTTTGTTGTTTCATACTATGATTTTGGACCTACTAAATTGATTTGAATGAAAGGCTAACTAAAACCTGTATAAAACAAAACAAAAAGCTTTGTGAATTGATTTTACTCTATAATCTAGTGATGCATTTTATTCCCATAGCAACTAATCTGAAAAGGAAAATATTCTTCATATTTCAGAGAATAGACATCCTTATTTTACCATCTAATATCTTTTAAAAATATTTTATTTGTGGGGCGCTTGGGTGGCTCAGTGGGTTAAAGCCTCTGCCTTCAGCTCAGGTCATGATCCCAGGGTCCGGGGATCGAGCCCCACATGGGGCTCTCTGCTCGGCAGGGAGCCTGCTTCCTCCTCTCTTTCTGCCTGCCTCTCTGCCTACTTGTGATCTCTATCTGTCAAATAAATAAATAAAATCTTTAAATAAAAAAAAAAAAAGTTAAAAAAAAATAAAAATAAAAATATTTTATTTGTTTATTTATTTGAGAGAAAAAGTGCATGGGCAAGTGGGGAGAGAGAAAAAGGGAGAGAGAGAAAAAAAGAGAATCTCAAGCAGACTCCACACCGAGTGCAGAGCCCAATGTTGGGCTCCATCCTTAGACCCTGAGGTCATGACCTGAGCCGAAACCATGAGTCAGATGCTTAATAACTGAGCCACCCAGGCGCCCCATATTTTACCAACTAGTATTAGCTCATAATTACGAGTCACAATTTAAATGGACACTAGAATAAGCATGACCATGTTCAGTCAAAAGCATAGATCTGAACTGACAAGATTACTACTGCTGGGATGCCTGGGTAGCTCAGTCAGTTAAGTGACTGCCTTTGGCTCAGGTCAGGATCCCTGTGTCCTGGGATTAAGTCCCAAATCAGGCTCCCTGCTCAGCGGGGCGTCTGCTTCTCCCTCTGCCTCTGCAGCTCCCCCTACTTGTGTTCTCTCTCTCTTTCTGACAAACAAATTTTTTTAAAAAAAGATTACTACTGCTGATGATACTAACAATTTGGTTTTCTTTTGATGGTAACTTCCCTCAACTTAGCCTTCCAAAAGAAGTGACATCCAGTAACACTTATATTCTGTTTCTATCAAGGAAAGCACTGAACCCTTCTGGATTAGATTTATAACATTATACTAAGTAGTCAGCAGTTGCTATTTGACTGAAGACAGAATACTAAAAAAGTCAAAGTAAATTAAAGTAAAATAAAGAAATATCAGAAACTATAACAAAGATGAACAAGTACTAAAATGTAAGGTGTAGGGGTGCCTGGGTGGCTCAGTCATTAAGCATCTGCCTCTGGCTCAGGTCATGATCCCAGGGTCCTGGGATTGAGCCCTGCATTGGGCTCCCTGCTTGGTGGGGAGCTTGTTTCTTTCTTCCACTCCCCCTGCTTATGTTCCCTTCTCTTGCTGTATCTCTCTCTGTCAAATAAAGAAATAAAATCTTTAAAAATGTAATGTGAAACAGGGCGCCTGGGTGGCTCAGTGAGTTGGGCCTCTACTTTCGGCTCGGGTCATGATCTCGGGGTCCTGGGATCGGGTCCCGCATCGGGCTCTCTCCTCAGCAGGGAGCCTGCTTCCTCCTCTCTCTCTCTCTCTCTCTCTCTGCCTACTTGTGATCTCTGTCAAATAAATAAATAAAATCTTTAAAAAAAATGTAATGTGAAACAATCTCTATAAAAAAGTCTAAACACAAGGAAGACAGACATTTCAGAATCTGCTAGCTTACATGTCTTGGCAGGTATCCCCAAGTCTTTCTTGCACAGTCCTGCATGATGCCTGGATTATATTTTCTGTCCTTGTAAGACATCTAAACAAGAACTATACCCAGAGTGTTTTCAGCAGCTTACACATTTTTTTGTATTTACTGAAATCATCTAATTGTAGTAACAGTCATCTCAGATTCTACCAATCCAAGAATCATTTCCAAATACTGAAGCTTCCAGACTGTTCCTGCCTGGACATTCTCTATACCATCACTTTATTCTTCCTAACTGCTGAATATTCTAAGGTGTTTCACAATTTCTCAACCACTGGTTCCAGTGGTCTCACCCTAAGAAGGAAAGCAAGAGATGCTGAAAGAAAAGAATTCAAAAGTTTGGGGTTTATGATCCTACAAAATGTCAGAGGAGGAGAAAGTGGACAACTGGCAAACATTCAGAAGTGAAAGCAATCACATCAATATGACTCCACTCATGAATTACTCCTCCTACAGAAACATTTCTTTCCACACGGAAGAATAATCTTCAAGAAAAAAAAGCCTCTTTTACCAGCCTGATCCTTAAGTGCTGGTACTAGTGATCTTTCAAACTCCAGAAAGAACACTAACCTTTGAAGGATTTATTTTCAGATGTGGAAAGGAAGGGCAAAAAAAATCAATGTTTATGCCACAGAAATACAGGATGGTCTTAAATTTCCAAAGGTCTTTATAAGAGAAAACTGTATTTGAGTGGTGGCTACCCATGTATTTATTTAACGTTATTCTTTTTTTTTTTTTTAATTTTTAAGATTTTTTTTTTATTTATTTGATAGAGATCACAAGTAGACAGAGAGGCAGGAAGAGAGAGAGGAGGAAGCAGGCTCCCGGACGAGCAGAGAACCCAATGGGGGCTCAATCCCAGGACCCCGGGATCATGACCTGAGCCGAAGGCAGAGGCTTAACCCACTGAGCCACCCAGGTGCCCTCAAATTTTTTTTTTTAAGATTTTATTTATTTGACAGGGAGAAAGACAGCAAGAGAGGGAATACAAGCAGGGGAGTGCGAGAGGGAGAAGCAGGCACCCCCCCGATCAGGGAGCCAGACTCGGGGCTCAATCCCAGGACCCTGGAATCACGACCTGAGCCAAAGGCAGCCTCCTAACTGATTGACCCACCCACGTGCCCTCAACTGTCTTAATAAACCACTTTAAGATCCCTGCCCCTCTAAGTGTGCTTGCCTAATCATTTAAACCTATCTAGATTGAAAGATATAATTTTTATAATTTCTATAATAACAAAGATAGTTACAATAAATGCATCTACTATGTGTGGCAGTAATTCAATTCCTGCCTTGAGATAAAATATTTGTTCAGAGAGAAAGCGCTCCCAAAATTAACCTGATAAGAATTCCCTTCCACTACTGTATCTATATTCTTTTTTCTTTTTAAAAAAGATTTTATTTGTTTATTTGACAGATCACAAGTAGGCAGAGAGGAAGGCAGAGAGAGAGGGGGAAGCAGGCTCCCTACTGAGCAGGGAGCCTGATGTGGGGCTCGATCCCAGGACCCTGGGATCATGACCTGAGCCGAAGGCAGAGGCTTTAACCCACTGAGCCATCCAAGCGCCCCGTATCTACATTCTTGGACCCTTCCATAGGCTGGCTATTCTTGAAGTTTAGAATAATACTGGATAGCCAGGTTTTAAGAAGTAAACTGTGGAATATATTACAGTTTCAACTTCAGATAAGGAAAGTAATTCCCTAAAAGCATAGTTGAGCTGTCTTACCACTGTTGGTATAGCACAACCCAATGTAGAAATTAATCTACAGTGACATTTTAATAAGTCTTGGGAGTCAAATCATCTAAATCTCCTTCTCACAAAATACTTATATCCTACACTGTCCTCTAGCAGCTGCCTGCCACTATAACTTCTCTCCTAGAACTGGAGGCAAAATGATAAATTCTGGATGCCCATTTCTTATGTAACGTGAAAAGTATATACGTTATTTTTGCACACTGAATTGTTTACTGCCATGCCTAGTAAGTTAATGAACCGGTGACTGACAACTGGTATTAAGTTGAAGAATGAAAGAATGAGGGGTTCCTGGATGGCTCAGTGGGTTAAAGCCTCTACCTTCGGCTCAGGTCATGATCCCAGGGTCCTGGGATCACATTTTAGGTAAGACAGTTCTTTACTGTTTAGGGACTGTCCCAGTGCTTTAAGACACTCCCTGATTCTGCCTACTAAATACCAGTAGCTTGGGGGAGGGTAATGGCAGTCATTATGAAAATAACAACATCAGCCTCATTTTCTTCTGACTTTTGAGTGGGTGCAGAGGGTAGAGAAGGGAATAGTAAATATTGTTGGCCAAAAAGATAGATAAATCTTTGATGCAATTAATGAAATCACAGAGTCTTGAAAGATAACTGTACACAGTTAAGGATGTAGATTAAATGCCTACAACAGTGCAGGGCACACAGGTCATTAATCAACGGTTCTTTTTCTAGAACTCACCTGTTCCCAAACCAAGAACTTTTTCTACTACATTACACATGATATCCTGCTTGATACCGCTGATATCACAGAAAAAACATACAGGCTTTGGAGCCAGAGAGAATGAAGATTGGAATCTCAATTGAGGCAGCTATGTGGACACTTATTTTTTTTTTTTTTTTTGTCAGAGAGAATGAGCACAGGCAGACAGAGTGGCAGGCAGAGGGAAAAGCAGGCTTCCTGCTGAGCAAGGAGCCCGATGCGGGACTCGATCCCAGGACGCTGGGATCATGACCTGAGCCGAAGGCAGCCGCTTAACCAACTGAGCCACCCAGGCGTCCCTGTGGACACTTATTTTAAACCTCAGTCTCTTTCTAAAAAAGAAATAGTAACTATCAGGGTGTGATTACAGTGAAGACTAATATATGTAAAGCTGGCAAGTACTAAGTGCTCACCAAAGAGAAGTAATGATTATTCTCACTCCAGTGATACAAGATTTACTTTTAAGAAGAAGTACATCTGCTATGAGAAAGTTCAAGCTATCGGGGACAGGGGGGAGCTCTCTTTTATTAAACAAAAATCTAGGGGCACCTGGGTGGTTCAGTTGGTTAAATGTCTGCTTTTGGCTTGGGTCATGAACCCAGGGTCCTGGAATCAAGCTTGGCAGGGATCTGCTTCTCCCTCTCCTCCCTGCTTATGCTCCTTCTCTCTCTCAAATAAATAAAATCTTAAAAAACAAACAAACAAACCCGAAATCTGCTTCTATAGGACTTCTATTTAGACTAGCACATTCTACTTTTCCCTCTCATGAAAACCAAGAATTAAACACTTCCATTTACCCCACAAAATGGAGTTTCTAGATACATCTACTCTCCTGATGGCTTTCCTCTGAATTTGGTCTAACTTGTTATATTCCTTTCAAAACTCATTGAATGCAATGCTCTGATCTTGGTCACCAATACACAATACTTCAATAGATGTACCACAGAATTTTAAAGTAAAAACAAAGTAAAAACAAAAAAATCCTTATTTAAAAAAAAAAGTTTGTAGAGAGTGGGTGATAAAGTCTGCCTTTAGCATGCTCTTTTCTTTAAAAAGATATTTAGAATCAAATATTTGAATTCCCAGAGTTTATGACTCTTAGGTATAGAGGAAGGAAAGCTAAAGGATAAATGATTACTTTCTGAATGAAACCTACTAGGCTTTGTCAAGTTAGCATTAAAAATGCAGTAGAAGTAAGGCTAATGATTCATACATAGAAAAGATATGTCAGTAGAGAACAGAAAAAGCAAAGATATACTTAGCCTGATCAGTAATTTGATCATTCCTAATATAGAAATTATCCAAGTACTCTCTGCAAAGCATTACCTGCATATCCAGTCCACATGATACCAGGCTCTGAGGCCTTTGAGGCCGAAAAGCTATAGAGGAACAGATATTGGAATGTCTCTTCAGTGATCTGCTAACTTTGTTATTTTCCAAGTCTAGGATTTTAATTGCCCCGGAGTCATCAGCAGAAGCCAGCAGGTTTTCAGTGTCATTCAATGAGAGGCAATTGATTTCTTCTTCATTCACGTGAAAATGGTCCACAGAACCTTTGAGGGACCGGACATCCAGTAAGCTAATGGTTTCTCCATGCGAGGCATAGAGCTTGGTGGGGCAGGAGGGAGAGAATAAGACACTGGTAACATCATCAGCTCCTTGGAAGCGTGTATGTCCTAAAGGAGTCCCATCTTCACCCCAAGCCATGAGATCACCACCTTCTGCTCCAGAAGCCACTAGCCCTTCTTGACTTGCATTCAGGCAGAGAATAGGAGAAGAATGTCCACCAGTCCATTTGACAGCCATTATGGCCCAGGAGACCCTGAGAAGAGGGGGAAAAACTACAATCTCTTATTTAAGATCCTGATGGTAGCAGACAAATGCAATACGCAGTATTTCATTTAAATATTTTTAAAAAGACATCTAAAAAAACTTAATTTAAAAAAAGAAGACATTTGAAGATCAAGTCTACAAAAGCCTAGCTGGGACACAGGATCATGGGACCCCTGGCTGGCACATGCATAAATAGGCTTTCTTTGTAATCAGGGTCCCAGGCAAACCTGGTCTTCCAGTATTTGATGTGAGGCCCACACAAGAATAAACATTATAGGGGAACCTGGGTAGCTCAGTCAGTTAAGTGTATGCCTTCCACTCAGGTCATGATCCTGGGGTCCTGGGATTGAGCCCCGTGTCGGGTTCCCTGCCCAGCGGGGTCTGCTTCTCCCTTTCCCTCTGCCCTCTACACCCCAATTCATTCTCTACCCCTCCTGAAATAAATAAATCTTAAAACAAACAAACAAACAAACATTATATATTTAAACTAAGAAAATACTTTTTAAAAGAGATCTGCTCAGGGCGCCTGGGTGGCTCAGTGGGTTAAGCCTCTGCCTTCGTCTCAGGTCATGATCTCAGGGTCCTGAGATAAAGCCCCGCATTGGGCTCTCTGCTCAGCAGGGAGCCTGCTTCTCCCCTCTCTCTGCCTGCCTCTCTGCCTACTTGTGATCTCTCTCTCTGTCATAAATAAAATCTTTAAAAAAAAATGTAAAGCACATATAATAGTGCTTGGTACATGACTGCTCAACAAATATTACCATTATCGCTTTTTTTAAAGTAATCTCTACACCCAACGTGGGGCTTGAACCCACAACCCGAGATCAAGAGTGGCAAGCTCCATCAACTGAGTCAGTCAGACGCCCCTCACTTTTCCCAGTTTTATTAGGCTGGTCAAAGTGACATCTTAGATCTACACCAATAGTGCTCAAAGTATGGCCTCCAGACTGTGAGCATCACCTAGGAACTTAGAAATTGCCCAATACCACCCTAGACCAACTGAACCAGAAATACTGGGGTTGGGGCCCAGCCATGTGTTTTAACAAGCCCTCCAGGTGATGCTGAGGTATGCTAAAATTTGAGAATACTACACCAATAATCATCCAGGGAAATGGTTAAAAAAAGACCCTTGGATTTTACCACCAGAGACTAATTCAGTACATTATTTAACTTTATTCTCAAGACAACCCTTCTTTTTTTTTTTTTTTTAAAAGAATTTATTTATTCATTTGACAGAGAGAGATCACAAGTAGGCAGAGAAGCAGGCAGAGAGAGAGAGAGAGGAGGAAGCAGGCTCCCCGCCTAGCAGAGAGCCCGATGCGGGACTCGATCCCAGGACCCTGAGACCATGACCCGAGCCGAAGGCAGAGGCTTAACCCACTGAGCCACCCAGGCGCCCTCAAGACAACCCTTCTGTTTAGTATTATTCCATTTTAAAGATAATAAAACTTGAGTTTCAGAAGTGTTAAATAATTTGATCAAAGTCATCTGGCCTTTACGATTTGTCCATGGGACCCGATATAAAGGGATCCCAAATTTTTATTTTATTTATTAGAGATTTTATTTATTTATTACACAGAGAGAGAGAGCAGGAGAGCACAGCAGGGCAGTGGCAGAGGGAGAAGCAGGGTCCCCACTGAGCAGGGAGCCTGATGTGGGGCTTGATCCCAGGACCCTGGGATGATGACCTGAGCCAAAGGCAGTTGCTTAATCAACTGAGCCTCCTAGGCGTCCCTGGCTCCCTGATTTTTGAATAACGAAGACCGTTTTCTAATAATTCCACTGACAATAGTTGTTTTATTTGGTTAAGATTTTATTTATTTATTTGACAGACAGAGATCACAGGTAGGCAGAGAGGCAGGCAGAGAGAGAGGAGGAAGCAGGCTCCCTGCCAAGCAGAGAGCCCGATGTGGAGCTAGATCCCAAGACCCTGGGATCATGACCTGAGCTGAAGGCAGAAGCTTTAACCCACTAAGCCACCCAGGCACCCCTTGACAATAGTTTTTAACTTTAGTATTCTCTGAAAGTACAGAAAATAACCCAAAGTCACAAATAATTCATTACTGCTTTTTAAAATTTTATTTTTAAAGATTTAGTGAGTGGTGTGCTCATACAAGCAGGAGGAGGGGAAAGCAGAGAGGGAGAGAGAAGCAGGCTCCCTGTTGAGCAAGGAGCTTGATGTCCTGCTCCGTGGCTTGCTGACCTGGATGGAAGGCAGACTCTTAAAGGACTGAGCCACCAAGGGACCCCTCATTATGGCTTTTAAATGTACTCATATATTTTTACTATTTTTTATTAAAGTTTATTTATTTATCTCTACACCCAACATGGGGCTCAAATTCATAACCCTGAGATCAAGAGTCACATGCTCTACTGAATAAGCCAGCCAGGTACCCCATACTCACGTGTTTTTAATTTTCTTATCACCTGCTTACACTTAACAGTAGTGCTTATGTGCAAAATTTAGACTCCTGATACACTAGGCATCCCAGATTTATACAATGAAATTGCCACATAAGAGTACCCTGCCTCAACTGCCTGTTGGGTAAATCAAAAAAGGAAATAAGGGCAATTTATGTAACTCTAAATGTTCAGACAAAAAGAAGCAAACAAATCTACCTGAACAAATTTAATGTTTAATTTCACAAGCCAAGGGAGAATTTCTCTGAGAAACTGCCATAGCTGCTTTCATATTTTCAGATATGACACCTGAATTCAATCCAATTATACAGATAAATTTCCTAATATTGTTTTGAAAAATAATTTAAAATACTGGCAATCTGCCTAAAGTTTCTATTCCTGACACAAAGCTTACTTCCTCCCATTTTTAGGCACTCACACATACACAAAATAACTAGACTGCTAAAAAAAAACTTTCAGTAATCAAAGTAACAGAGGGGTGGGGGGAGTAACAGAAACATGGTCACAAAATCTTATATAGTAATTTTCATAAAGATGACAAAATGGGAAAGACAAAAAGATACCTTATTTCAGCAGAAGCACTGAATTAGAATACAGAGGAAACTAGAGACGAAATAAGTTTTAAAGGAGAGGTTTGGAGAGGAAATGACTCAGAAAGAGTAAAGACAGGGAACTCTGGTGGTTTGATTTTTGCTGACAAGTAATGAAACAGTAGTTAAATAATTTTCTACCATAAAATAATTTTCTACCAAAAAAAAATAGTTAAATAATTTTCTACCATAAAAAACTTTTGCCAAATGTTCAAGATAAGCCAAGAAAAAAGAACACTTAGCCCAATTTAAAATGAAAGGTATTAATATTTAGGCTTAGGGACTGTCATCTGTGGTGACTACTGATTTGTCAGATAATATAAACAATATACTACCTTAAAATATGAAATTTGTAGTAACCATTGAAAAGGCCACTTCAAGGGGCGCCTGGGTGGCTCAGTGGGTTAGGCCGCTGCCTTCGGCTCAGGTCATGATCTCAGGGTCCTGGGATCAAGCCCCGCATCGGGCTCTCTGCTCAGCAGGGAGCCTGCTTCCTCCTCTCTCTCTACCTGCCTCTCTGCGTGCTTGTGATCTCTCTCTGTCAAATAAATAAATAAAATCTTTAAAAAAAAAAAAAAAAAGAAAAGGCCACTTCAACTACAAATAATTTTGTTTAGGGGCACCTGGGTGGCTCAGTTGGTTAAGAGGCTGCCTTTGGCTCAGGTCATGATCCCAGTATCCTGGGATGGAGCCCCTCATCAGGCTCCCTTCTCAGCGGGAAGCCTGCTTCTCTCTCTCTCCCACTCCCCCTGCTTGTGTTCCCTCTCTCACTGTGTCTCGCCCTATCAAATGAATAAATAAAATATTAAAAAACAAAAAACAAATAATTTTGTTTAACTCTTTTCTTTAGAGATCTGATCACGTATTTCCTACATTAGTTTTAGTTTTTCTACAGTGAAACAACTTTAAAGTCCGGAAGTCTGCCCTCTACAGCTTTAGGATTTTATGTGCATAGAGGTTTTGGATCCCTGCTGGGATTTTAGGTTTTATCTATGTCAAGAATGAAATAGGGCTTCTAGTACTTCTATTTCTCCATCACATTTTCTACCCACAGGGGACCTAAATAAATGCTGACTATCAGACAAAGTATATTTCTTCTAAATATAATTTTTTAAAAGGAAACGATTAACTCAATTTTTTTTTTTAAAGATTTTATTTATTTGACAGAGAGAAATCACAAGTAGGCAGAGAGGCAGGCAGAAAGAGGAGGAAGCAGGCTTCCCGCTGAGCAGAGAGCCCGATGCGGGGCTCGATCCCAGGACCCTGAGATCAGGACCTGAGCCGAAGGCAGAGGCTTTAACCCACTGAGCCACCCAGGCGCCCCCGATTAACTCAATTTTAAAGACACATTTGGTTAAGCTCACCCCAAGTGTGAGAAATTAGGTAATAAATGGATTTTGTACTTAAAGGAATTATTATAGATAAGAACACTGTTCCCGGGCGCCTGGGTGGCTCAGTGGGTTAAGCCGCTGCCTTCGGCTCAGGTCATGATCTCAGGGTCCTGGGATCGAGTCCCGCATCGGGCTCTCTGCTCAGCAGGGAGCCTGCTTCCCTTCCTCTCTCTCTGCCTGCCTCTCTGCCTACTTGTGATCTCTGTCTGTCAAATAAATAAATAAAATTTAAAAAAAAAGAAAAAAAAGAAACACTGTTCCCGTAAATTCTTCCATAATGGAAGCAGTAACATCTACCTATTAATCTCACAAGAACAAGGTCAGCTCTACCTTAACCTCTTAAACAAATTAGACTTCTAATCTCTACATCATATGGATAATATTTACTGATCACTAACCTAGTTAGAAAAATAAAAATAGAGACCTATTAGCTTAAGCAGACTATTAATCAATGAGTCAACCAGAGCCCCCCAAATCACGTTTCCTTAGTCTACAAAATTATTTGTTATTACTTAAAACACACCCAAAGACCACCATCAAAAAGTATTAATAATAGACTGCTGTGGTAGAAGGCAGTGGGAAAAAAACATATAATTAAATCTGAGTTAAAGGAAAACAATCTTTCAGAAATGATTTGTCAAGCCACTGTTTCTTGTTTTTCTCTTACTGGGACTGGAAAGCCTACCAGAAATAGGTAGTGCCACTATTTCCAAATTCAGGTATCAGGTCAACAAGTTTCTCTTCTCATAGGTAATGTCTAAAGCACAGCAATTAATCACGTCCTGCTGTGAATGACTCTAATTAGATAATAAATTCCTTCAACATCTATGAGATCATGGAGTGGGCAGGGAAAGGTGGGGTATCTTGAGAGCAGTTTTAGAAAGGGTAGAAGACAAAGATGGAAGTTCTGAAGTCAGTCAGAGGGCAAGAGGGTACTAAAAATTGGGGAGGGGCAAGGTCAGGAGGGCGATTTGTAGAAAGAAAAGGACTTAGTCATAAAGATAATCTTTTCCAGGGCACCTGAGTGGCTCAGTCGGTTAGGCATCTGACTCTTGATCTCAGCTCAGGTCTTCATCTCCAGGTGGTGAGTTCAAGCCTTCATGGGGGTCCACAATGAGTGTGGAGCTTATTTAGAAAAAAAAAATTTTTTTAGGGGCATCTGGGTGGCTCAGTGGGTTAAGCCTCTGCCTTCTGTTCAGGTCATGATCTCAGGGTCCTGATCTCAGGGTCCTGGGATCGAGCCCCACATCAGGCTCTCTGCTCAGCAGGCAGCCTGCTTCCCCACCCTTCTCCCTGCCTGCCTCTCTACCTATATGTGATCTCTGTCTGTCAAATAAATAAATAAAATCTTTAAATTTATTTAAAAAAAAAAAGAAAAAAATTTTTTAAAGAAATCTAAGTGCCTTCCCAGACAAAACTTGGACCTCCTTCCTTGGATGTCTTACAGTTCAAAGTTGAAAAATGAATAATGAATAAAACTTCCTAGTCTGAGATTACAGTACCATTCAAATAATATCAAATAATATCACTATCACTATAGTAAATATAAGTCAACTTTTCTTCACATGTTTAGAGTTTTCCAAAGTTGGTGTTGATGTGGAGAAGCTGGATAGCGACCAAAATGATTGAAGGCCTATGGTATCAGCACTAGTAAGGAAAGAATCTGGGATACTAAGCTGGGAGAAAAAACAAAACAAACATCTGGGATGAAGGGACTAGCAAATAATAATCAAACACCATTTACCATAGAGTAGAGAAGGCAATTGCTGTTCTTTTGTTTTTAATGGTGAACTAGAAATGTATTATACACGGCAGGGGAACTACTTAAAAGATTTCTTACTACATAAAGGCAAGACAGTGGAGTTCACTACTAAGGGAATCTGTGAGCCCTATTATAGTAATAACCTCAGAGTTGTTTTGAGAGTTATATAAAACCCGAGTAAAGGACCCTACCACAGTGCCTTGTTCACATGATGGCTAGTATTTTCCCTCACTAAACATTCTTTAAAACCTGTCAGAAAACTTCTGGTCACTTAGGAAAATGCAGTATGATCAAATGCGTAAATTCTTTCACTTCCAAGATGTTATCTATAATTATAGCCTCCACATCATTCTCCCTTTTGGAATGTCTAATTATATAAAAACACGCTGCCTTGATCCGCCTACTAATCGGGTTAGTAGGAAAGACTGGGAAAGGCTGCATTTTGTCCAAAAGAATGGAGCACTTAATCAGCAATTACACGGCACTTTGAGGCTATCCAAACATTTGGGCGGGGGGTAGAAGATTCAAATGACGACCTTACTTGCTGAATATATGCTATTCGGATTAACTACATGTTCTGATTAAGTACACTACCAATAAAGAACAAAAGGATCTGACCAGGAGAAGACGACCTCAGCTGCTAAAAGTAAAGAAAGAAGATCCAATTCAAGCCGAAGGTGGAAAGCTAGGAACTGGCTAGCAAAGCGAGGGAAGTTTCATGCGTTAGGTTGGAGCCTGAGGCAGGGATCTGACACAGGGAAACCTCACAGGGAAAGGGGCCCAGGAAGGCAGACGCGAGAACACTAGATCAAAAAGAGGAAAAGGCACCGGAGGACAGCCACAAAACCGCAGCTCCAGCCTCATACCTGCGTTTCCCGCTTCCCTCCTCGGCGCCTCGCGATGACCTCACCCGTGAGCGCCCAATCCCATGTAGGATTGGGCGCGGGGCGCCTCAGCCAAACAGTCACATCCGGGGCCGAGAGGAACCGCGAGCGAGCTGGGCGTGCGCCCTTGCTTCGTGCCCTCAACCAGTATGGCGGAGCCACGGGCGCGCCGCGGGGAGGCCGTGCGAGTCGGGCGGTTCCTACACCCGCGCTGAGCCGGGGAGGAGGGGCGGGGGACGCCCGTGCAGCCGGTGCGTCTGCCCTTAGTGAGGCGGGGCGCGCGGCGGACGCCCCCGGGCAGGGGCGGGAGGGGTGGAGGGCCGTGGTTGGCTGTGGAAGGGGCGGTGAGCGAGGTTCTCTGGTCGCTAGGCGAGGCTTGGCCTCCCCAGCAGAGACGGGGGGAAGCGGCGGCGGCAGCGGCGGCCCTTGGGCCGGCTGGTGAGGCGATGGCGGCGCCAGCCCCGGGGCCTGGGGGAGCCTCCGGCGGGGCTGGCTGTAGCGGCGGCGGCGGCGGCGCGGTCGGCGGTTCGGGCTCAGGGTCTGCGGGGGCAGGGGGCCGGCTGCCTAGCCGGGTGCTGGAATTGGTGTTCTCCTACCTGGAGCTGTCCGAGCTGCGAAGCTGCGCCCTGGTGTGCAAGCACTGGTACCGCTGCCTGCACGGTGATGAGAACAGCGAGGTGTGGCGGAGCCTTTGCGCCCGCAGCCTGGCAGAAGAGGCTCTACGCACGGACATCCTCTGCAACCTGCCCAGCTACAAGGCCAAGGTGAGGGAGCCCGGGGCCACGCCACTGCCCCCAGTCCCGCTTCTCTGCGCCGCTCTCAGTCTCAGTGCTTCTCATCTAAGCTCTGACTCAGACGCCTCGCCTCATCCCGCCTTTGCGCGGCTGCAGTCAATACCTTACCTCACCTCCCCCCTCCATAAAGATCCTCTTCTCTTTGAAGTTCTGCTCCTTAACCTGCCCCACTTCCGTGATGTACTTTTTAAAGGACCAGATAGTTTGCAGTTCCTGGTTCCCATCACTCATTCCACTTTCCACAGTCTTCTCCCCAAAAGGCAGACCACCCCCCACTCCATTTTTGTACCTTTCAGTACTCTTATCTTGTTTTTTATTAGGTCATCTCGGCTGTCTTAACACCGGCTTAGTTTCTAAGATGTTTGCTTTCTCCCCACATTCACCTCACCTTTTCCAGGCTCTGATTTTTAACTGTTTTTCTCCCCTATTGTCTCCCAAGTTCTCTAATTCCCTCCATTATGTTTCAGGCTTAGGAGTGTGGTCCTAGACCTTCTACTGTGGTCCTAGACATTCTACCGTGGTCGTAGGGATTCTACTAAGTTTCAAGATACAGGCTTTAACAGAACATCCCTTTCTCCCCCATGGGCACCACTTAACTGTCCTAATGCTGCCTTGTCTCACTATTTGGCTACTTCTCTGCCAACTTTTTCATAGTTCCACCTTGATGGTATGCCTTTTCCGTTCCATTTGTCATCTAATGTGCTGATACCGGTTTTGCTGCCTTTTTGCCTCCTAGTTTCTTTGGCATATTCCTGCCTTGTTCATATACAAGTGAAAATTTCAAGTAACAGGTTATGGCAGGGCTGAGAAGATTCTTCAGGCAATATAAACAAAGGCCTGGAGCTTGTATTCAGTTGGATAGATAACAACTGTTCAGTACAGCAGTCACTGGGAGCATATATGAGAGAGGATGAAGCCTGCCCTAGAATGTGGTAAACATAAAAAAATACATTAATAACTAAAAAGGGTAGATACCACTTTTCAAACTAGACTGCCAAGGAGGAGTCAGAGTAAGAAGTAAATTTTTTTCTTTGTGAAATAGATGTAAAATTTATTCTTATGTAATAAAGGAAATTTTAGTTTAATACAATAAGGAATATTGCCATTATGTATGTCAACTATCAAATTTTTATTAAGTGAAATAACATGTTAATTTACTAGGACAATATTTGTACATGGTGGATGCTTAGTGGATACTAGTTGTAATTTATGTAGTAGAGCACAGAACATGGCAGTTTTGTCCTGCTTTGCCTGAAAACAGATAGGCTTCATACATTTTATTTAGCTTTTATTTTTTTATAAACCTTATTGTTTTTACTTATTTTCAACAAGACCTTTTTGTAATTGGTCTGTAATGTATCTATTTACACGAGTCCAGATTCACATGTTAGGTAATGTGTTAATGTGAGCCAACATGCAAAAGAAGCAAAATAATATCAGCAAAATGTCTTCTTTTGCCCCTGTCTGCCAGCCACCCAGTTTAGTTTCCTTTCTTGTACGCAACCCTATGTTACTTGTTTTTTGTATTCTTCCAGAGATATTTTAGGTTTCTTAGGTTTTTAAACACTTTATATGTCTTTCTACCACACTCATGGTAGGTATTGTAAACTAGTATTAATCATATGTTCATTCAGATGTTGCAGAACTTTTCTTGCATGTCTTGAGAATAAAAAGATTAATTCAAAAGAAGTCAGATAGCCTAGTAAGGAAGTCCTCAGTCAAGGAGAGAAGAAAAATGTATAGAAATAACACATGATAGAAATTGCTCCTGTTAGAGTTATTATAAATACTAGAAATATATATGTTCATACACATTAGAATTTCAGTGAAAGGAAAAATGTACAAGTTGAGTGGAGGCTTGGAGAAGTTTTGAGGTTAGGATTATATCTGAGCTGAATTTTAAAGATAGGATTTGAACATTTTACTAAGAAGAAATACCCTGAGCAAATGCAAGACAAGAGGAAAGCAAAGGATTTGTAGAGCGTATGTTTTTATTTTAAAAAACGTGAGTGCCAGGCACTGTGCTCAGTTTTGCAAATGCAGTGGAATAAAAACAGACCCAAAACTTGTATGGATGCCTTACTTTTTGGAGCTTATAGTTTAGTGGGGGGTGAGGAGATAGATATATATATATATTTTAAAGATTTTATTTATTTATTTGACAGATAGAGATCACAAATAGGCAGAGGCAGAGAGAGAGAGGAGGAAGCAGGCTCCCCGCCAAGCAGAAAGCCCGATGTGGGGCTCGATCCCAGGACCCTGGGATCATGACCCGAGCCGAAGGCAGAGGCCTTAACCCACTGAGCCACCCAGGCGCCCCGAGATAGATAATAAAATAATCACACAGTTATAAAATTGCATCTGTGGTAGACACTATGAAGGAGAAATACATAGTACTCTGAATGTCAGTAATGGAGGATTCGACCAAGGTAGGGAGGTCAAGGAAGGCTTTCTCTGAGGATACAATGCATGAAGTAAAACCTGAACAGTAAGGCCAAGGGGAGAGAAAAGAGCCTTCCCGGAGGAAACTTGATGAGTATGAGAGGTAGAAAACACATCAGTATGGCTGGATCATGGAGAGCAAAGGTGAGACAGGTTTGAGAGAAAAATAAAGAGGTGGGTTGAGGCCAAACTATAGGGAAGCCATTTTGACTTGTAAGCAAGAGGGGGTTAGGAGTGTGGAGATTGGTGTGATTTTTTTTTTTTTTTTTTTTTTTTTTTTTGCATTTTTAAGAGGTTATTTCTGACTTCAGTATAGAGAACAGATTGGAGGAGGACCTTAGAAATACGGGTAGATCAGTTAGAAAGTGGGTAGTGTAGGAGATGGGGAGAAATGTAGGAAATATTTAGAAAGTAAAATCTACAGGACTTGGCAATAGATTTGAAATAGGGGTGGGGGAGAGGGAGGTGCTAAGAATGACTCCTAGATATCTCAATTATATAATTATGGGAATCACCTGGGCTAGATTTAGGAGGAATAGCCTGAGTTCAATTTTGGTAGAGTAGAATTTACAGTGTTTTTGAGACATCTGAGAGATTTCAGATAGGCAGCTGTTACAGTTTGGAGCTTAGAGGAAAGGCTAGAGATATAAAAGGGTTTAGGGAGATTGAATTGAAGAAGTGGGGAGTATAATTGTAAAGGTAAGTTGAGACTAGATATACTATGGATGTTCTTGGCATATCGGCTTCATTGTATAGTTTGGACTTTATTCCTCACCTCCCCCCTCCATAAAGATCCTCTTCTCTTTGAAGTTCTGCTCCTTAACCTACCCCACTTCCGTGATGTACTTTTTAAAGGACCAGTACTCTTACCTTGTTTTTTATTAGGTCATCTCGGCTGTCTTAACACCGGCTTAGTTTCTAAGATGTTTGCTTTCTCCCCACATTCACCTCACCTTTTCCAGGCTCTGATTTTTAACTGTTTTTCTCCCCTATTTTCTCCCAAGTTCTCTAATTCCCTCCATTATGTTTCAGGCTTAGGAGTGTGGTCCTAGACCTTCTACTGTGGTCCTAGACATTCTACGTGGTCGTAGAGAGGCAGAGAGAGAGAGGGGGAAGCAGGCTTCCAGCCAAGGAGAGAGCCGGATACGGGACTCGATCCCAGGACCCTGAGATCATGACCTGAGCCAAAGGCAGAAGCTTTAACCCACTGAGCCACCCAGGCAGCCTAAAATATGAACTTTTAAAAAGAAGACAAATCTTAAATAGACTGGAGATTCCAAATACTTTAGAGTTTTATGCTATCCTATGCCTGTTCCCATCCTCCTCTTAGCTGGACAGGCTCCCTGGAAATCCTATGACTTTATCTTTCTTCTTCTTCATCTCATTCACTCCCAGTCAGCTGTCCACTTATGGCATTTGTTCTCTGTGATAGCTCTCCTAAACATCCTCTTCTCTCCTCTGCATATTTATTCAGGTCTTAAGGACCTCTGGTATAGGTACTAACCCCTGTTCTGTCCAATTCATCTTACGGCCTAGTTTTTCTAAACCACAGCTCTTGTCACTCCTCTGTGCAAATGTCTGTGCAAAGATTTAACCCACTGAGCTACCTAGGCACCCTGTTTGTTTGTTTGTTTTTAAGATTTTATTTGTCAGAGAGAGCATGCACAAGCAGGGGGAGAGGCAGGCTCCCCACTGAGGAAGGAGCCTGATGGGGGACTTGATCCCAGGAGGCTGGGGTCATGACCTAAGCCGAAGGCAGACGCTTAACCTCCTAAGCCATCCAGGCATCCCGGGTTGGATACAGACTTAAATGTTGTATGGTGCCGGGGCGCCTGGGTGGCTCAGTGGGTTAAGCCGCTGCCTTCGGCTCAGGTCATGATCTCAGGGTCCTGGGATCGAGTCCTGCATCGGGCTCTCTGCTCAGCGGGGAGCCTGCTTCCCTCTCTCTCTCTCTCTCTCTCTCTGCCTGCCTCTCCATCTACTTGTGATCTCTCTCTGTCAAATAAATAAATAAAATCTTAAAAAAAAAATGTTGTATGGTGCCAACTATGATGGATAAGAACTTAGGAGAGAGAAATTGGGGATTGAGTGGTTCCAGTTAGACTACCTTCATAGAGGTGGCAAGACTAGATCTGTCTTAGAGGATATAGGATGTGTTTGAGAAGGAAAGCAGGTATATTACAGACAGGGAGAATGACGGGAAGTTAGAAAGGGAAGTAGGGAGAACCATACCTGAAGGGCTTTGAAAGCCAGGAAGAAAAATTCACAGTTAATATGGTAGTTAGTATAGAACCATCTGTGGTTATTGAACTGGGATGAAATGTAATAAAGGTGCTCTTTTAGAAAACTAGGTCTGGAAAGAAATTAGGAAGAGAGTTAAGGACTGAGTTCTGGAGAGTTTTAGGGGGCAGAAGTAGGATGGCCACCAGAAAAGAGTACAGTGAAGAAAGATCAGTCCAGAGTAACAGGAAGAAGTCAGAAATCTGAAGAAGTGGCTGTCAACAATATCTCTGTGACAAAGAGAAGAAACATAGAGAAAAAGCAATTAGTATTTATAAGAATTGGGGAATAGACATAGGTAAGTATTAGTTAAAAATTTTATAATAGGGCGCCTGGGTGGCTCAGTTGGTTAAACAACTGCCTTCAGCTCAGGTCATGATCCTGGAGTCCCGGGATTGAGTCCTGCATCGGGCTCCCAGCTCCACGGGGAGTCTGCTTCTCCCTCTGACCTTCTCCTCGCTCATGCTCTCTCTCACTGTCTCTCTCTCTCAAATAAAAAAAAAATTTTTTTTTTTATAATAAAGATTTTATAAAGTATTTTATATTTTAGTTGTTAAACCCTCTTGAGTTTTTTTTTTTTTTTTTTTTTTTAAAGATTTTATTTATTTATTTGACAGAGATCACAAGTAGGCAGAGAGGCAGGCAGAGAGAGAGGTGGAGGCAGGCTCCCTGAGGAGCAGAGAGCCCGATGCGGGGCTCGATGTGGGGCTCGATCCCAGGACCCTGGGATCATGACCTGAGCTGAAGGCAGAGGCTTAACCCACTGAGCCACCCAGGCGCCCCCCTCTTGAGTTTTTTAATACTTAATATTTTGGGGACATTTTACTCCCCCATTTAATCTTATGTTCTGATTTTTTTTTTTTTAATATTTATTTATTTGACAGAGAGATATCACAAGTTGACAGAGAGAGATCACAAGTAGACAGAGAGGCAAGCAGAGAGAGGGAGGGAAGCAGGCTCCCTGCCAAGCAGAGAGCCCGATGTGGGACTTGATCCCAGGACCCTGAGATCATGACCCGAGCTGAAGGCAGCGGCTTAACCCACTGAGCCACCCAGGCGCCCCATTATGTTCTGATTTTTTAAATGTGCTTAAAAGTAGGAACAGATAGGAAAAAATTTAGAAATATTTCAGTATTATAGCCTCCTAAATCAAGCAGGGGTTTTGTTTGTTTGTTTTTTGTCTCTGGTCTTCAGTGCAACAGTGAAGCAGTGAGATACTGGCTAATAGTAACTGAACACTGGATGAAGGGATACCTGACTTCTCTTTGGGGTTCTTGCTCTAACTAGCTGTTGAGTTTTAGGTCTGTGTCCTCATCCCTGTGTTGCACTAGGTCTTTTTGAGGCCCCTCCTAATGCTTAAATCTTTGATTCTGGAGTTGGTGGCTTAGGTTAACTAAAGCAATAGGCCCCAACCTTTGGCTGCTTTGAGGTAGTTTGAATAAAGTAAAGAAAGAATTTCAGCAAACATACAAAGCAAACACTTTATTTTTTTCTCCCTCCCCCAAATCAAAAACTTTAAATTACTAAAGCATGGGAAGTGTTTACTATTTGTACAGAGTAGAAATTTTTGTACTGGGTTTTGGAAGCTTAAAAAACTGGTTAGTGCAGGTCAACTAATCTGTCCTATCAATGGCAGCTGTTTGTATTGACTATTTCCTTATAAACTCTAGTGTTTGAAATTAGGTGCTATTTATGGGGTTATTTGATTTGGTAAAATGAGAGTGGTGCTGTCTCAATACGTGAGTAATAACTGGCAAGGAAGCTGAGGATCTAACATAGTTTGTGGTTATTAAAATTTTTCATAAACTTTAGAGCTGCTATGACTAAGTTCTCTGTTAAAATATTTTTTATGACAGTATTGCCAACATGAAAATTATACATCCCTTAACTTTTTGATATAAAATATTAAATATAAACAAGACTAGAGAAAATAGTTTAAAGAACCTCCCAAACCTATCACCAAGCTTTACCAGTGGTTAATTCATGGACAGTCTTATTTTCATGTTTACCCCACCCACTTTCCTTTGCCAGTCCTAGATATTTCAAAGCAATTCTGAGATATCATCATCCATAAACATTTCAGCATTATCTCTAAAATATAAGGATTCTTGCGTATATCTTTAGATATTTTAAGAAATTGATTTGGAGAAATTATACTACAGTTCAGAATTTTGATCAATAATGAGACAATGTGACTTTAAAAAAATATATGTGTGTGTGTGTGTGTGTGTATATATATATATCACTTTATTGTTTAAAAACATGGAGCCGAGAGTTTGGTACTTTTTTTTTTTAAGATAGCACACAGAAGTGGCAGGGGGTGAGAAGGGGCAGAGGGTGAGGTAGAGAGAGAATCTAAGCAGTCAACACCCCTAGCATGGAACCCAACCCAGGGGTCAATCTCACGACCCTGAGATCAAAAGTTGGAGGCTTACTGAGCCACCCAGGCGCCCCTAAAGTTTGGGTACTTTTTAATGTTTATTAAGAAAAATCAAATTTCTGTTTCTTTGGTCTGTTTTTCATGTTTTCAGGTACGTGCTTTCCAACATGCCTTCAGCACTAATGACTGCTCCAGGAATGTCTACATTAAGAAAAATGGCTTTACTTTACATCGAAACCCCATTGCCCAGAGTACTGATGGTGCAAGGACCAAGATTGGTTTCAGTGAGGGCCGCCATGCATGGGAAGTGTGGTGGGAAGGCCCTCTGGGCACTGTGGCAGTGATTGGAATTGCCACAAAACGGGCCCCCATGCAGTGTCAAGGTTATGTGGCATTACTGGGTAGTGATGACCAGAGCTGGGGCTGGAATCTGGTGGACAATAATCTACTACATAACGGAGAAGTCAATGGCAGTTTTCCACAATGCAACAATGCACCAAAATATCAGGTGAGAAACTGGGTATTTTCTCAGTTGTGGGCCTTTGTCAAATCATGCCTTCATTTGTTTTAAATTTACAAAGTTTTATATAGTAGCTTTGTATGTCTTTTTGATAACTTAAATAGTGTAATTGGCCTTTCTTTGCTACTCTAATAATCTCTTAGTATTTCCATATTTGTTTCCTGATACATATTTGACCTTGAGCAATCTGTCTTTGCTCTAAGTTGGGAGTTGGCGAACTTTTTTCTGTACAGGGTGGGTAGTAAATAGTTCAGGAATTGCGGTCCATTTGGTCTCTGTCATAGCTGTTCAGTTTTGTTTTTATAGTACAAAAACAGCCATAGATGATATATAAATGAGTGAGCATAACTGTGTTCCAGTAAAACCTTATTTATGGGCTGCTGGCATATTTGGCCCAATGACCATAGTTTCCCAACTTGTGCTCTATCTAGATTGTCATCTTTCATATATCCTGCACATCCAAATCTCCTTTTTCTAGACTTCTTATTCCCATAAATGCACCATGCACATGCACACACATACCCTCTGCTATTCATTAATCTTTGGATTCAAAGCCTCTTGAGGTGTCAATGATTTCTATAAGACAGGCAAATTCAGGCAAACTACTGCATTTTTTTATTCTCTTCTTTTCTTTTTTTAAGATTTTACTTATTTATTTAACAGACAAAGATCACAAGTAGGCAGAGAGGCAGGCAGAGAGAGAGGAGGAAGCAGGCTCCCTGCCAAGCAGAGAGCCCGATGTGGGGCTCGATCCCAGGACCCTGGGATCATGACCTGACCCAAATGCAGAGACTTAACCCACTGAGCCACCCAGGCACCCCTATTCTTTTCATCCTAGCCTTATGCCATACTCACTTGATTCTGGGGTCAAAATTATATTCTTATTTGTAAAAAGCCATATGATTGCCATAGAATCAGCTGAATTTAAAACACAGTAATCTGACAAGAAATTGGAAGTTTTAAGGATTTATAGACTTAAAGATAAGGAATATTATTAGAGTCATTTCATAATGATAAAAGAATTAATCATATAGGGAGATACAACAACTGTGTAAACATATATGCACCTAATAACAGAACTCCAAAACACATGAAACAAACACAGAACTGAAAGAAGGACTAGGTAAATTAGCAAGTATAGTTGGAGATTTCATTACTTTTTGTTTTTAAGTCTATTTTGTCTAGTGTTAATATAGCAACTTCAACTTTCTTATGCTTACTATTGCAAGGTATCTCTTTTTCTCTATTCTTTTACTTTCAATCTGTCTTTGTGTTTAAAATGTGTCTCCTAGAGGGCATATAATTGGGTCTTTTTAATCTAGCCCAATCTCATAATCTCTGTCTTTTGATCTGAATGTTTAACCCATTTACATTTAATGTAGTTGTTGGGCTGCTTGATGTTGTCATTGTCTTTCTATCACTGAAGCTGTATTCTTGTTTAAAAAAATCTTTTTTCTCTTTGTTTTTTGGATTAGATAATTTCTGTTACTCCATCTTCAAGTTCATAGATTCATTCTCCTTACCGTATCGATTTTTCTACTAAGCCAGTCTAGTGAATTTTGGTTATTTTACTCTAGAGCTCTAAAATTTTTGTTTGGTTCTTTTTTGTAGTTTCCATTTCTCTACTGAGAATCTCTGTCCATTTATCAGTTTAGATTTTGCTTTAATTCTTTGCACATATTTATAATAACTACTTTGAATTCTTTGTCTGCCAAATCAGTTTCTATTGACTGCTTTTTTCCCTCAGAGTATGGATTGTACTTTCCTGTTTCTTTTCCTATCCGGTCAGTTTTATTTTTTTATTTTTGAAATTTTTTTTATATATATTTTTTTTAAAGATTTTATTTTATTTATTTATTTTTTTAATTTTATTTATTTATTTGACAGACAGAAATCACAAGTAGGCAGAGAGGCAGGCAGAGAGAGAGGAGAAAGCAGGCTCCCTGCTGAGCAGAGAGCCCGATGTGAGGCTCGATCCCAGGACCCTGAGATCATGACCTGAGCTGAAGGTAGAGGCTTTAACCCACTGAGCCACCCAGGCGCCCTTATTTTATTTTTTTAAAAAAGATTTTTATTTATTTGTCAGAGAGCAGAGCACAGAGAGCTACAGCCAGAGTAGGCAGAGGGAGAAGCAGGCACCCTGCTGAGTAAGGAGCTGGATGTGGGACTTAATCCCAGGATGCTGGGATCATGACCTGAGCCAAAGGCAGATGCTTAACCAACTAAGCCCCCCAGGTGTCCCATCCAGTCAATTATTTAAAGTGAAAATTGGAAATTATAGATAATATGTAGTAGTAATACTGGAATGTTTTGTTTTTAGAAATTACTTTGTTTTTCCGACAAGTATAGATGTTCTAGTAGGCAGTTAAGCTGCCTGCAGTCTTCAGACTAAACTCTGTCTCCACCATGGTGTATAACAGCTAGGTCTTTGTTTAGGTTTGTTTGTTTGTTTGTTTGTTTTGGTTGGGGGATGGGGGGTTTGACTTCTACCCGTTACTTTTCCAGCCTGATTCTGTGGGGATTTCCTCTTTGTCTATGTAAGACAGTGATCACACAATGATTTGGGCAGTTTATTCTGGGATTTGGGGCTCATCTTCTTTGTGGTTCCGTTTGCTTATGGAGTTCCTCCTCTAAGTTTCCAGGTGCTCTGCCATCTCCCAAGTTTTGCCCTCTGACACCTAAAGCTAGTGAGACTTCTGCTTTCTGCTCCCTGTGTTGTGTGTGTGCTGTACACTCAATCAATCAGTGGTGAAGCAGACTTGCAAATTTCACCAGGAATGGTTCTGTCATCTTAGTTTCCATCTTATGTAAAATAGGGACAAATATTAGGATAGATGGGGGAGAATTAAATGAGATAATACAAATAAACTACAAAATGAATACCCAGCAAAATATTCATTTTTCATTTTTATTGTTTGTTTTGTTGGTGGCAATAGTGGTGATGGTGATTAGGATGTTTTTAGGTCCATAAAATGGGGTACAAGTTAATCTATAAGTTGGGCAAAGGGAAGTTGTTTAAATACAACAAAGAAAAGTAATAGCAACAGCAGGAATTGACATAATTGGGAAATACTAAATTCTGATTTTTGACTGCAAATGTTAGGACTTTCTGCCTCCAGGTGTATAGGTGAAACAACCTTTTATAAATGCAAATTGTAAAAATATCCTTATTTGTCTGCTTTCCCACTTTTCCGTGTGGGAAAAAAGCTGGATATATTGTGCTTCTGCTTTAGTTTAACAATCAGTGCTGCTGTTTTTATAACAGGTATTTCAGAGCAGTGGCCCATAAAATGACTAATAAGCTTATTATGCATCTTCAGAATCTATAGTCAGATTTGGCTCCTCATGATTATATAAGTTCCACAGTATATTTAGAACTGCTTGTAAACTTCAGATGTTATGTGTTTTTTATTATGGTAACTTTTTATTGTGATAAAATATACACAGCATTATTTATTGTTTTAACTATTGTGAGTGTACAATACAATGGCATTAATACAATGTGTGTATCCATCACAACTATCTATACCTAAGACTTTTTTGTCTTTCCCAACACAAACTCTGTGCTCATTAAACAATAACTTTCCATCTGTGTCTCTTCCTCTAACCTCTGGCAACCTGTATTCCATTTTCTGACTCTACAACTTGAATATTGCAGGTGCTTCATATAAATGGAATCATATAATATTTATCTTTTTGTGTCTGGCTTAGTTCATCACTTATCATAATGTTTTCAAGGATCATCCATGTTGTAGCATGTATCAAAATTATATTTCTTTTTTATGGCTGAATAATATTCTTTTGTACTATACTAGAATAATTTGAAAAGTTTATTTAGATAACTTTTTTGTGTGTGTGTATGAAATGTACCAAGTTACAGATTTTAGTAGTAAACTTTCTAAGAAAAACCTTTAAACGAAGAGTAAATAAAATCTGGGAGCTATTCAGGGGGAGCATTTAAATTTTTGGTATTAAATGTAGATCCCATCTTAAAAAATACTTAACAAAATAAGCATTTGTGACGAAGTTGATATATTTTGTTTCTTCTAGATGTTTCTCCCTGACCAGAAAACTTCTCTGATCATTTTTCCAGATAATTTTTAAGATATATATTCTTAATATTTTCAACTTGTTGATTTGTATGTTATTCTAGCTATGCCCTTGTGGTGAGTTTCCTTCTAACCTTCTTTTGTTGTTTGTTTACAGATAGGAGAAAGAATCCGCGTCATCTTAGACATGGAAGATAAGACTTTAGCTTTTGAACGTGGATATGAGTTCCTGGGCGTTGCCTTTAGAGGACTTCCAAAAGTCTGCTTATATCCAGCAGTTTCTGCTGTATATGGCAACACAGAAGTGACTTTGGTTTACCTTGGAAAACCTTTGGATGGATGACAGTGGCTTTCTTGGGATGAAAGACAGAATGGAGGAGATACCTACTTGTGGAAAGTAGAATCATGAAGTGACAGTGTCATACATGCATGCCCAAGAAACATCCTGAAAAACACATGAAATTGTTAACTGGAGAAGCAACTCTATGGCAGAGATTATCTTAGTGTTTCCTCTTTGTACTGGGCCAGAAAAATCCTCAGGGTTGCAGTTGGTTGAGTGGGCAGTAGACATATGCATGTTGCAACAGATTTTGTCTCTAAGTTAGCAATGTGTCATTACCAACTTTTAAGGTGAGATTTTAGAGATGCTATAAAAGGGATAAGATAAGGAAATAGCAAGATTTTTAAGTAGTGTGTTTGTGAAGAAAGACTGATCCTGTTTTACAACTGCCTGTTTTTTCTCCAGACCCTTTTATCCAGCCAGCTTGACTATTAGAAAGTATGAAACTGGTTGGGTTTTATTTAATATTTTTAATATATTGAGAAGCATGGTCTGCCTGGACTGCACTTCTCTAACAGTGAGATGTAAAATTGTGCAGCTATTTTAAAAGTTGTATGTATAATAAGTGTGTAAAAAAAACTAAAAAAAAAAAAAAGGACAAAGGGGTTGCTTTGTTCTAGTTCAATTTCTTAAAAACCACTACATGGTACAAAATTACAGTAACATTTAGGGAAAATTAGGTAACTACAAAGAAGAGGATTTTAAGAGGAGATGTGTTGTATTGGCTCATTTTTACATTAATTTGGTTTATAGTTTCCATAGCTGTTACAGTCTAGTATTTTTTCTTTTAACAATCAAAATTATTGTATAGACCCCTCGATCTCCTGGTTTAAGATTGAGGGAAGGCAAATCTATTTCTAATCATACATATGTCAGTAGTAATAATAATAATGTGCACCTTACAGTGTCAGTTTTATTTTTTGGCCCTTTGAGAAAGTATCTCATATTAATACAGAACATTGCCATTTGCTCTTATAGCCTCAAATATGAAAGCTGTTAGTCACAGACCTTCAGAAAAGAATTAATGGTCCTTTTATTTTGTAACTTTATAATGCTGTAGATACTACAATTTTTTTTTTTTAATTTTATATTGTTTACATCATGGCAACAAATCTAAGCCTCAAACTCTTCGTTGGGGTTATCAAGAAATGTTTACTTAACCATCTGAAACAGTGCCAGCCTGAACCCAGGTTAAGAATGTTCTTAATCTCATTATAGATAATTGCCCCCATGGGACTTGAAATAAAATACCTTGTGCTGAAAACTTCAGGTTGGCAATATTTTGAAGATTTCCTTGTAGAAGAGCTTGACATTGATCCTGTTCTTAGTTTTTGACTCATAAATCCGATTTCACTAATATTCTTGAATTAACAGTCTAACATACACGAGCTGAGATTTTCTTTTGTTGTAAGAGAAACAAACATCTTTCTGTATGAAAGTATAACTGTATGGTTTCAGATACATCTTTGTGATAAGACTTGGCTAAGGCAGATGGTTCTTTGCCTTTCAGCTTACTGCTGTGTGTAATTTTGTTTTAAATCTAATCAAGTTAGGGACAATAAGCAGCTGGCTGGGGTTTTTGGCTTGCTCCTCAAGAGTTAAGATTATCAATACTTTTATGAAACGGGATTTCAGTGATGAGCAAAGATTTATTTTTGCCACCTGACAGGTTCACAAATTTTTATTGCGTATTTGGTACGTTGCTTAAAGGTAAACTCTGTTAATGATCTTTTCAATATACATGTCAAGAAGAAACCTCATGGAAACCATATTTAATAGTACATAGTGAAATTATATGTTAAAAGTGTTAGAGAATATAGCTGCTACAGAAATTGATTTTTCTTGGTGTAGAACAACTCAATTTGGCAAAGTTTAAAAATTAAAGAAAAGAGGTTTAGGATGAAGGTTGATAAATGATAAATCAATAAAGCCCCTTATGTACTTTATTGTTTTTTTTCAGGGTGTGATATAGCCAATTCCAAGAGCTTTTGCCGAGAATTTTGCTTATAATTTCCGTTTTGTCGTATTAGTGTAATATTCATTTAATACTCATTTGTAACAAAGTTTTGAAGGTGCTGAATAGAAAACAGAAACACGTGGTTATTGCACACTGAACCTAGAATCAAATAATTGTGTCAATATTGAACAAAAAGCCATTCTTATCTCAAAGACTTAAATTCTCTAATATGCTATTTGCAAATTTTATAAAATGAAGGTTCATACTTAGAATGAGCATCAGGGGAATGAAGAGCCTTCATTTATAACCTGATAAATTATTTTATTACTGGAGACCAATAGTAGTTGTACAGAGAATATTAAACTGTTAACAATGTTTAAGGAAAAGGAATCTCTTTCATTGGTGCTGAGAGAGCATTCAGGTAGAAGATAGTTGCACCTGAAGGTTAAGTATAAATCATCTAGACCAGTGGTTCTCAAACTTAGCTGTGCTTTGGAGTCATGTGCATTTTGAAAAATATTGTTCCTTGGGTCCCATACCCTAAAATTCTGATGTTGGTCTGGGATATGACGTGATCATAAGGATTTTTTAAAACTTCCTAGGTGACTTAAGTATGCTGCTAAGTTTGAGTTTTAAATTCATCTTAAGTCTTCTCATCTGCAAAATTAAAAAAAAAAAATCTTTGCTCCCTCCCTTCACTACCTCACAAGCATATTGAAGGTAAAGGAGAAAATAATAGGAAAATACTTGTATGATGGATAAAATGTGCTATTGAAAGGCAAAGTAGTATTGGTTGTATTTTAGCTAGAACTATGATCAGGAAAGAAAAATGTGTAATTGAGTTTATCTTGTTGACTTGGGAAACTGGGAGCATTCTCTTTGGTTCTTAACTTCAGCAAAGCATGCAGATGTGTAAACAAACAATACTATTATTCATACTATGGTCTTCTGTCATACTTGAGATAGTCTGTTTTAATTATCTGGTTCTACATAGGAAAGAAAAATTGAGGCTGAAAGTCTGTAATGGCCAATGGCTCATAATTCATTAAAACTTTTCATACAAGGAGTTCTGTGGTTAATATATTATTTCATAGTTAACCATTTTTTTTTCATTATCTGACTTGAATATTAAAAGCCATTTATTTCATCTTCATTCTTATATAAGTTTAGGTATAGATTTTATAAAGCACCTAAAGCAAGTAGGTTTTGCCCAGTTGAATACTTAAAGTCATGGCTCAGTGATGAGGCATCTTCTGCTTTTTAGATATGATTTGAGCTGGGAAAGAGAGTTGCAAAAATAACAGCCCTAAACCATATAATAGGCATTACAGTTAACTTTTGATTTAAGTCCCCAAACTACTGTTTATATAGACTATAATACTAATATTTTTTCACCTTTTTAAAAAAATGAACAGTTTTGAAGAACTAGAAATGTAAAGAGTTTTAAAGATTACTTTCTGGAAATCAACACCATCATCATTAGGACCCCTCTGATACCCTCCTGGAAGGAACAGTCCATAACCAATCCAAATACTACCCTCATAAAGCATCCCTAATTTCTCTAGCTGGATGTGATCGTTTCTTCCTTGAAATTTCCCTATTTTTATATTTATACTTAACTCATGCTATATTACTTTATATCTTGTATAAATTTATTTATTTTTATTATTTGTTGGTATCTTATCTCCTCTAAACATCTTAGGACAGGATCTCTGATGGACTCATATTTATGCCCTCATCATCAGAGCCCAATAGGCAGGTGCACACATATTTGCTGAAGGAACAGAGAAAGAATTACGTAGGCCGACTAAAGCTGCTCTGAGGTTACAGACTATTACAAAAGGTAGATAGGAAGAAATTCTGTATCCTGTTGAAGGGAAGCATGAAGGAAAGGGATATAAATCTGAAGCTAATAAGGAAGAAATGATGACTGTGAATGCATTTTAGCCATTCCCCTTTATTCTTAAATACTAATAAACTGATTTAGTTTTTGGTGTAGATTTCATATTTGTTTAGAATTAAAATTAGAATTCTGTATTTTAATTTTTTGAAATTCTGTCGTTTTGCTTTAGTTTCTTAATAAAAAGTTAAAACTAACCACCTGTGATTGCTTACATTTAAAACAACTTTTATATCTATTGGTTGGAAAGGAAAATGGGGGTATAGCTTAGTAGGGAATTTGGTGATGGAATTTACGTATAAGATGCATGTCTTTTAATAATGGAATCCACATTTCCCATGTTTAGAATGGAAGGTGAATAGGGGATAGTAATTCTCTAGGATCCTGTTCTCCTATCACCTCCACCCTAGGTATGGTAATGTTTGATAATGTTGTTTGCCAAGAGTTATAAGAGGCAAGCATGGCTGAAGAAATTGGTCCAGTGATCCAAAAGCTTAAAAGAGAATTAGTTGATCATGTTGCTAAAAGTTGCTTGACACGTCAACCTTTTTTAATAGGTTCAAATTTTACAAAGGATTTTAATTTCCTTAAAAAAGTAGAATTTCTGCATTTATCTTTTTGTAAGGGAGAGCTTTACTAGTCTGTCCTAATTTCCTTTTTGGAACCTCCCCCTGAACCATTTGCATTTTATTTGATGTAGTCATTAAAATATTATTGAGGGCATATTCTATCCTCTTCAGTATATGGTTCTTTAAAAGAGCCCCTCAGAATTGGAGATTGTCATTAATTAGCTCGTGAATACAGGATTTCATGATGAGTGACTTAGGAAGTAAGACTCATTTAGGGAGTTCTCTGTAGATTAACAGTCCTTAACATCTGTTTCGTTTTAGACAAGAAAACATGCAAGAAAGAGTTTAGGGAAATTGAATTCTGTCTATCTGCTGTATGATATTTAGTAAATTTTATTGTATTTTTAAAAAATTATATTTCTGCTGCTTCTTTTCCTTTATAAACAAATTAGGGATAAGATTGAGTAGTGGGAATAAATTTTGAGGTCCTATATTCCTTGAGAAAGACTTCTTGAAGTAATTTATTAAAATGCTAATATCTAAAGTTAGATTAATTAGAGGCATATTGTAATGGAAATAGGCCATATATCTTTGTTTATTTTAGTGTAGCTTTCCTGTCCACATTTTTCAAACAGTATTTAAAAGGTCTTTTTATTTGATGGTTGAGGGGTGCCTGAGTGGCTCAGTGGATTGGGCATCTGACTCTTGGTTTCTGCTCAGGTCATGATCTCAGGGTCGTGAGACCAAGCCCCACAACATGCTCTGCACTCAGTGGGGAATCTGCTTGTGGTTTCTCTCCCTCTGCCTCTTCCCTTTCCCCCTGCTCGTGCTCTCCCTCTCTCTCTCAAAAAAACAAACAAACACAAAAACAAAAAAAACCTTTACAAAAAAATAAAGTTGTTCACAATCTAGTGAGAAAGCACATGGAAATAGACTACCATGAAAGAGTAGAAAAATTTTCATGGAATTATGTATTAGGAATAGTGTGGCATGGGAGAGAGGGAGTATTTGACTTAATCTGGAGTGAGATTTATTTATTTATTTATTTATTTATAAAGAGCTTATATATTTATTTATTTGACAGAGGGAGACACAGAAAGAGAGGGAACACAAGCAGGGGGAGTAGGAGAGGGAGAAGCAGGCTTCCCGCTGAGCAGGGAGCCCGATGTGGGGCTCAATCCCAGGATCCTGGGATCATGACCAGAGCCGAAGGCAGAAACTTAACAACTGAGCTACCCAGGTGTCCCCGGAGTGATATTTAAACAGTCTTAGAAAACAAATTCGAGTTAGTAAGGGTAGATTCACTGTTGTAGGCCCATGGAAGAGCATGTACATGAGACAGAGGTGTAAGTGGACCCAGTATGTATGGGGACAGTGCAGGAGTGGTGGGAGAGGATATGAAATGGGACAACTGGGGCCAGATCAACTGCCATGCTAAGGAGTTTGGGTTTCATCCTATTTTTCATGGGGAAAGACGTTCAAAGGTTTTCAAGTGGGGGCACGGCATGATCTGTGGTCTTGGATGGTTGCTCTAGCTGCAAAAGGCAGTGATAGAAAAATGGGAGATGCGTCAGGAGGCCTAGGCAGGCAATGACCAGGACCAAAAAGTGACTGTAAAGATGTAAAGGAAGGATGTATTTAAGACATCGAAGATAAATGGATGTCATTGTGTGTAGAGGGTGGGGTACTCTTTTTATTTTTTTAAGATTTTATTTATTTATTTGACAGAGAGAGAGATCACAAGTAGGCAGAGAAGCAGGCAGAGAGAGGAGAAGCAGGCTCCCCACTGAGCAGAGAGCCCGAAGCGGGACTCGATCCCAGGACCCTGAGATCATGACCTGAGCCGAAGGCAGAGGCTTAACCCACTGAGCCACCTAGGTGCCCCATGAGGTACTCTTTTTAGTGTGGGTATTTGGTGGAATCATGGCACTCTGTTAAGGAATTGAGAAGGAGGAATAGATTGGAGAAGGAGATGAGTTCAATTTTGAACACGTTGAATCTGAGGTGGAAATACTCAAAAAGCAGTGAGAACTATGAAGTCTGGAGTTAAGGAAAGAGGCAGCCAACAGGCCGCTGACAGTGGGCGGGAGCTGCTGACATGTTGCTTTCCTCACTTTCCTAGCCCCACAGGGCCCCACAACCCCGGGGGCGGGGCAGAGTGAAAAGACATGGACAAGACAACCCAACTGCCGCTCCAAGTGGTGGCTCTATCAGGTAAACGCTGGTGGGTTGTTTTCTGTTTTAGCTCTTGTGTGCCCTACATCTCTGAGTAACAATCCTAGTCCTTCATAAATTTTAATGCCCCCTTTTAAATTTATAAATGTCCTATCATTTTGGTTTTCAGGCGATAACACTGGTGCAGTAGGCAGGAATTAGAGATTCTAAGTGCTGGTGTCGCTGCTGGCCATGACGTGATGCCCAAGCCGACTTCTTCCCTTCTAGGGCCATTTCTTCATCTGCTCAACTCAGGAGGTTTTCCCAGCTCAATAGTGTTCATTTTAGGATGCCCATTAGAATCACCTGGAAGGCTTTTAATTTTAAAGACTAAAATTAAAAAATTTTAAATCTAAAAAAATTTAAAATCTAAAAAATATTTTATTTATTTATTTGTCAGAGACAGAGCACAAGCAGGGGGAGTGACAGACAGAGGGAGAAGCAGGCTCTCAGTTGAGCAAGGAGTCGGTGGGGGGTTTGGTCCCAGGACCCCGGGATCATGACCGGAGCTGAAGGCAGACGTTTACCCGACTGAGCCACCTAGGTGTCCTAATTTGATAATTTTTGATGTCTGTATGCACCCATCATGATCAAGAGACTGTATACTTGGGAAGATGTTATAAGATAGGATGCCCAGACAAATGAGATTAGATAGCGTGGGGGATGCATTCAGGCTTCAGTGTCTGTTTGTTTTGTTGTGTTTTAAGTTCCCAGGTAATTCTCCCTTGAACTAAGAGATCACGATTTGGGACTGATTTTTGAGAAGCCTGAGAGGAGAGGCAAAATCTCTGTTTTATGACCAGGAAAATACATACAGAAAAACAAAAACAAAAAACAACTAACCATATGCTGAGAGCAAGTTTCTGGCAAAGCCAGAACTAGTACTGAAGGCATCTCTTCTGTTGGTCCTTCTATGTCCCTTAGTGCGTACATTTATGCAGTCACTTAAAAGAGGTCAGTGTCCTTGGGGTACCTAAGTGGCGCAGTCGGTTGGGCTTTTGACTCTTGGTTTTGGCTTGGGTCATGGTCTAGGGGTCGTGGGATGGAGAGGTGTTGGGCTCCATGCTGGACATGGGGTCTGCTTAAGATTCTCTGTCTCCCTCTGTCCCTCCTGCCTGTGCTCACACACACACACAGACACACACACACACTCCTCTCTCTCTCTCTCTCTCTTTAAAATAAACAAATCTTAAGAGAGAGAGAAAGAGAGAGGTCAGTGTCCTTATTGGGATTTCTTCAGGGACAGTGTAGTTGGTATTCTTACTGAAGCAGAGTAGCAATGAAATTTGAGTGTTAAACCAAAGCTGAGGGGCACCTGGGTGGCTCAGTGGGTTAAGCCTCTGCCTTTGGCTCAGGTCATGATCTCAGGGTCCTGGGATCGAGCCCCGAGTCAGGCTCTCTGCTCAGCGGGGAGCCTGCTTCCCCCGCCCCTGCCTGTCTCTCTGCCTACTTGTGATCTGTCAAATGGATACACAAAGTCTTTAAAAAATTAAAAAATAAATAAATAAACCAAAGCCGAAAAGCTGCACCTGAGGTTTGTCACATCTTAGAATCAAACTTTTTATCACTTTGAAAAAAAGGAGATATAATCACTAAAAATTGCAGCAGGAAAATACACAAAAACAAAGGGAAGAATATTTAATCACAGAGCAGAGGTAAATACCGTCAATATTTTTTTTTAAAGATTTTATTTATTTATTTGACAGAGAGAAATCACAAGTAGGCAGAGAAGCAGGCAGAGAGAGAGGAGGAAGCAGGCTCCCCGCTGAGCAGAAAGCCCGATGTGGGGCTCGAACCCAGGACCTGGGATCATGACCTGAGCCGAAGGCAACGGCTTAACCCACTGAGCCACCCAGGCGCCCCCCGTCAATATTTTTGTACATAGCCATCCTATGTTTTGCATATATACTTTTAAATTTTTCTATCAGAACTGAAGTCATCCTCTACCCCCTCCTTGTAACCAGCTTGTTTCATAATACCATTTTCCTGTGTCATTAATTACATCAACTACAAAAACTGCAACAGGAAAGAAATAATAAAACCTTGTTGTATGGGTGGCATGGTGGCTTCCCCAAAATTCATATGTTGAAGTCCTAACTCCCAGGACCTCCAAATATGACCTTATTTGGAAATAGAGTCTTGCAGGTATAGTTAGTTGAGGCCATACTGGAGAAAGCTGGGCCTCTAATCCAGTGTGACTGGTATCCTTATAAAAAGAGGGTATTTGGGCATAGGCATGCACAGGGGAGAACACCATGTGAAGAGGAAGGCAGAAACTGGTATGATGCAGTAGGAGCCAAGGAATGCCAAAGATTGTCAGCCAAGCCCCATATGCTAGGAAGGAGGCAGGGAACAGATTCCTCCCTCACGGCTCTCAGAAGGAACCACTTTCTGCCCACACTTTGGTCTCGGACTTCTCCAGAACAGTGAGATGATGCTGTTGTTGAAGCCACCCCGTGTGGTATTTTCCTGTAGCAGCCCTAGGAAACTAGCACGCCCCGTAAGTTTTCTCTTTACTGATCCTGCTATCTCTCTGTGGAGACAACTTCGATGCTGTGTTTGCTGGTTTGCTGGAACAAGGGGCAGGAAACATTTTAGGGCGTGAGAGATTTGTTGGGAGGTCTTTTGTCAGGTTGCATCGGTAATGTTCCGAAAGCGCGTAGTGTAGTGAGTAAGTCAGTACTGCTTCAGTTCAAACCCACTACTACCACTGACTAGTTCTGTTACTTTGAGGAGGATATTTGATTTCTTTGTGCCTCAGTTTCTTTATCTGTAAAATGTGTAGAAGAGTACTACCTCCTTTAAAGTGTTGTGAGGATGAAAGGAAAGGCACATTGAGCAGCTTAGAATAGTGCCAGGAACATAGTAAACATTCAGTACATTTCTCAATATTATTATTATTTTTTAAAGATTTTACTTATTTATTTGACAGAGAGAGAGATCACAAATAGACAGAGAGGCAGGCAGAGAGAGAGGGGGAAGCAGGCTCCCCGCTGAACAGAGAGCCTGTTGTGGGGCTCGATCCCAGGACCCTGGGATCATGACCTGAGCTGAAGGCAGAGGCTTAACGCACTGAGCCACCCAGGCTCCCCCATTTCTCAATATTATTACTGAGCTGGTCTACAGTACGCAAATATCATTAGGAACCAACCATGAAAGAAAAGCAATCTTTTTTGTAGGTTGCGTGTATGTGTGAAAAACAACTTTTAACTCATTTGGTCTTAAAATTGGGACTAGGAAACACTTAAAAATATTTGAAGCAACAGAAACGTGAAGTAGTTTAAGCAAAAGGAGTTCATTATAGAAATTTTGAGCAGAAATTCACCTCTTCCTTGTCTCACCTCTGAGACATCACTCTTTCCCTAAACTTTCTCTTCTGCACAGTCCACATTGTGGGAAAATAGTTGCCAGTATATATCCTCCTTTTAAGAGATCAACCCATGGGGCGCCGGCTGGCTCAGTTGGTTAAAGCACGCATCGTGCTCTCTGCTCAGCAGGGAGTCTGCTTCCCCCTCTCTCTCTGCCTGCCTCTCTGCCTCTATGATCTCTGTCTGTCAAATAAATAAATAAAATCTTAAAAAAAAAAAAAAAGAGAAAGAGAGAGATCAACCCATGACCAGATTGGACTCATAGTCCTAATACCAAATTCTGAAGCCCGGGCCGCCGCTTCCCTGCTGGTCCTCAGCTGGGGTCAAGGGGTGGGAGGGGGTTCACACAGCACCTGGGAAGCTGCTGGGATCCCCGCTCTGAGCCCCTGTGGCTGGCGGGGGTGGGGGTGGTCGGTGGGGGGCAGTCACAAAGCAGAGAGGCCAGGTTCTGCACGGACACTAACAGACATGCTGTAATTTCAAAGTTTGGCCAGGTAAAGAGTAGCATTCTTAAGGAATCCAAGAACATGAAAAGACAAAGGAAGCTGAAAGGGAGGGAGAGGACTTGCTTCTTAGCGCCACACTCAGCTCTGAGAAGCAACAGGCACTGCCCAAACAGCAGGGGCTGCGTCTTGGCAGGAGCTGGTCGGCTACGCCAAGGGCAAGAATAAGAAGCTCAAGTCTTTTGGATCTTGAAAAAAGAGACTGTGCTTCTTGCCTCAAGCTTCTGTTCCCTGTTTAAGAGAGAGAGTCAAGGAGGGTGAGGTTGGTATTTCAAAGGAAAGCCAGTTCAGTGATCTGCCCCCGACTTTAATTTTAGTTGCTTTTGGGGAGGGTCAGTCTGGAGGGGAGTTTGGTGATGTGGTAAACTGAGAAAATATTTTAGGGAAAGGACAGCATCCTAGTCAGATGGGGCTATGATAACAAAATACCATGAACAGACAGGGTAGCTTATGAATGACAGAAATGTATTTCTCACAGTTGTGGAGACTGGAAGTCCAAGATCAGGGCATCAGCAGGGCTGGCCTGTGGTGAGAGCCCCTCTTCCAATAGCTGACTTCAGACTTGTACCCCAGCAAGGCAGAGAGCATAGTGATGATGCGTGCTCTCCCCTGACTCTGAAGGTCACTAACCCGCTCACTAAGGCCCCACCCTTGCAACGCCATCTAATTCTACTTACCTCCAGAAGGCTCCGCCTCCTGATACTGTCACATGGTGGAGGGGGTTAGGGTCACAACCTATGAATTTTGGTAGAAATCGTTCCGTCCATAACAGACAGCAAGGGAATTTTTGTTCAAAGCCTCTACTGCTTCAACCAAATGAAATTGCTCCTGGTTCTCATTGGGTGGAGCTACAGGGTTTTGTTGTTGTTCTTTTAATTTTATTTGAGTGAGAGAGCACCTGTGCATGCGTGAGAGAGAGAGAGAGAGCACAAGCGGGGTGAGGGGCAGAGGGAGAAGCAGACTCCCTCCTGACAGGGAGACCGACGCAGGGACTTGATCCCGGGACTCAGATCATGACCTGAGCCAAAGGCAGACACTTAACCAAATGAGCCCCCCAGGCACCCCGGGCTGCAGGTTGTGATGGAGAAAAGGAGCTCTTGAAGGAAGATGGAGCCAGACATCTGCCCAGGGGGTGCTCATGAGGACCTGCTGGACCCTCGGGACCAGTCCTACCTGCCCAAACCTGGATGTGTCCCCACATGGCCCAAGCTGTTGTGGCCTGCCCTCTTTTGGGACCCCATGAGGAGTTTGGGGCTCTTCCCCACAGGGGCCCCTCCCGGGAGGAAGCACAGGACCAGCTAAGTGACAAGAGCACCCCCAGGCCCTGCCCATGGGGCCTCTCTCCCTCAGAGCCTTATCGGTAGCCTCTGGCGGAAAATTATGACTGAGGCTTTCTTATATCTTTCCATCAGATCATGACTAACAGTAAGAACAAAATTTAAGAGGCTTTAGTGTAGATAATGAATCAAGAGCTCACCCTCCTCACTTGGACCGTTCATTCGTGTCCCTGCATCTGCTGAGCACTTCCTCCACAGCCCACAGCCCGGAGGACCCCGTCCTCGGGTCCTTGGAGATGTGCTCCTAGGTCAGAGCACCTGCAGTGGGCTTTACCTGCACAACTTCGTGTATTTATCATAATATCTTGATGGCTTTCATTTTAAAAGATATTTTATTTATTTATTTGACACAGCGAGAGAGAGAGAGCATAAGCAGGGGGAGCAGCTCACAGAGGGAGAGGGGGAAGCAGGCTCCCGCTGAGCAAGAAGCCTGACGGGCGGCTCGATCCCAGGACCCTAGGATCATGACCCTGGCTGAAGGCAGATGCCTAAAGACTGAGCCACCCAGGCACCCCATGATGGCTTTTCTTTTCCATAGGCAAGGAAAATGGATGTTTTCAGCAGATAAGTGACCTGTTCAAGTCACCCATCTTTAAGTGTCCGAATTCAGATTTGAACCCAGATCTCTAACTCAAAAGCTTGGTCACTATCTATTCAAGGGGGGATAAGACATGTCCACAGATCACCAGGTGGGTGCTCCTCAAAAGGCAGACATGAGCGGTGGCAGTGGCTGGCTTGCCTGGAGAGACTGGAGACACAGGTAGATGTTTTATTTTTCAGGCTTGTTTATTTTTCAGCCTGTCCGGAAGGCTAAGTCAGGGTCTGGACGAGCTCCTCTCTGCTTCCCTCCCCACCTCTGAGAATAAATCCCTCTTACTCTGCCTATTAATTATAACCACCAATAACTACACAATCCCTGGCCCATGTCTGGCTTGCCAGAGAAAACACAGGATGCCCAGTGAAATTTGAATTTCAGATAAATGAATCATTTTTTGGTTTAAGTATGCCCCTCCAATGTTGCCTGAGATAATAATTATGTTGAAGAATTATTCGGCACAATGGGGTGCCTGGGTGGCTCAGTGGGTTAAGCCTCTGCCTTCGGCTCAGGTCGTGATCCCAGGGTCCTAGGATCGAGCCCTGCATCGGGCTCTCTACTCAACAGGGAGCCTGCTTCCCCCTCTCTCTCTGCCTGCCTCTCTGCCTACTTGTGATCTCTCTCTCTTTTTTTTTTAAGATTTTATTTATTTATTTGACAGAGAGAGAGATCACAAGTAGGCAGAGAGGCAGGCAGAGAGAGAGACAGAGGAGGGAAAGCAGGCTCCCTGCTGAGCAGAGAGCCCGATGCGGGGCTTGATCCCAGGACCCTGGGATCACGACCTGAGCCAAAGGCAGAGGCTTAACCCACTGAGCCACCCAGGCGCCCCTACTTGTGATCTCTTGCTCTCTGTTAAATAAATGAATAAATACATACATAATAAATAAACTTTAAAAGAAAAGAAATATTCGGCACTTATCTGGAATTCAAATTCCTCCAGGTGTCCTCTATTTTTATTTGCTAAATCTGGTGACTTTAAAAGCCAACCAGAGGCCTCTTGTCTTGTCTCAGCTGTCAGCAGCCTTGGGAACCCATGGCTTTTCCGTGTAGCATCCTGATAGGGGTTGGTTGGGCTTCTGCTCCCCATCCAAGCACTCCTCTGCCGCTGTCTGTATGACACTGGGAGCCGCTGTCAGGGTAGGGAAAAGGTCTCATCATTTTTTTTCTGACTTTGCTTCCTCGGCACCACACGCTGAGCCTGAAGGTAGAAACTGGCAGAAGTTCATCTCAAAGGAAATGGCCCAAGAGAACACAATGTTGAAACAGCAGAAATTTGCAGCCTAAACTCAAAGCATGGGCAGGTAAAAACCTCTTTCACTTTGCACACTGGAAAGAAGCAGACGTTTTGGTTACTTGATTCTTTCCTTGGTTAGAATTCTTGGTCTCTCTCCTCTCCTCTCCTCTGTTCAGATACATACTAAGGACCTACCATGGGCACCACATTATCAGGCAAGCAAAGACAAATAAAACTTTGCTCTTGGGCATCTTGTGGTCCTGCAAGGAAGCCAAGACCCATCTAAAAACCTGTAACAAACATGTGGTAGAAAATGATATCGCCTGAGGAAAGTGCAGAGCGAATGCTGTGGGACTTCAGAGGAAGAAGAGGGCATTTGGGGGGAAGCAAGTGATTCAACCTGGGCAAACTCACGGAGGAGGTGTCATCTGAGCAAAGGACATTTATCAAAGGATAAATACTGTTTAAACGTCTTTCAATTTGCTAAACATTAAATCATTGAACACTGATTAATAGCAGTTCATCAATTTGTCAAAAGATCAGCTCACTAAAACCTTGTTTAAGTATTTGTAGAATCTATAGCAATTGGGTTTTTTTCACCAAGACTTCCAAATAATGAGTTCATTCCTTTTTTTTTTTTTTTTTAAATCTCTGGTGATATTCATGATCCAAGTGTCATAAATAATATAAGGTTTATTTCTCTTTTCCATCCAATTTTAAATCTATTTTCCCGGGGCACTTGGGTGGCTCAGTCGGTTAGGTGTCTGTTTTCAGCTCAGGTCATGATCCCAGCGTCCTGCGATCGAGCCCCACGTTGGGCTCCTTGCTCAGGGGGGAAGCCTGCTTCTTCCTCTCTTTCTGCCTGAAGCTCCCCACCTTGTGTGTGCTCTATCTTTCTCTGTCAAATAAATAAATAATATCTTTTAAAAAAATCAATTTCTCTGCCTCCCTGGGCTTCTGTGACTGCACTGACTTGATTCCCATTTGTACCCCCTGCTCCTGACACATGCTTGAAGTTTTCTCTGCTTTGTGACTATTCCTTTGTAATTTTGACATCTTTGAAATAAACAGAAGAATGAAGAGAATAACAACAAACACCCTTGTGCCCGCCATGCAGTTTTAATAAATCTTATCATTTTTGCCATATTTGCTCCAGATAATTTTTTTCCCAGAAGAGAAAGCTATAGATACAGTTGAAGCTCCTATATGCCCTTGCCTGTGATTTGATTCCTTTCCTTTCCCTTCCCCTCCAGATTCTGACAGTTGTCATTCCCATGTTTGTTTATATACTTTCTACATATGCATGATTCCATAAAGAATGTTTATAGTTTTGCATATTTACCATCTATGAGTATATAATACTGCTTACGTCCTTTTATATCGTTATGTCCTGTGGCTTAACCAAACTGGATCGTAGAACTGTTAATTCATTGTAAATTACTGTATAGTATTCCATTTACAAATATACTCCAATATATTTATTCTTCTGTTGATGACCATTTGGGTTATTTCCTACTTTTTATTATTATAAACAAAACTGGGGTGTATTCTGTACAAATGCTATCCTCTCTCTAGAATGTTTTGCTAGAAATGGCACTCTTGGGTTATAGGTTATAGACCAGCTTTACCTTTGCTGGACATTGCCTAATTGTTTATCAGTTATTTAGACCAATTACTCTTCTGAGCAGTACTTCTGTTTATCAAGCCAGGTGCAAGGGCAAAACCCACGGATAATACCTGATATAAGCACGTTTCAACCTGCGGGAGTAAGGGGATGTATGTGGAAACCCAAATTCTGACCACTTCATGGGCAAGTGCACTCAGGCCCGGCACAGTTGGACATAACATGCCCTGTGTGCCAGAGAAGGACTCTAGAAAGACTCCAGAAAGACACTAGCAGAATTCCACACACTTTTATAAAGGAGTGTGGAGGAATCAGGATTGTCTGACCAAGCTGGCTTTGTGATTAAGGGGTCAGCCTTTCTGGTATGAGAAATGTGTTAGAAACAGCCCAATAATTCAGAGAATTTATACACTAAATGCTTCGCAGTGTTCCATGAAGAGTCAATTTATTGCTAGGCCATCTGAGAGAGGCTCACCATGGTTATTCAGGTGAAAAGCTGGTTTCTCTCTCTGCATTTCAGCTTGGCCCTGCGAGCTTATTAAATATAGGTTTTCTAGGGCGCCTGGGTGGCTCAGTGGGTTAAGCCGCTGCCTTCGGCTCAGGTCATGATCTCAGGGTCCTGGGATCGAGTCCCGCATCGGGTTCTCTGCTCGGCAGAGATCCTGCTTCCCTCTCTCTCTCTCTGCCTGCCTCTCCATCTACTTGTGATCTCTCTCTGTCAAATAAATAAATAAAATATTTTTTTTTATTTTTTTTTATTTTTTTTTTAAAGATTTTATTTATTTATTTGACAGAGAGAGATCACAGTAGACAGAGGCAGGCAGAGAGAGAGAGAGAGGGAAGCAGGCTCCCTGCTGAGCAGAGAGCCCGATGCGGGACTCGATCCCAGGACCCTGGGATCATGACCTGAGCCGAAGGCAGTGGCTTAACCCACTGAGCCACCCAGGCGCCCTAAATAAAATCTTAAAAAAAAAATAAATATAGGTTTTCTAACCCAGGGCGTGTATTCATTGACAACATTGTGATGAGTTTGCATCACGGACTGTGAAAGGCATTTTTATAAAAGGTATTTTAAGGCTTTTTGTTCTTTCTGTAGTACAAAGGGAGAGTATTTAAGCAAATTTAATATAGGTCTTTAATCTACCTAGAACTTATTTTTATTATGGAGAAAGTCAAAGTTTCCTTATTTAGAACAAAGTGATTGGACACCTGGGTGGCTCAGTTGTTAAGCATCTACCTTCGGCTCAGGACATGATCCCAGAGTCCTGGGACTGAGCACCGCATCGAGCCCCGCATCGAGCCCCGCATCGGGCTCCCTGCTTTTCAGGAAGCCTGCTTCTGCCTCTCCCCCTCCCCCTGCTTGCGTTCCCTCTCTTGCAGTGTTGCTCTCAAACAAATAAATAAAATCTTAAAAAAAAAAAAAAAGATGTAATTAATATGTAATGCTTCTTACTGAATGGTTCACATGCTTTCTGCCATTGACTTGCAATGCCCCTTCTGTGCTTACCAATTTTTTCCATATATGTTATTTGTTCTATTTCTTTGTCTCTTGTATTTCTCTGGTCTATTTATCTACGCATAGGCTAAATCATCTACTCTTTGTTGTTCTTACTTTAAAATGTGGGGCTCGATGTGGGCTTAATCCCAGGATTCCAGGATCATGACCTGAGCTGAAGGCAGATGCCTAATGACTGAGCTACCCAGGCGCCCCTCTTATGATCATTTTTCAAAAAGCAGTTCCCTCAAACTCGTAATTTTAAAAAATTGTTTTGATTATTCTTAGTCCTTTTGCTCTTCCATGTGGATGTTAGACCTAGCTTGCCAAGTTACCTGAAAGTTTTGTTATGATTTGTATTAAAAGTAGAAAATATAGAGACACCTGGGTGGTTCAGTCGATTAAGTGTCGGACTCTTGATCTCAGCTCAGGTCTGGATCTCCGGGTCAGTTCAAGCCCTGTGTTGGGTTCCATGCTGAGTATGGAGCCTACTTAAAATAAATAAATAAATGAATAAATAGGAGTGCCTGGGTGGCTCAGTCAGTTAAGCATCTGCCTTCTGCTCAGGTTATGATTTCAGGGTCCTGGAATCTAGCCTGTGTTGGACTCCCTGCTCAGTGGAGAGTCTACTTCTCCCCCTCCCTTTGCCTGCCACTCCCCCACTTGTGCTCTCTGTCAAATAAATAAATAAAATCTTTTAAAAATAAAAAAATAAATATAGAAAATATACACCAATATACATATTGAATTAATAGCTTTGGGAAGAACTGTTATCTTTATGATAAAGTGTATTCTTTTTTTTTAAAGATTTTATTTATTTATTTGACAGAGATCACAAGTAGGCAGAGAGGCAGGCAGAAAGAGAGAGGAGGAAGCAGACTCCATGCGGAGCAGAGAGCCCAATGCGGGGCTCGATCCCAGGACCCTGAGACCATGACCTGAGCCAAAGGCAGAGGCTTTAGCCCACTGAGCCACCCAGGTGCCCCGATAAAGTGGATTCTCATCCATGATCAGGGTATATCTTACCATCTTTTATATCTTTCAATATTATCTTTGAGGATACAATAATTAGATTAGGTTGCCCACTTAGGTTTGGAACAAACTGAGGGAAAAAACAGTAGAACCCAGGAGGGTACCCAGGAGTAGTACCCAGAATATTACCTTTACTGCTGATAGAGACCAAGTTGGAAGATGTGGCTGTAGGTTAGATAACTAAGTGCTTAGTAGATCAAGCCAACAAATATTAGTAGGCACTCAAAATATGTATGCAAATAATCTCATAGATATAGTTATATATAGGACACTGTCAGCAGTTTGTTCCCCAAGAAGAAAAACAGAACTGAGCCTGGCATGCCCAGATTATTCTTCCTAAACATGCTATTTAATGTCACTGTGTCCTCCAAGGAGCAGAATGAGTAATGGGGCAGAGTGATGGAGCACCCCACTAGTACATATCCTTTCAAATGGATAAAAATCTTATAAGTAGGAAAGAAGTATTCTTCCTTAGAGGTATCTAAGGTGTCTTATTTCTTTAAATTAAAATAGAATTTGTTTCACATTACATTTTCTCATTGGTTATTAACAGCATATAAGAATTCTACCGGTTTATCTATGGTGACCCCTTTTTAAGCAACATTAGAACAATCTTATGGAATATGCACTGTTAGTATTCCTCTTCTAGATAGGGAAAACTGAGTCAATGAAGAGTTTAAGTAGCTTGTTCAAGGTCACAAACCTAGAAAGTAGGAGAGACTGGCTCTGGTCTAGGCAGTCTGATTCCAGAGTCATCACACTAAATCTTTCACACTAATGCGTGGTCATTGTATGGATGACCCATCACTTATTTACCCTATTACTACCTATAATCACTTATTACCCTATTGATGGTCATTTATGTTATTCTCTGTCTTCCCTTATTACAGATATGCTGTAATAAATAATCTTGTACATGGGATAGAATTTTGGCATAACAAGATGTCCTAGGTTCATCTTGCACCTTTCCTGTTCCAGATCAGGAGTCAATTGTTTTAGCAAGAAGCCCTGGTTTCTTTTAGTAGGCAATGGTATTTAGAAAATAAAATCTGGGCATTTGACAATTATCTTTTTGTGAGGCTCTCTTAATGCTTTAAGTGTCTAGAAAATGTCTCCATTTTGCCTCATTTTTTTTAAAAGATTTTATGTATTTAGGGGTGCCTGGGTGGCTCAGTGGGTTAAGCCTCTGCCTTCATCTCAGGTCATGATCTCAGGGTTCTGGGAATGAGCCCTGCATCAGGCTCTCTGCTCAGCAGGGAACCTGCTTCTCCTGCCCCCCACCTGCCTCTCTGCCTACTTGTGATCTCTGTCTGTCAAATAAATACATAAAATCTTTTTTTAAAAAAATTTATATATTTATTTGAGAGAGAGATCACAAACAAGGGGATGGGCAGAGGGAGAGAGAGAGACACAGGCTCCCCACTGAGCAGGGAGACCAACATGAGGCTCTATCCCAGGACCCCAGAACCCTGGGATCATGTCCTGAGCCAAAGGCAGACACTGAAACAACTGAGCCACCCAGGTGCCCTGCCCTCACTCTTGAATAGGTTTGACTAGTGAAACAAATTCTAAGTTAACCATTCCTTTTCCTTAGCACTTTGAAAATATTACCCTATTATCTTCTGTCATGAATAGTTGATAATAAGAAGTCTGCTGTCAGTCTTATCACCTCTCTGTAGTTAATCTTTTTTTCTCTGATAGCTATTAAGATATTTTCTTTATACTTATTATTTCACCATTCCACCTCAGTGTGCCCAGATGTAAATTTGTTTTTATTTATCTTGCTTAGAAGTCAGCATGTGCTTTAAAAAAAAAAAAGAGGCTAATTGGCACACAATATTACGTTAGTTTAAGTGCAAAACATGGTGATTCGATGGGTTTATACATTATGCAATTTCACAACAAGTGTAGCTTGCTTAGTGGGGCGCCTGCCTCTCCCTCTCCCACCCCTCCTGCTTGTGTTCTCTCACTCTCTCTGACAAATAAATAAATAAAATCTTTTTTTTTAAAAAAAAAAAGAAGAAGAAGACGCACAGTCTGTGGAAGGAGGATCCATGGGAGGAAAGGCTGACAAGGTAGGTCCATGTCAGTCTGTGGACTTTGGAATAAGAGGTGAGAAAAGCATAGCTGAAGATTTTCAACATTATTCTCTTAGTTACGTATGTAGTCTCTGAAGACTACCCCCCACACACACACAATAAACACTGTGCTTTAGGAAGGTTAATATATTTCAGAAAGTCCAAAGGGAGAAGATGGATAGTTTAAGACCCATTAAAATCCTTTTGTCTCTGGTGGTGGGGGGGATCTCTCCTTATCCTGCCTTCTTTTAACAGGCCTATATGCTTATTACAAGCCCAGACCTTTCAGACATTTTCCACATTAGTGTGTTTCTGTATTTAAAATACTGTGTTTTACTGCCTACTCCTTGGAGTACTTTAAATGCCCCTGATGTGGAAAGAGGCCACCCTCGGAAGGCATCCCTTTTCTTGGAGTCCAACAGGGTTCTCCCAGCAGGGGGCAGCAGTGGTACACTTCAGGTGCTAGTGGGAGGGTGAGGTGCTGTGAGGGGCCCTGAGGGGAGGAGCTTGTAGGAGGAAACCCATAGAGTGGAAAAAGTTAACTAGTTCCTCAGTTCCACTTCAGAGCCAAACACACACCCTGGGTGGGTTAAGCCACAAACACCGTGTTTTCTGTAAAGCTGATGGTGTTTTTCTTCTAGAAGGAGGAGGATGCTCTCAGTAGTTCTGAGGACCTGACTTTTTGTTCTTTGTTTTTCCTTATTCTTTATCTTCTGCTTTTGCCCATGAAAGTTCTAGTTCCTCCAGCTTTCTTTCTTCTGTTCTTTCATTTCCTCCATTTTCCCACTGCCATGATTATTAACCAATCTACAGAATCTCCTTATTGACACCCAGTCACTGTGGGAGCAGAGAGGCACTGAGAAGGAGGGCAAAGCGGGGTGTTCCTCTAGCTCTTCACCTTGCCCCCAGAAGGATCACATTTCTCTTCAAGACTTCAGTTGCCTCTGACAGTCTATCTCTTACACACCTTCCATCACTTGCTGGAGGAGAGTGTGGGCACCCACTTACAGTCCGGACTGTAGCTTGGTCTGCTCCAACATGCCATGTGGGGAAGGCATCTTGGGGAACCGAACACGTGGGGTTGGGGACCAAAGTACATTGATGAGAGATAGCTTGGTGGGGATTCCAAAAGAATGTGACCCTAGTACCTTCTCACTGCTTTGCCCCCCAAATCCACTGTGCCAGTGCCTTCTACAGTCTCTCTACCCTGGCATGTTCCAGTAGAGGCAGTGTCAGGAGGAGAAAGGACATGGGAGTTTATCACCTCGGGCCTGGTGGGGCTTGGCCGAAAACCACATGCTGATTTTCCTGCTGTGTGGTTTTGGCCAATCACTTACTTTCAAGCCTTCGCTCTCTCTCCTCTGCCCATGGAATTTAACAGTGCTTTCTGTGACCACCTCACAGAACTGAGCTAGTCACCTAAGATAATGATATGGTAAGGTTTTACTAACAATAGAAGTCTTCCAAAACATCATTTGTCATGACTATTTCTTCCTCAAGAATTCTTTGGCTCCCGTTTCATGGGCACGGAATGAAGTATTAGGACAAATTGGATTCTTGAAGGTTCCAAGGCTATCGAGAAGCAAGACAGGACAGAACAGAGTGGGACTATTTCTAGGGACTTGGCTTCTAACCTTCTATGAGAGGAGGGTTTCTCCACCCCACCCCCAACCCGTGGCCAAGAGAGGCTAATAAGGATATATCTTCCTCTAGAATTCTGGTCTGGACAAGACCACCAGAGAGTCATTAGTATCCGACCATTTCCCTGCCCCTCACCTAAGCCTGCATCTAAACTACACCAGACGGATAAGAAAGAATGTGGCAGATAGTCTGTTAGGTGTTTCCAGTGAAATTCTATATTCTCTCCTGGTAACTCAGAACTAAGTATGTTTTACAGTGAGTCTATATATTTTATTTTTGCCCTTTGGCTGCAGTTGAAGTTTCTGAATGCTCTGAGGGAAGGAAAGCCTCTATTCATCCTCATATCCCATATAAGCCCAGCACAAAATGGTCCTGGGGCCCTCTTTGTTGACCTGATCTGTATTGTTCTGTCCTCAACAGAGATAGAAAATCCTTTTATTTTTTTTTAAGATTTTACCTTTTTTTTTTTTTAAGATTTTATTTATTTATTTGACAGACAGAGTTCACAAGTAGGCAGAGAGGCAGGCAGAGAGAGAGAGGAGGAAGCAGGTTCCCCGCCGAGCAGAGAGCCCGATGCGGGGCTCGATCCCAGGATTCTGGGATCATGACCTGAGCCAAAGGCAGAGGCTTTAACCCACTGAGCCACCCAGGCGCCCCAAGATTTTACTTTTTTATTGGAGAAAGAGAGAGAGCGAGTGAGTGAGTGGATGTGCACAAGTGGGAGGGAGGGGCAGAAGGAGGGGGAGAAGCAAACTCCCTGCTGAGCAGGGACCCTACTATGGAACTTGATCCCAGGACCCTGGGGTCAGGACCTGAGCCGGAGGCAGATGCTTGACCAACTGAGTCACCCAGGTGGTCCCCATTCTTGAAATACAGTATTTGCCAAGTTCAAAACACACCTTGCAGCAATAATTTGGCTTGCATCTTCTCTCCTAACTCTCCCTCCTTGGGGGACTGAGCAGGACGGGAGTAGGAACTGGAGAGACTGAACTCCAGTTTCTGCTCAAGGACAGGCCCCATGATGGCTTAACTTGGGGCTCCCCTCCCTTTCCTTATCAAATGAAATCAGCCACTGAAGGAAACTGGCTTCTCCAGATGGTGAGAGACAGGAAGCAGCACTATGAGGCAGGGTCCAGGAGGGAAGCCAGAGAAAAAGCTCAAGGCCCAGCTCTGGCCCCTCCTTTCCTACAGCTCTGTCGTGTTCCGATGCCTCTGGCCTCACACACCCCTTTCCCTGGATCCTGGCCTATGAGGCTGAAAGGGTGTAGAAGTCAAGGCCAACGCTCTCAAGTCTTCCAGCCTGTGCCTGATACTTCCAGAGATGGGAGTTTGGCTGCTTCCCCAAGAAATCAGCTTTGTTTTGCTTTTTCTCCAGCTGAAATCTGCTTTTCTCAGTCCTTCTTGCCATCTCTACATGGGACAGCCCTTCAGATGTCTTGGTCCTCAGGCTGACTGCTCACACCCTGGGAAGATCCTGCTAAGAGCATGAATTTCTCAGAAACTTGCAAACCCAAAGGGAGTCAGGACAGGAACCTAAGTGGGAAGGAAATGCTGAGAACAATGCCTTTAGTGAGCTCTTTTCCTGGCCCAGGAGCCTGGGGTTTACCCCGATGTTTACTACAACCTTGACATATTCCCTTTTCCTCCTCCTGTGTCCCTAATGTCTTCTGGGAATATTTTTTCCCCATTCAGCTCACTTTATTAAATTTTTGTTAACATATTTAAAAGTATATTTAAATACATCATGCCATTTTGCTCCTAAATACTTCCGTATATATCTTTACAACATAAGAATATTTTCCAGGGACGGTTGGGTGGCTCAGTCAGTTAAGCATCTGCCTTTGGCTCAAGTCATGATCCCAGGACCGAGATCTGGCTCCCTGCTCTATGGGGAGTCTGCTTCTCTTTCTCCCTCTCCCTCTGCCCCACCCCTGCATGCTGTCTCTCTCAAATAAATAAATAAAATCTTTAGGGGAAAAAAAAGAATATTTTCCAGCAGAGCTGAAATCAAAATATAATACCTAGCAAAATTAATTACAATTACTTAATACTTAATCTATTTTTAAAATCAGACCAATGCTGGAGCCACTTCATCTTGCCCTGCTCTTAGGAAGCTATACAGCCCTGAGCCAACCTACTTGGCCAGTCATTGCTTCTTTCCTCAGCAGACTATCATCCCTTCATGACCCAGACTGATGTCCCTGAAACTTTGGGTCCCTCAGCTCGGTGCTCCCAGTAACATGGCCCAGGGGCCAAAGTTTCTGCCAAGCTCACCACCACGCCATATAGTTGTGCTGGGTTACTGCAAAGGGGAGGAGGAAAGGCTAAACCTCCTCTTTTACTGGGAGGCTGTGTCTGGCTGGAGTGGCATTCCTTCTAACTCACACAAAGACATCGTTTTATTTTTATTTTATCTTTACTTTTTTCTAAGATTTTATTTATTTACTTGGCAGAGAGACACAGTGAAAGAGGGAAAACAAGCAGGGGGGCTGGGAGAGGGAGAAGCAGGCTTACCCCTGAGCAAGGATCATGACCTGAGCCAAAAGCAAAGGCTTAATGACAGAGCCACCCAGATGCCCCCAGAGACATTGTTTCTTTCTTTTTCTTTTTTTAAAGATTTTATTAATTTATTTAACAGAGAGCTAGAGAACACAAGTAGGCAGAGCAGCAGGCAGAGTGAGAGGGAGAAGCATGCTCCCCGTTGAGCAGGGAGCCCAATTCCAGCCTCGATTCCGGGACCCTGGGATCATGACCTGAGCTGAAGGCAGCTGCTTAACCAATGGAACAACCCAGGCATCCCTACACCATATCTTTTTTTTTTTCTTTTTTAAGATTTTATTTATTTATTTGACAGACAGAGATCACAAGCAGGCAGAGAGAGAGGAGGAAGCAGGCTCCCTGCTGAGCAGAGATCCCAATGCAGTGCTCGATCTGAGGACCCTGGGATCATGACCTGAACCAAAGGCAGAGGCTTTAACCCACTAAGCCACCCGGGCACCCTACCACATCTTCTTTATCCATTCAGCTGTCAGTGGACATCCGGTGTCTTTCTATAGTTTGGACATTCCTGCTATAAACACTGGAATGCAGATGCCCCTTCAAATCACCATTTTTGTATCCTTTGGATAAATACCTAGCAGTGCAATTGCTGGGTCAATAGGGTAGTTCTATTTTTAGCTTCACGGGGAAACTCCATACTGTTTTTCCAGAGTGGCTGCACCAGCTTGCATTCCCACCAACAGTGCAAGAGGGTTCTCCTTTCCCCACATCCTCGCCAACATCTGTTGTTTCCTGAGTTGTTCATTTTAGCCATTCTGACTGGTGTGAGGTGATATCTCATTGTGCTTTTGATTTGTAAGTGATGTTTTGATGCTGAGTGATGTTGAGCATTTTTTCATGTGTCTTTTGGTCCTTTGTGTGTTTTCTTTGGAGAAATGTCTGTTCATGTCTTTTGCTCATTTCTTGACTGGATTTTTTCTTTTTTTGAGTGTTGACTTTGATAAGTTCTTTATAGATTTTGGATACTAGCCCTTTATCTGATATGTCATTTGTGAATATCTTCTCCCATTCTGTAGGTTGCCTTTTAGCTTTGTTAAGTGTTTTCTCTGTTGCATACATTTATATTCTTACATTATGCTTGCAGGATTACCTTCCACCTGTTTCTCTCCCTCCTTCTTTCTGACTCACTGCTAGCAATACCCTAAACCATCTTTAATCTTTTATCCCATTCATAATGACTATCACTGACAGACACAATCAATAGAAAATAAAACTGATAATTGCTTTTAATGAAACATAAAATTTTTTTAAAAGATTTTATTTATTTGACAGAGAGAGATACAGTGAGAGAGGGAACACAAGCAAGGGGAGTGGGAGAGGGAGAAGCAAACTTCCAGGGGAGCAGGGATCCTGATGTGGGGCTTGATCCCAGGACCCTGGGATCATGACCCGAGCCAAAGGCAGATGCTTAAGGACTGAGCCACCCAAGCACCCCCCAATTTTTTTAACTAAACAATTGAAAATAAAAATTTTAACAAAATTTAGGCCTGCAAACTTTGAGGCAGAAAATTGGACTTGGTAGGGGTGCCTGGCTGGCTCAGCCGGAAGAGCATGCAACTCTTGATCTTGGTGTTGTGAGCTTGAGCCCCATATTGGGTGTAGAGGTTGCTAAAAATAAATACATAAACTTTAAAAAAAAAAGAAAAATTATACCCATAATGGCCATTTAAACAACTCCTAAGAGTTGTTAAGACAGTTTCAGTTGCAAGGAACAGAAAGCTCAACTAAACTTAGCTAAAAAAAAGGGGGGCAGAAAGGGGACTTAATGGCTTCTACAACTGTAAAGCCCATAAATAACTCCTTCAAACATAGTTTGTCAGCTTAGTTTCCATGCAAGCCCCCAGGTCCTGACCTACTCTGTGTGCTGGCTTAGCCCTCAGCTGAGGTTTCCTCATGGCAGCAAAATGGCTGCAGTGCTTCTAGACGTCACATCTTCATACCACATTAGGCAAGGAAGAGAAGGGAACTGCTTCCCTAGAAGCCCCACAAAAGGCCTTTTTAAACCTCATTGGCCTGAATTAAGTCGTCTTATCTCCTGCCATAATAACATCCCATTGCTTCAGCCAGGGGTGGTGTTAGCTTCCCTCAGAGTTCCCAGATTGCCTGGTGGAGATATGGACAAAAGTTGGGGTAGTCACCGGGAATAAGGAAACAGATGTGGTGGTGGGGGGCAGGGATGCAATCACAATGTCACCTAAAATGATAGGAACGTTAGTAAAATTTGAGACCAATCTGACACAGATAAAGGAACCAAGCCATGAGACAAAATTTAAAAACTGAAATGAAGAAGCATTGATCTTGGTGAAAAATCTTTCAGTTGATTAAAACTAAAACAGATAAAATGGAAATGTCTCAGTGTCATCGAAAGATGATCAAAGCATTAAAGTGACTTACTGTTTGTTCCAGAAAACACAATCCTGATGGAAATTAATCAATGTTGGCATAATTCATTTAAAGTGTTTGCACTGCAAACTTCCCTGGGGACGAGATGGCAAGGATCAAAATGTGTAGTCCTCTAAGCTGACTCTTAGTGACCACTGCCCCTTTGAAGTGCTCGTGAACCTTCTCATTAATAATCCATTTTGGTTCTAGGAATCAGAATAAATACAATGGCTTGTGGTGTGTGGAACTGAATTTTCTCACTGTTTTGAACATTGTGATGAGTACCTGCCTCCACAGTTGGATGATGCTTCCAGGGTAATTCATTCGCAATCCCCCCACATTCTGGAAGATCATTTCTTCTGGTCGGATTCCTGGAATTCGTGTAGAGACACTGGGGTTGTCTCTTGCGGCCTTTTCTCCCACCTTGAGTTAACTTTTCCTCTGGGTGTTTCTGTTCTAAGAACATTCCCGCTGACAGAGAAAACAGAAGCAAAACATAAATTGAGGAGTTCTGCTTTCTCTTTGTCACCCACCAACATGACAGCATTGACCACAAACAGCGTATCCCTTTTTTGCTTTGAATATGACTTTACGGAGCACTTAATGGGCCTCTAGTCATGTGAGGCTTTCACTTTCTCAAAAGTGTGTTGGGTATCCGTTCTATGTTCTGTGTTCACCAGTGGGCATGCCCCTCTCTGTTCATCTTAGGCTGCCTTTCTCTTATAGTCAAACATATATGTACCTATATGGCTTCTTTAAGCTCCTTTCCCTTTATTCACTTACTTGGGATCTGAGGGGTAAAGTGACTATTCTTAAGAAGCTACTGAACTGTGGGCGCCTGGATGGCTCTATCGTTAAGTGTCTGCCTTTGGCTTGGGTCATGATCCCAGGATCCTGAGATCGAGCCCCGCATGGGGCTCCCTGCTTGGCAGGAAGCCAGCATCTCCTACCCCCTCTGCTGTGTTCCCTCTCTCGCTGTGTCTCTCTGTCAAATAAATAAATAAATAATCTTAAAAAAAAAAAAGAAAAGAAATTATCTTTCTAAAGTCTCAAGCCCTGTATTTTCTTTCAGTTATTAAAATCGAGGGACCACATCTCCCAGTGCGCTGTCATTTTTCTCACCATCGCCAACTTCAAGAAGATACAGTTGCCTTCTTGCAAGGTTCTGTCACTTCCACTCTGCCAACCAATTCCTCCTTTTGGCCAAATTTAGGCTCAGAGTGGCAGTTCCCCTTAGTACTTCCTCTGCTCTCTGGAAGATGAAATTGTCAGCAGGCAATAATAATAGCTAAGGTCTATTGAACGCTTGCTGTGTGAGAGGCACCTTCCCTATGGGGAAGCCGAGGCCCAAAGGACACGTGTCTACTCAAGTTCATCCTCCTGCCAGCTGCTGAAGCATGAGCATTCGAGCCAGAGTCTAACTCTGAAGCCCAAGTTCTGTCTCTGGTTAAAAGATCTTGTCACACGGTCTGGTTCTAGCTGGACAGACATCCAGCCGGCCTGAGGATGGAAAGATCTGCCCCCCTCCAGCCGCATCTCCCCACTTTGGGGCCATTTTTCTGATGTGCAGAGGCTGGTGATCTGATTTCTGGATCTCTTCTCTCCTTCCACATTCAGCCTTTTTTCCCCATGACCTACAACCTGACACCATTTCCATTCCTAACCTCCCAGGACACCTTCATCCCCTCCTAGGACAAGTGGCGCAGGAAGGCTTTTCTTAAACACCTTTTCCTTCTCCTGCCAACGAACCATCTCGCACTCCTCACAGACACAGAACGAAAACAGGGGCACACTTCTGGGGACCGCTTGAGGTTAGCGATGGATTCCAAGTAGAATGGTTATTCCTTGTGGCTCCTCCTTGAAAGAAAGAGTTCTTCTCTTTTTGTTTGTTTTTCTTTTTCTTCTAAAATTATGTGAGTTTGGAGAGTGCTATACCTTTTGGGTTTCTTAAGTAATGCTGTTTCAATTAAGCTGTTGCCTAAGCCTGCTTCCTTTTCCAGTCACCGGGAGTATATCTGACTTTATCCCATGTAATAAAAAACCATCTGTATGACTGAAGATGTTTGATCCTAAGGTTGAAAGAAGGATCATTTCATTAAAGTGATCTTAAATTCAGTATTGCCAAATTTAACCTATAAATCACTATAAACTTAGAAAATACCATTTTCTTGTCAATAATTTCAATTATAACAACTGTGATTATAATTACATAGAATTCTAATTTCAGAATAATTTAAATAGTAATTATAACCCAAACTGCAATATTTCTACCACATAATCATAAGCTAATTCTTTCAGTTCTTCAGTTTGAGCTGAGATGACTTCACCTGAAAAAATTATTCTTTCTTAATGTTTCCTCTAATATTTTTGGCATGTTTTAAATATTTCAGATTTCTTACTATCGAGTTTTGGCTAACATTTCACTCTTGTTCTTTAATGTGTTTCCAGGCTTAACTCCTAAAGTACACCCACCAAAAACACCATTTCAGAATATCAGACACAGCTGTCTCTGAAAAGAATTTTATCACTCACACAAGTCCTTCTATGGCGGTGGACTCTAGTTTTTGACTTGTGCCAGTTGAATTGTAGTCCTGGTTTCCTTGGGAATCCAAAAGCTTTGCTCATAACTGAATGTAATGTACTCTTATCCCTTTTTTCTTTTCTTTTCTTTTTTTTTTTTAGAAAGAGAGAGAAAGAGATGGGTGAGAGTGGTGAGGGAGAGGGAGAGAGATTTTTTTTTTTAAAGATTTATGTGTTTATTTGAGAGAGAGAGCAGGGGCGGTGGGGAGAGGCAGAGGAAGAGAGGGTCCTAAGCAGACTCCATAGTGAGCATAGAGCCTGATGTGGGACTTGATCTCACAACCCTGAGATCATGACCTAAGACATCATAACCTGAGCTGAAATCAAGACTTGGATGCCCAACCGACTAAGCCACCCAGGAGCCCCTAATGTGTTCTTATTCCAGCAAGAGTTGTTGCTGTCATGGCTTTCTGCTAATTCCAGGAAAAACCTTATAGTTTACCTTTCTAAATTGCAATACCTCCTCCCTTCCCCTGCCTCTCCTCTTTCCCCCATCAACTTTTCCAACTTTAAGAGGGTTTTTTGTATTTTTTTCCCCCATTTGGAGGGATTCTCGACTGCACCCAACAGAAACTGATGCTGGCTCCTTTGAGCAGGAAAGGGATTCTTGGAAGGATAGTGGGTGAGCGTCAATGTGAAGGCTGAAGATCCTGATGAGCAAATGAGCAGCACCAAGGGGAAGTGGGCAGCTGTAACCACAGCCGTGGTCATGCTAAGGGGACAGCCTGGTTGGAAAGCGGTGTCACTCTGGCTGCTGAGCCCTGGCCCTGGCGTTGCTGCCACCATTGGCTCAGACATCAGAGGCCCCTGCCATGCCTCTGGTGCAGTCAGCTTCTTTGTCTTGCTTACTTCAGACCCATGGTTCTCTGATTCAGATGGATGAGCCTGGATCATGCAATCACTCCCTAATTTCCAAGGGATGGGGCTCTGTTTCCTACCAAGGCCAGGCAAAGAATGACTGCCCTACATAGTAAGGGGGTTTGGATGCTGACCACTCCTCAGAAGCCCAGCAAATACTAGTATAGATCCAAGCCTTAGGTACACAGTCTTCTTTTCCTCTAACAGATGAAGGGAGTCATTTCTGCTCTCAGAGTGATGAGTGCCCCTTTCTCTCTAACAAGGAATACCAGCTGCCTGGAGTTTTCTGATATCTAATGATATATAATTAATTTCTACATTAAATTATATAAATTTATAAATATTTAAGTATTTATTATCTTTATATTATACTTAAAATAATTGGATAGTATATTAATATGGTTTAATTAATATACATTAAAGATCTCCTTAGCAACCACCTCCAACATAGGATTAAGGATAATTTTATTTTATTTTATTTGTTTATTTTTAAAAGATTTTATTTATTTATCTGAGAGAGAGACAGCATGAGAGGGGAGAGGTCAGAAGGAGAAGCAGACTCCCCACTGAGCAAGGAGCGCACTGAGGAACTCAATCCTGGGACTCCATCCCGGGACTCCAGGATCATGGCCTGAGCCTAAGGCAGTTGCTTAATCAACTGAACCACCCAGGTGCCCCTATTTTACTTATTTTTTAAAGCTTTCTTAGTCAAGGCCAAAGGGCTCTTTATTTCACATGTAGAGAGAAAGAAATGTTTCTTTTTATACACATTTTTAAGATTGTATTTATTTTTTTGACAGGGAGAGAGAGAGTACAAGCAGAGGGAGCAGCAGGCAGCGGGAGAGAGAGAGAGAAGCAGGCTACCCATAGAGCAAGGAGCCTGATGTGGGACTCGAGCCCAGGACCCTGAAATCATGACCTGAGCCCAAGGCAGACGCCCAACTAACTGAGCCACCCTGGCCCCCCAGGATAATTGTATTTTAAAGATTTTATTTATTTATTTTAGTGAGAGCTAGAAAGCATGAGCAGGGGGAGGAGTAGAGGCAGAGGGAAAGGCAGAGACTCCCAGACTCCGTGCTGACCATGGAACCCACGCAAGAGTCATTCTTATGACCCCGAGATCACGACCTGAGTCAAAATCGAGAGTCAGAGGCTCAACTGAATGAACCAGCCAGGCGCCCCAAGGATAATTCCATTTTATTTTATTTTTTATTTATTTATTTTTTTAAAAGATTTTATTTATTTATTTGACAGACAGAAATCACAAGCAGGTAGAGGCAGGCAGAGAGAGGAGGAAGCAGGCTCCCTGCGGAGCAGAGAGCCCGATGCGGTACTCGATCCCAGGACCCTGGGATCATGACCTGAGCCGAAGGCAGAGGCCTTAACCCACTGAGCCACCCAGGTGCCCCGATAATTCCATTTTAAATAAGAAATCTGTAGCACTCCCTCTGGCAGCTCGTATTCGAAAATTGGAATGATAAATTAAAAAAATCTATAACTTAAAAAATCTCCAAAACATAACATTTAAAAACATTTAAATAGATGTTAAAGGGAGAGGTCAATGGCAGGGAAATATTTTTCCTTTGGAAAGCTAAATGTATAGCCTCAAAATACCCCACAGCAACAAAGAGAAACTCTGCACTCTTTCAAGATAGTACGGTCAAGAACCGTGTCACTCTGTCACTTAGTATAATGTTTTCAAGCATCAAGATGCTGACAGTTGGAAGAATTAGGTGGTGTTTTTGTGTAAGGAGAGATAATAGAGTGAATAGGATGGGATTCATTGGAGCAGGTTTCTGGGGAGGTGAGTCTTTAGTGAAATCACTAAGAGGGTCGTGACAATAACCTGGTAGAGATGAGGAGATTCCCAAAGGAGGGAATTGGCAAGATGCATATGGGAAATGCATCGCGGCTGTGACAGATCTTGGTAACTGTGCTGAGAAGTGAACAAGAGGAAGAATGTCCTTCAGAGCCGGGGAAAGGCCTAAATTCAGCCTTTTTGCTCAGTGCTAGGCTAATAAAAATGGGTTCTGATAGGTCAATCATCCTCTGGTGTGCTGATGTGAAAAAAAAAAAAAAAAGATCACTCCTCCCTGTTTCCAGCTCACCAGCTTCCCCTCGTCTTCGGACCCCACCCTGCCCCCAGCTTGTGGCTAAACTGCCCAACTGCCAATTAAAACCCACACTTCCCAGCATGCCTTGCACACCCCAGAAGCCCCAGTCCCCACCATTCATTCTGTTCCCCAGCTGAAAGCAGCCGTAGCAAATCATCCTCCGGATTCAGGGCGCCCAGCACAGGACCTCTCGCTCTCTGGGCGCCTCTCCCCACTACCTGCCTTGGCTGTGGCTGAACCTGCTACCACTTGACAGCAAACCACACTTGACACAGGAACAGGGAGGAGAATGGGGCCCACACTCTACTCCTCTATGAAATCAACAAGGTTGTGCTCCTTCTTCTCCCACAACAGGCTGCTTCTGAGCCTTTGACCCTTCTCTCCTCAATCCCAGGGTCTCAGGAGGCCTGGCAGGAGCCCCTGGGGTAGTCTTCCTCTTTGACATGTAGAGCTTCTGAGGTGTGTGTGTGTGTGTGTGTGTGTGTGTGAGAACTGAATTTGGGAGCTTTTGACCAGTGCTCTGTGACATTTGCACTTTGCCTCACTGCTGAGGCCCCTTTGGTCTCCATAACCTGCACTTCCTTCCCTCCCGAGCACTCCCTCACTTCTAAGGAACCTGCTCTTTGTCCTACAGTTGGCCTTCAGGCCTGCACCCCTCCCTGTTTGAGGAATCCCCCCACCATTTTGTTTTTAAGATTTTATTTATTTATTTGTCAGAGAGACAGAGAGAGTACAGGCAGACAGAGGGAGAAGCAGGCTCCCCGCGAAGCAAGAAGCCTGATGCCCCCCAACTATTTTTTTAAAAATTCTTTTTCGTCCCTGAGCAGTCGGGACCTTGTTTCATGGTTATGCCTTTCCTTCTGCTGTCATTCTAGAATGCCATAGTCTTCAGGCATGTGGAACAAGCCGGGCTTCGAATCTGCCCCAGGAGTCCACCACTCTGAAATCCAAATAACTCTAAAAGCCAGCAATGTGTGTGTGTGTGTGTGTGTGTGTGTGTGTGTGTGTGTGTGTGTGTGTTGGGCACAAACTCATTCGGTTGCCAAACCTGACCTGAGCTGACAGAAGCTTATTTTGTTCCCTTTATCATTTACCCCCGAATGTGGATATGTACGTTTGTTGCCAAAATATTAATGTGGTGATTTGGGAGTGTGGTTCTAGACCCTGTTGAAAGAATTAGCGGGCATATGCCCTGTGTCACCCTTATAAATCATGACAAATTATGATTTTTTAAAACACCTTTGGCCCCAGGATTTTGGCATAAGAACCAATTATTTGGACCTGGACTGTAATGCCACAAGAAAGAGGACTGATACATAATTAGAGACACCCATGTGACAGAATACTGTGGAGCAAATCAAAATCCTATCCACGAAAACTTAAGGACCTAGGAAAACAAGTCCAGCGTATTGTTATAAATTATTTATATATAAGTTTTAAAAAGAACACATGGAATCTGGTCTTAACTTTATATTAAAAAATATCACTTAAGCATAGAAAAAGCTTGGGAGGCAGCAGAACGTAATGTTAATAATGAGTTGTCTCTGTATTATGCCTCTGTGGTTGATTTTCTCCTTTTTAGCCTTTCCAGTATCTATGTAATGCTTTTATAATCGGAATTTTTTTTTTAAAGAAACCACTAACTGTTACTAAAAACAACTTGGTACTGACACTTTTGAGTGTGTGGCCTCAGGCAAAACACGTGATCAACCTGAGCCTGATTTTTTTTTTTTTTTTTTTTTTTTTTGTAAATTAAGACTATCAGTACCTACTTCTACCTATTTCTCAGAGTTATTAAGAGACCATATACCTGGGCGGAAGATGGCTTGGTAGGTGGCAGTTTTAATAATAGCAAAGGAAACTTACATACCAGGTTTGTCATGGGGAGCGGCAAGATGAATAGATCCCCCGACCTGACCTCCGATCTTAAAAGTGTATAAAGACGACCTAACCAGGTTCAGCCACATATACCCTGCAGGTATTTTCAACATCTTGTCACCATCTCAAGGCTATGTCCATGCAGCAGCCTCTGGGAGCGGGAAAGGCAAGTGGAACCCACATTCCCAGGATACAGGAGGGAGTGAAGAACCTGAAAATATCCTCGTCCAGCTCATGGGTTAATCAGTGGTCATGTCTTTTTTTTTTTTTAAGTAAAAGATTTTATTTGTTTATTTATTTATTTATTTATTTATTCATTTGACAGAGAGAAGAGAGAGCACAAACAGGAGGAGCGCCAGAAGGAGCGGGAGAAGCAGGCTCCCCAATGAGCAGGGAGCCTGATGTGGGACTTGATCCCAAGACCCTGGAGTCATGACCTGAGCCGAAGACAGACGTTGAACCGACTGAACCACCCAGGCATCCCAGTGGTCATGTCTTTTTTGATCACATTCCCCCAACAGGACCAGATCATGCAAGGCCTAGAAACCATGGTAAGGACTCAGATTTATAGTCATCAATTATGAAAAAGGATTTCTCAATGACCAACAAGTGATTTTTTTTAAAACTTCAACCTCTCCAACTGCTCCAGAGCAAATGACACTTTAACCTTCATTCATTTAAAGAAATTTTTGTTGCTAAAAAACAAAACAAACGGAAACAGATTCATACAGAAAACAGTCTGGTGGTTGCCAGAGGGAAGGGGCTTGGGGGATGGGTAAAATAGGAGAAGAGGATTAAAAGGCACAAATTTCCAGGTATAAAAGAAAGAAATCAAGGCAATGTCATATACCCCATAGGGAATATAGTTAATAATATTGTAACAACCCTGTATGGTGACAAAAGTTAGGCTTATCACAGATCACTTCTTAATGTATATAGATGTTGAATCACTAAGTTGTACCCCTAAAACAAAATACAATTTTATGTGTTGTGTGCCCATTATAATTCAATAAAGAAGAAAAAAAATTTGCTAGGTACGCACTAGGTGCTAGACTAGGTGTTATTGGGCATCCACACCAAAGTGAGCAAACCATAATCCCTGGCAGGACCCCTGGCCCCAGGACCTGCAGAACCAGAACAAGAACTGGCCGTGGGCAGCACTAGACAGAACCGTGATCAGAGTCCCGTAGAGACACAAAGAGATCCCATCATCTCTCCTACAGTCTCTCCTCTCGGGGACTTTATCTCACACACCGTCTTCCTTATCTCTTCTTAGTCTTTGACCCCAGTCCCAATCCCGTCTCTGAAGGACACAATTCAGATGCTGCCTCTTCCACAAAACTGCCTCTGAAGTCACCCACTAGCCGTGGGTGCTTCTCCCATGACCCTCCCAGCGCCTCATTCCTGTCTATGATTCCCCTCAATTCTGCCCTGAACAGAAACATGCCTACTGTGCGTGTCCCTCCCCCTCAACAACCCAGGGCTCACCACACCCTGGCACTGATAGGAGACTTCTGCCAGATTCTTGTCATCTGTGCGCCACACAAAATCTTTGATCGTATGTTGATACTGTCAGTGTTTCTGGAAGAGGAAGAGGCAGTGTCCACACAGAGGCCAGTCACTGGAATTAGTGGCTGAGAGAGGCCATGGGCTTCTTCTCCTGGGAGAGTTTTATGAACTGTGTGAGTCCCCACCTGGTGGGCCCCAAGAAGCAAGAGGAGCTAACCCAATGATTTGAGACCCACCTGCTCCCTGATGGGCACAAACTCATTCGGTTGCCAAACCTGACCTGAGCTGACAGAAGCTTATTTTGTTCCCTTTATCATTTACCCCCGAATGTGGATATGTACGTTTGTTGCCAAAATATTAATGTGGTGATTTGGGAGTGTGGTTCTAGACCCTGTTGAAAGAATTAGCGGGCATATGCCCTGTGTCACCCTTATAAATCATGACAAATTATGATTTTTTAAAACACCTTTGGCCCCAGGATTTTGGCATAAGAACCAATTATTTGGACCTGGACTGTAATGCCACAAGAAAGAGGACTGATACATAATTAGAGACACCCATGTGACAGAATACTGTGGAGCAAATCAAAATCCTATCCACGAAAACTTAAGGACCTAGGAAAACAAGTCCAGCGTATTGTTATAAATTATTTATATATAAGTTTTAAAAAGAACACATGGAATCTGGTCTTAACTTTATATTAAAAAATATCACTTAAGCATAGAAAAAGCTTGGGAGGCAGCAGAACGTAATGTTAATAATGAGTTGTCTCTGTATTATGCCTCTGTGGTTGATTTTCTCCTTTTTAGCCTTTCCAGTATCTATGTAATGCTTTTATAATCGGAATTTTTTTTTTAAAGAAACCACTAACTGTTACTAAAAACAACTTGGTACTGACACTTTTGAGTGTGTGGCCTCAGGCAAAACACGTGATCAACCTGAGCCTGATTTTTTTTTTTTTTTTTTTTTTTTTGTAAATTAAGACTATCAGTACCTACTTCTACCTATTTCTCAGAGTTATTAAGAGACCATATACCTGGGCGGAAGATGGCTTGGTAGGTGGCAGTTTTAATAATAGCAAAGGAAACTTACATACCAGGTTTGTCATGGGGAGCGGCAAGATGAATAGATCCCCCGACCTGACCTCCGATCTTAAAAGTGTATAAAGACGACCTAACCAGGTTCAGCCACATATACCCTGCAGGTATTTTCAACATCTTGTCACCATCTCAAGGCTATGTCCATGCAGCAGCCTCTGGGAGCGGGAAAGGCAAGTGGAACCCACATTCCCAGGATACAGGAGGGAGTGAAGAACCTGAAAATATCCTCGTCCAGCTCATGGGTTAATCAGTGGTCATGTCTTTTTTTTTTTTTAAGTAAAAGATTTTATTTGTTTATTTATTTATTTATTTATTTATTCATTTGACAGAGAGAAGAGAGAGCACAAACAGGAGGAGCGCCAGAAGGAGCGGGAGAAGCAGGCTCCCCAATGAGCAGGGAGCCTGATGTGGGACTTGATCCCAAGACCCTGGAGTCATGACCTGAGCCGAAGACAGACGTTGAACCGACTGAACCACCCAGGCATCCCAGTGGTCATGTCTTTTTTGATCACATTCCCCCAACAGGACCAGATCATGCAAGGCCTAGAAACCATGGTAAGGACTCAGATTTATAGTCATCAATTATGAAAAAGGATTTCTCAATGACCAACAAGTGATTTTTTTTAAAACTTCAACCTCTCCAACTGCTCCAGAGCAAATGACACTTTAACCTTCATTCATTTAAAGAAATTTTTGTTGCTAAAAAACAAAACAAACGGAAACAGATTCATACAGAAAACAGTCTGGTGGTTGCCAGAGGGAAGGGGCTTGGGGGATGGGTAAAATAGGAGAAGAGGATTAAAAGGCACAAATTTCCAGGTATAAAAGAAAGAAATCAAGGCAATGTCATATACCCCATAGGGAATATAGTTAATAATATTGTAACAACCCTGTATGGTGACAAAAGTTAGGCTTATCACAGATCACTTCTTAATGTATATAGATGTTGAATCACTAAGTTGTACCCCTAAAACAAAATACAATTTTATGTGTTGTGTGCCCATTATAATTCAATAAAGAAGAAAAAAAATTTGCTAGGTACGCACTAGGTGCTAGACTAGGTGTTATTGGGCATCCACACCAAAGTGAGCAAACCATAATCCCTGGCAGGACCCCTGGCCCCAGGACCTGCAGAACCAGAACAAGAACTGGCCGTGGGCAGCACTAGACAGAACCGTGATCAGAGTCCCGTAGAGACACAAAGAGATCCCATCATCTCTCCTACAGTCTCTCCTCTCGGGGACTTTATCTCACACACCGTCTTCCTTATCTCTTCTTAGTCTTTGACCCCAGTCCCAATCCCGTCTCTGAAGGACACAATTCAGATGCTGCCTCTTCCACAAAACTGCCTCTGAAGTCACCCACTAGCCGTGGGTGCTTCTCCCATGACCCTCCCAGCGCCTCATTCCTGTCTATGATTCCCCTCAATTCTGCCCTGAACAGAAACATGCCTACTGTGCGTGTCCCTCCCCCTCAACAACCCAGGGCTCACCACACCCTGGCACTGATAGGAGACTTCTGCCAGATTCTTGTCATCTGTGCGCCACACAAAATCTTTGATCGTATGTTGATACTGTCAGTGTTTCTGGAAGAGGAAGAGGCAGTGTCCACACAGAGGCCAGTCACTGGAATTAGTGGCTGAGAGAGGCCATGGGCTTCTTCTCCTGGGAGAGTTTTATGAACTGTGTGAGTCCCCACCTGGTGGGCCCCAAGAAGCAAGAGGAGCTAACCCAATGATTTGAGACCCACCTGCTCCCTGAGATGGTTGGCGCAGAGGAGTATACAAGCCAAGAAGGACCTTCAGCCGGGACAACCTCACTTGCCCTCAGTCTTTGCATTGACCCCTAAGCTCTTCCAGGACTGGCATCATGAGGGGTTGAGTAGTTCCAATGTGGGCGGTGGCCTCTCCTCTTTCCGTTTTTGACTTTTGGTTCTTAAAAACTACATTCCAGATGAGGGAAATGAAACTACTGAAGACTGTCCCCCAGGAGCCAGCTGACGTGGGGCAAGAGAACAATTCCCAGTTAAGGCCCCAAAGGAAATCCCCTCCCTGTCATGTGCTGAGGCCGGGAGAAGCGGGGGAGGCACTAGCTCATTGCTTGGCCAGGCCCAGCCATCAAAGTAAAGGCCCAGATGTTTGGGCTGCCGGTCAGTGGCTGGGGCGGAGAACCCAAGGCAGAGTGGAAAACACCACAGGTGGAGATCTTGCTGGGGAGGCTTCCCAGAAGAGGGGAGCCCAAGCAATGGCTTGGGGATGGGGAGGGCTGGGGTAGGCAGAGGAGATACCATTGCAAGGAAGGGAGGTCTTATTGTACAACCCTACTGTACGGGGAATACAGAGTGGGGAACATTTGTTCTGTGTTTAGGGAAATTGTGAGCAGATAGGACTGGATGAAACCCGTTCTCACCTCTGGGCATCCAAGATGCCACCAAGGAAAGAAGGCTAAGAGGAAGAACGTGGCCCCAGTCCCTGCTATGGGAAGAAGCAGGAGGACAAGAAGATGGTCAGTCCCCTGTCTGAGAAAAGGCCCAAGAATTCTGGCATCAGATGGGATATCCAGCCCAAAAGGGACCTCACCAGCTTTGTCAAGTGGGCCCGCTACATCTGGCTGCAGTGACAAAGGGCCATTCTCTATAAATGTCTAAAAGTGCCTCCTGTGGGCGCCTGGGTGGCTCAGTGGGTTGAGCTGCTGCCTTCGGCTCAGGTCATGATCTCAGGTTCCTGGGATCGAGTCCCGCATCGGGCTCTCTGCTCAGCAGGGAGCCTGCTTCCCTCCCTCTCTCTGCCTGCCTCTCTGTCTACTTGTGATCTCTCTCTGTCAAATAAATAAATAAAATCTTTAAAAAAAAAAAATAAAAGTGCCTCCTGTGATTAACCAGTTCACTGGACTGCCAGACAGCTGCTCAACTGCCCAAGCTGTCCCCCAGATACAGACCAGAGACAGATTAAGAGAAGAAGTCAAGACCGTTGGCCTGGGCTGAGAAGAAAGTTGTCAGCAAAGCAGATGTCTCCACTGAGATGCCTCTTGTCCTTCAAGCTAGGGTTAATACTGTCACCACCTTGTGGAAAACAAGCAGGCTCAGCTGGTAGTGATTGCACATGATGTGGATCCCACTGAACTGGTTGTCTTCATGCCTGCCCTGTGTCGTAAGATGGCGGTCCCCTACCGCATTACCAAGTGGAAGGCCAGCCTGGGCGTCTGGTTCATGGGAAGACCTGCACTACTGTTGCCTTCACATAGGTTAATTCACAAGACAGAGGAGCTCTGCCAAGCTGGTGGAAGCCATCAGAACCAATTACAATGACAGATATGATGAGACCCACCATCACTGGAGAGGCAACATCCTGGGTCCAGAATGGGTGGCTCACGGTGCCAAGTTGGAAGAGACAAAGGCTAGAGACTCGGTCACCAAACTAGGCTGAGAGGACGCTTTGAATCTTCCATATGTATAAGTAATAAAAGTTCTCTTTCAAAAAAAAAAAAAGACTGGATGAAACCCACTTGTAGACACATGTTGAAGTATGGCAGGTAATAATGAAGAGAGGCTACAGGCAAGATTAGGCTACACGAGGCATCTGGACTTTCTCCTCCAGTTGAGAAGCGCCCAGCTCCTTGCTTTCACTTCAGCTCTCCTCGGAAATGCTGGTGTCCTGCTGGACACTAAACTTGGCTTTGTTATACAGTTGAGCAGGAGATGGGTACAGAATCCACAACACTTGGAGCAGGCTCAAAGAAAAAGGCACATAGTCCCCCAAACTCTCACCATCCCAAGGAGGGATGTGCCTGGCAAGGGCGGGGCCAGATGTGCCATCAGTTGTGCTCCAGAGGAAGTAGTCCGATCCCCTCTGCCTTGTGCGGCCTGCAGGGGAGGGGGTCGGATCCTGAGCTCTGCAGTCAGGGTACAGTCTTGCTGGCATGGGAAAGTGTTGTTCTCAGCTGTAGAGCCGCATCGATTTCAGCTGGAAGTCTCAGGTCCTTTCAGCTTGGTCCAGATGAGAGAGGGAGAGCTGCTGGGGCTATTTGCCAACAAACTGGCTTGTCTCCGCAAATCCATCAAGACAGCTGGCTTTCTAAGGATTTTTTTGAGGGGTAACTGCTGCCTTCCTCAAAATAAATTCTGTGAAGAATCTTAATATATAAAACATTTAGCTCAGTGGGTTGAGCCTCTGTCTTTGGCTCGGGTCACCACCTCAGGGTCCTGGGATTGAGCCCCGCCTCAGGCTTTCTGCTCAGCAGGGATCCTGCCTCCCCACCTCTCTCTGCCTGCCTCACTGCTTACTTGTGATCTCTGCCTGTCAAATAAATAAATAAAAATCTTAAAAAAAAAAACATTTACAAGCGGAATTGCTTGGGATAAATAGGAGATAGCATGCTCAGAGTCCCACCAGGCAGACTGGAGGGACCTCTGGGGACCCCTAAAGCTGTTGAACCTGGTTTTAAAGGTAAGAAAGGCAATGGCAAGCCATGAAAGGGCTTTAAAGCAGGGGCGAGACTATCCAATATACATTTTAGAAGGATGCCCGTGGCTGCTGGGCAGAATCGGCATTGGAGACAGCCCTGTTTAAGGCGGCTGCTGAAATAGTCCAGATGCACCATGATGAATCTAGACCCAGGGCAGTAGCAGAAAGGACGAAGGGTAGGTTTGGATTCAAGAAACATTTCCGAGTTCGGGTGCCTCGGTGGCTGAGTCCGTTAAGTGTCCAGGCTCTTGATTTCAGCTCAGGGTGTGATCTCGGGGGCATGGGATCAAGCCCCGGGTCAGGCTCCACACTCAGTGAGAGGTCTGCTAGAGATTTCCGCTCCCTCTCCCTCTGCCCCCTACCCCCTCTCTAAACTAGATAAATTAAAAAAAAATTTTTTTTTTAAAGAAAAGAAACATTTCTGAGTTAGAATCAGCAGGAATGGGTGACCCCTTGGATGTGAGCAGTGAAGTTGTCAGGGGCTGGGCTGCCTGGATGCAGGCGTGCCATTAACAGTGGTGGCGGCCAAACAGGGAGAGAAACTGGCTAGGACAGATGATAAGAATTCAGTTAAGGACACATTGTGTTGCAGCCACTCTGGGAGGAGTAATTGACCAGCAGACAATTAAAAATATAAGTCTGGATCTTCTCGGGAAGAGCTTGGGAGAGAATGTTGGAGATTATAATATATTATAATTATAATATATATTATAGTATTATAATATATTATATATAATATTATATATAATATAATATATATAATATTATAAAATTATAATATAATAAGAGATTATAATCCAGGAGTTATCACATATACGTACACAAAGGTGATTACACCCAGGTGAGTAGAAAATGCATACCACGTGAAGAAAAAGGCCTGGGAGAGAGCCTTTATTCTCTTTCATTTGACTTTAGTTTCTTCATTAATGTCATCATTATTACCATTTTGGATGAATAGTTTCGGGAGCAAAGACAACTTTTTGGGTGTTTGGAGCAGGAAGGACTTGCTCTTGTTTGTTGTTGTTGGTTAACTTTTTTTTTTTTTTGAAGATTTTATTTATTTGTTTGAGAGAGAGAGTGAGCGAGTGCATGAGTGGGATGAGGGGCAGAGGGAGAAGCAGGCTCCTGGCTGAGCACAGCCTGATGCAGGGCTTGATCCCAGGACCCTGGGATCATGACCTGAGCCGAAGGCAGATGCTTAACTGCCTGAGCCTCCCAGGCACCCTCTTGTTTTCTTAGGATGGATGTTCCAAGGATAATAATGCCACACAGAATCACAAATCAACAGGCTATAAGAGATACGAGCCAACCCTCCCGGACATTTCAAACCTCTAGCTCTATAGGAAAGAACAGAACTGGAGATCCCTTCTCTGACTCTCCTAGTGTGGTTGCCTGCATTTCTCACTTGGGATGCCGCAGACACTGTAAATATCTTGTCTTATCCACTAGATTCAAGCTCCTTGAGAACAGGAGCTATGAATAAGGCAAATAAAGCGGTTAGCATAGTGCCTGGCATCCATAAAAGGAGATTATTAATAAAGATTACCTGAGCGAATGACTCTTCCAAAGGTGGACTCTCTCCTGATTGGAAAAATGCATGTCCTCCCCATTTTCTAAGTCTGCTCCTGCTTTACCCTTGGATGTAACCTTGAAGAAAATTTTCTAGGTCAACAGAGCTCATAGGCAGTGGTTCGCCACTCCCCAAAATCTCTAAGACAAGAAATTCAAAACGGATGAAAGACCTAAATATGAGACCTGAGACCATAAAAATCCTAGAATGGAGCACAGGCCATAATTTCTCTGACATCGGCCTTAGCAACATTTTTCTAGATAGGTCCCATGATGCAAGGGAAACAAAAGTAAAATGAACTATTTGGATAACGACAAAACAAAAGCCTTCTACACAGAACAGAAACAACAAAACTAAAAGACAACCTAGTGAATTGGAGAAGATAGTTGCAAATGACATTTTTGATAAAAGGTTAGTATTCAAAATATACAAATAACTTGGGCGCCTGGGTGGCTCAATCTGTTAAGCATCTGCCTTCGGCTCAGGTCACAACCCCAGAGGCCTCGGATGGAGTCCCGCATTGGGCTACCTGCTGCGCCGGGAGCCTGCTTCTCCCTCTCTTTCTGCCTGCTTCTCTGCCTACTTGTGCTCTCTTTCTGTCAAATAAATAAATAAAATCTTTAAAAAAAAGAGTTGTTATATATCATATTATACATATATGTAATATGTATAATATGATATATAACATATGTGTGTGTGTGTGTATATATATATATATATATATATATATATAACTTATTCAACTCAACACCAAAAAAACAGAAATAATCCAATTAAAAATAGGCAGAAGACATGAACATATATTTCTTCAAAAAAGACATACAGGGGCACCGGGGTGGCTCAGTGGGGTGAAGACTCTGCCTTTGGCTCAGGTCATGATCCCAGGATCCTGAGATCGAGCCCCTCATTGGGCACTCTGCTTGGCAGGGAGCCTGCTTCCCCATCTCTCTCTCCACCTACCTCTCTGCCTACTTGTGATCTCTGTCTGTCAAATAAATAAATAAAATCTTCAAAAAAGAAGAAGAAGAAGAAGCAGAAGCAGAAGAAGAAGAAGAAGACATACAGATGGGAGCACCTGGGTGACTCAGTAGGTTAAGCATCTGACTCGGTTTCGGCTCAGGTCATGAGATAGAGCCCTATGTCAGGCTCCATGCGCAGCACAGAGTCTACTAGCGATTTTTCCCTCTCCCTCTGCCCTTCCCCTGCTTGTGCTCTCTAAATAAATAAATAAATAAAATCTTAAAAAAGACATACAAATGTTCAACAGACACATATGATTATCATCAAGGAAACACAAATCAAAACTACAATGAGATATCACCTCACACCTGTCAGAACGGCTAAAATCAAAAACATAAGAAAAAACAAGTGCTGGTGAGGATGTGGAGACAAAGGAACTCTCATGGACTGTTGGTGGGAATGCAAACTGGTGTAGCCACCGTGGGAAACAGTATGGCGGGTCCTCAAAAGCTAAAAAAGTAGAACTGCCCTATGATCCAGCAATCATACTACAAAGAATACAAAAACACTAATTCAAAGGGATACATGCATCTCTATGTTTATAGCAGCATTATTAGTTAAGATATGGAAGCAGCCCAAGTGTCCATTGATTCAGTGATTGATGAATGGATAAAGAAGATGTGAATATATATATATGTACATATATTCATATATATACATATATTCATATACATATATATGAATATATGTACATATGTATATATATGCAATGCTCTATGGGATGCAATGGAATATTACTCAGCCATAAAAAGAATGAAACCTTGGTATTCACAACCACATGGATTGAGCTAGAGTATAATGCTTAAGCAAGTCGGAGAAAGACAAATACCCTATTTCATTTCAATCATATGTGGAATTTAAGAAACAAAACAAATGAGCAAAGGGAAAAAAGAGAGAGGGGCAAACCAGGAAACTGACTCTTAACTGTAGAGAACAAACGAATGATTACCAGAAGGCAAGTGGGTGTGGGAATGGGTCAAACAGGCGATGGGAATTAAGGAGTGCACGTATTGTGATGAACAGCAGGTGACTGAAATAAAACTTAAAAAAAGAAAATCTCTAAGGCAAGAAAGCCTGGGAGCCTTGGTTAGGACGGCTGAGAGATCCTAAGTCACCAGCCTCCTGGGTCACCTGCAGGCGCCCCGGGGCCCTGCGTCCCTCCGGCCGTCCCCCCTCCCATCCCCCTGCCACCGCCCGCAGTTCCCTCTAAGATGCCTGCTCTCCGCGAGTGCTGAGTCGCTGAGCGCCTCGCTCTCCATGTGACTACGGTTTCCGTCCGTTCCTTCCGCAAGTGCTAAAATAATCCGATGCCCCAGGGAGAGGAGGCAGCCCAGCCCCGCGCTCGGCTGCTCTCTAGGAGGCCGGAGCCCCGGGAGAGGCTTAACTGTAGAGAACAAACGAATGATTACCAGAAGGCAAGTGGGTGTGGGAATGGGTCAAACAGGCGATGGGAATTAAGGAGTGCACGTATTGTGATGAACAGCAGGTGACTGAAATAAAACTTAAAAAAAGAAAATCTCTAAGGCAAGAAAGCCTGGGAGCCTTGGTTAGGACGGCTGAGAGATCCTAAGTCACCAGCCTCCTGGGTCACCTGCAGGCGCCCCGGGGCCCTGCGTCCCTCCGGCCGTCCCCCCTCCCATCCCCCTGCCACCGCCCGCAGTTCCCTCTAAGATGCCTGCTCTCCGCGAGTGCTGAGTCGCTGAGCGCCTCGCTCTCCATGTGACTACGGTTTCCGTCCGTTCCTTCCGCAAGTGCTAAAATAATCCGATGCCCCAGGGAGAGGAGGCAGCCCAGCCCCGCGCTCGGCTGCTCTCTAGGAGGCCGGAGCCCCGGGAGAGG
>NW_019154123.1:28522138-28533862 GCF_002288905.1 Enhydra lutris kenyoni
ATGCGCCCCGCGGAGCCGCCTGGGCCTGCGGGAGCCGTGAGTATTTCCTGCGGGGCGGCCGTGCTGGGGTGGGCGAGCTCGGGCGCCGCCGGCTGATGGGAGGTCCGTGTCCGGGGCCCACAGCCTGGGACGAACGGGGAAGTTGTGGCTTGCTGCCTACGAATGCCACCGCTTTGCTGCTCACTTTGGGGGCCACCGCGCCGGGGAGGTGGAAAACCTCCCTCTGGGAGCACTTGAGCTGACAGAGGTGGTGTGGTGTAGTGAAAACAGTGGAGCCTTCAGATTCCTCTTTTGAGGGTTTGCGTCCTGGCGCTCGGGGAAGAATTTCTGAGCCTCAATTTCTTCATCTGTGAAATGGGAACAATGATGCTCCCTCCCTGGGCTGAGTGACTGCAGGTAATGAGACTATCTGTGAATACTGAGCCTGCTGAGTGCTTGGATCTCCCTTCCTCCCCCATAACGTGGTTTGAGAATCACCATTTCATAGATGAAGGCACGGAGACACGTATTTATGGCTGTCTTAAAGGGTAGGTGTGTCCAAGGCTTTGGGGATAGAACTTGAGCAAGACAGGCAGAGCCCCTTCCCCCAAGTGTTTGTCCTTGGGAAGTTCTGTAGGGTTCTGTTACTTCTCCTCTCAGAGACAAACTAAACCTCGGGCCTCTGACCCCTTGTCCAGTACTCTTCCCAGCCCTGGTGGCCTCTCCATGTGGACCAGATTGTAGTGGGTTCAGCTGTATTCCCATGCCCTTAGGGGCTGACTTAAGTGAGGGGCCACTGACCAGGCTTCTCCGGAATGGCCTCAGAATGGGCTGCTGGCTCACTTTGCCCCAGAGAGAAGGTGGCCACGTGTCCAACCATGCCTGGGACTACAGGAGGCTGAACAGGTTCCTAAGAATGGAGTGCCTAGATAGGCCTGGTCGTGAGTGGTGCACTTCCAGGGGAACAGAGGAGACCCCACTGGAGGTTTCTTCGCTTACGGGTACAGCCTGTAGGAGTCTGGATGGTAGAAACACTCACTACATAGGACCTGCCTTGTGAGATCGCGTGTGCCCCCTTCACCTACCCACTGCGCCGCAAAAACTGCTTCTGTGGATGCCGATGGTTTGCTGGGTTTCACGGCCCCGAGACTTATTTCTTCTCCTCACACACCTAAAGGTTTGCACGTGTCATGTCTGAGAGTTCCTAGAGGTGATTTTAGGGAGTCGTGGGCCAAGAAAAAAAAAAGTGGAACAAAACAAGACTTTGATTCTTGCCTTTAGATTAAAACAAAACAAAGCCAGTTTCATAAAGAAGTTGCTTTCATCTAGTGGGTCCCCTCATAGGATCTTCATGAAAACTCATATACACCCACTTAGTGCTTACACCTGTCGTCCAAGAGCAGGAAGCTCCCAGACAGAGAGCAGGGCCTGGAGTCTTTGGCCTGGGGCCTGTGTTGGGAATGCATTGACCTCTGTCTGTCCTTGGCTTCTTTCTTCATCACAGAAGAGCGATGCCAATACCAATTATGATCTTCGTTCTGGCTGCAGTGTATAACGAGACTCTTGGATGGACAACTGGATGTGCCTCACACTGTCCTCAGACCCACATTACAACCACATAAGTTAGAGGACAGTGGGCTTTCAACCATGGCTGAAAAACATGATCTTTTCAGGGGATACTGTACGTTTTGTGATGCTTACTGACAGGTCTGCATATTCGTGACAAATATTTTTGTCCTCGATAGAAGTTCTTTTTATACACCTTTCCCACCCCTCAAACTATTCTTCTCAACATCACTGAACAAACATTACATGCTCAGTGTATGGGGGCTTCTGGGCTAGGCTAGGTGAGGTTCTCTGAATGCTCCCAGAGGTGAAGACAGTAGTAAAGGACACTGGTATTTAGATCTTAACAAGGTTCACAAGCCACTGTAAACATGAGTTCTGGGGTCTTTTAGTTGCAAATGACAAAAATCCAACTCAGCCTGGCTTCAGGAAAGAAAAAAAAAAGTATTAAATAACTAAAAAGTCTTTGTGGAAAAGCTTCAGGCATGGCTGGATCCAGGTGCTCATACATGGCCAGCTTTGCTTTTTTTTCTGTTATTAGGCAGGTCCTAAAGCTGGTGGCAAAGATACTCCCATTCCTCTGTGAATTCAAAGAACTGCAGCTCCAAGCTTAGTTCCCACCAGTTTGGCATCTGGAGCAGGAACAGAAAGCCTCTTTTCCGGATAGTTTTAACAACAATCCTTCTGTTGATTCTCATGAGCTTGTCATCTGTGATGTACCCATTGTAAGCCAATCACTGTAGCTAAGAAAATAGAGGGCTCTGATGGGCCCAGCCTGGTGGTTAGGCCTCTCCTTGGAGCCAGGGATTGAGGTCAAATGCAAACAAACATGGACTTCTTAAGAAAGGAAGGCGGTTGGTGGCATGACAATTTAAATGTACCTAACACTACTGAACTTTATGCTTGAAAATGGTTAAGATGGTAAATTTTATGTTATGTGTATTTTACAATCAAAAAAAAAAAAAAAAAAAAAGAAGGGCACCTGAGTGGTACAGTTAATCATCTGACTCTTGGTTTTGCCTTGTGTCATGATCTCAGCGTGGTGAGATGGAACCCTGTGTTGGGCTCTGCACCCTGCACAGAGTTGGTTTGGGACTCTCTTTCCCTCTCCCTCTGCCCCACCTCCTTGCTCACTTGCACATGCTCTCTCTCTCTCAAATAAATAATTTTTTAAAAGATTTTTATTTATTTGACAGAAAGAGATTGAGCGTGAGCAAGAGGAGGGGCTGAGGGAGAGATTGAGCATGAGCAGGGGGGAGGGGCAGAGGGAGAAGGGGAAGGAGAAGAAGGCTCTCTGCTGAGCAGGGAGTCTGATGTGGGACTCGAACCCAGGACCTTGGGATTGTGACCTGAGCAGAAGGCAGATGCTTAACTGACTGAGCCACCCGGGTGCCCTCAAATAAATAATTTTCTAAAAAATCAAAGAAAGAGAGAAAGAAGGAAAGAAAGGAAGAAAAAAGAAAGAAAGAAAGAAGAAAAGAAAGGAAAAAGGAAGGGGTGATTTCCTCAAAGGGGAATTGAATTTCGCCAGAAGGCAAAATGATTGTGGGTGGGAAAAATCAACTGATTTCTAGAGTAAATGGAGTCAGGTGCTGAGACCAAACCACATGTGTCTTCTCACTTCAATGCATGAGTGATTTCAGACTGCACAAAGGGAATAAAGGAGGAAGTAGAACCTCGTCATGTTCTCAGCAGCAAGGTGGGCAAGAGGAGCAGGGCTGGTACCTGTGATGGACTGAATGTGGCCACGAAGCCCTGTGAAGACACAGGGACACCCCACATCCAGACCAAATCTAAACATCACTGTGGTCAGGGACTAGCTACATGTCGCAAGAGACTCTCTGCTGCGCCTCCAGGAAAGAAAAGAATCAGGAGGGAATTTCTCCACAGAAGTTAGCATTTGAGCACTGTCTTTTTACCTTGACTCTTGTCAAGCAGAACCTTAATGTCTGAGGCAGCCTACCACCCACAATGCCAGCAGGGGCTCATCTTGGGGTACACATCATGTTCTCCAGTAACCTCATGTCACTCATTTTTGGATGTTAGGCTGGGTACTGGCTCCTCCTGGTCCTCCCTGTTGTTATTCCTCATCTGGTCCAGCTGCAGTCCCTTGGGTCTCTCCTGCCTTTCTGATGTTTCTTGGGGGTCCCACCCAATGCCAAGCCGGGGTTCTCCCCCTCAGGTCATTCCATGGTTGGCCCTGGTTCACCTCCTTCAGCTTCATATACATTAATGGTTTCCCTATCGCTGCCCAGACTGACACTCTGAGACCTCCTCATGGGACTCTCCTGATGGCTTTACTCTTGTTTGAGGTTCTCGAGCTCTTTCTCCAAGACCTGAACCAAAGTTTCTGTTATATTTAGTAATAATGGCTTCTTATTTCCTTCTAACGTCCCAGATTTTTTCTAGTCTTTCTAACTCCTTTTGCAGAACTGTGAAGGCCCTCATATTTGTCACAAGTACACTCCAGGGCATTCACAGGTTACCTCATCCCCACAAAAGCCCCAGGGCCCTCATGAACACTGGAGGGTGCTGTTCAGAACATCAAACACTGCGTGTGATGGGCACTGTCTAGTCAGAATGGACATTGTCCTTAAAAGCAGGGTCCTAGGGTGCCTGGGTGGCTCAGTTGTTAAGCGTCTACCTTTGGCTCAGGTCATGATCCCTGGGTCCTGGGATCCAGCCTCACATCGGGCTCCCTGCTCAACGGGTGGGATGCCTGCTTCTCCTTTTCCCACTCCCCCTGCTTGTGTGCCCTCTCTCAATGAGTGTGTCTCTCTCTGTCAAATAAATAAATAAAATCTAAAAAAAAAAAAAAAAAAAGCAGTGTCCTAGGACCTTTGCCGGGGCAGAGGTTGCTAGATTGCTGGATCATTGGTTGCTGGGTCATTGTGGGGTCCTGGCAGGTCCAGGAGAGGGGCCTGGCTCATAGAATATCTATTTACCAATAAGTACATACCTGTGCTCCTGCTGAACATTCACTCAACAAGCAGGTGTATTTCCAGCACCTTCTACTCGGGCCTGAACTCAGCTCCAGTTTTGGCTTTGCCGAACAATTATCTTTGCCCTTTCTGAGCCTTGAATTTCCTATCTGTAAAATGGAGATAATGTATTTGAACCTAGATGTTTGCACACCAATGTTCACAACAGCATTGTTCACAATGGTCAAAAGATGGAAGCAATCAAGTCTCCACTGATGGGTGAATGGACCAACACAGTGTGATCTGTACGTACAATGGAACATTATTCAGCCATAAAAAGGAATGAAGTTCTGGTATCTGCTACCACATGGAGGGACCTTGGAAACATTAGACTAAATGAACTAAGCCAGGTACAGAAGGACACGATATATGACATGATATAGGATATATAACCCCCACTTACAGGAGGTACCTAGAATAGGTGAATGTTTAGGGAAACAAAGAATAGCAGCTACCAGGAACTAAGGGGGCGGGGTGGGGGTGTTGAACAGAGAGCTACTGTTTAGTGGGCAGAGGTTCGCTTTGGGATGCTGCGAAAGTTCTGGAGAAGGACAATGGCGAAATTGCATGGCAATGTGTTTAATGCTACTGAATTGCACACTCAAAAAGGGTTAAAATAATGGATTCTATGCGTATTTTACCCCAGTAAAAACTAGAGGTAATACTGCCTAGTTTGTTGAAATGTTGCAGAGAGCTAAGTGAGATCAAATGTCTGTAAGAAACCTTTGCAACCTCAAGTGCTGGTATTGCCATTAGTATCCAATAGCAGTAAGTTACAATCCCCTTGTTTTGGCTTTATCCAAGAATTTCTAAAAAAATCATTGTTATTTTGGGGAGGAAGGGTTTTTGTTTTTGTTTTTAAATCCAGTTATTCCCATTCTTCTGTGAATTCAAATAGATTTTAGAAAGGAAAAAAAAAAAACAAAAACCAGCCTTAGAACAAATAGCCACCTTGCCAGTACAATTTGAGGGATTTTGAAAAAGACAAAATGATCTCCCCTGCCATCCTGAAACTACACCATGAAAACTTTATTACTTTTCACCATGACCTATCTAAATACCCATTACAGAGCAGCACATAAAGGAGGGTTTCAGTCATTCACACTGCAGTGGCAGCTGCTTTCTTCCTAATTCTGGCTGAGGACACTAAGGCAGTGGTTATGAAATCTTATTTTTGATTTTAACAAGACAAACTTTCCCTCAAATAGCCTTTGCAATCTCAATTAAATGGAGAGTAAATTAATTAAACTGATCCAGAAGATTGAACAAGGAGTAACTTTATTTTTAGTTACACCACTTGATATGCTTCCTAAAGTATTTAGGGGGAAGTATGCTGGTGACTACAATCTATTTCTAAATGTGTCAAAAACTAAGGTGTATTGAAGGCTGGATAGAGGGATGGGTAGATGGAGAGCTGTGTGAAAAAAGCAAGTGTGGTAAAATGTTCAGAGTAGAAGCTAGGTGGTGGGTATACCAGCAAGCCCCATCAAATTCTTTCAACTTTGCTGTATGTTTAAAATGTTCATAATAAAATATTGGGGAAAAGTTAAATTACTAACAATACCTAGTAACTGTTCATATTCCTTTTCATGAACGTAAAATCAAATAATAAAAAAAATTTTTAAAACTTCTGTAAGAGCTACAACTCTCTGTACCAAATTTTATTATATGGATCATTGCCCAACTGAACTCTTAGGATGTGATGAGAAGAAGACACATGCATTGGGCCATGTAGGATGAATAGGAGTTTGGCAGCTGGAGGAGACCAGAAAAAGGGCCTTTCCCACAGAGGAACCAGTGTGTGAAAATACATGATTTAGTCATGGATAGCAAATATCTGGGGGTGGCTGGGGCTTGTGGTATTGAGGTTGAGTTTTGCTGGATTCAGACGAGGTTTCAATTGCAGCTCTGACATTCTCTGGCTCCACAGCCTACACCTTTGTGAGCCTCAATTTACCATGTATGAAATGGAGATAACATTCACCTGCTAGGATTTTGTGAGGATCGTTATATGGAAAAACCCTGGAACGGCATCTATCCCAAGGTGAGCACTCGATCAACATTAGCTGTTGCAACTGAGAGCCTGGGGAGCAAGCTGGGAGCTTGAAACCTACCCCACTGAGCTGGTCAGCCCTCCAGAATCTGTATCGTGTCGTTCCTCAGTTGGGCTCTTTCTCAAGAGAGCCAAGGTAGGAGGGGTGGCAGTAACGTTTCCACTCTGGGCCATAAGCCTTGGTTCTCACCTATAATCCCTTTCCTGCCCATAGTCTCCCACAGACTCTGGGTGGTCTCTCCACCTCCGAGTGTCCCCAGGTCCACACTCCACAGCTCAGATGGGAGACAGTACTGCCACTCCTCCGTCTTGTTTATTTTAATATCCACTCCCCTTTGGCACAAAGGAAATCTGCCTTCCCTTTAATTCTGATGCTACGTTGTCTTACTAATGAAGTCCACACGTTTCCTTACATTGACAACGTTTTCCACACACATTCTCTCATTCAGTCTTCACATGACCCTGTGAGATCAGCACGATGACGGCCTCATTGTCACCCACAGCCCCACTGGAGTGTGAGAGTGAACAAACCTGTGATACTGAAAGGAAATGATAGGTTTGAAACTGATGCATCTTTGGCTGAGTGCCTGTCCACAGAGATTATGTGGGGCTCTCATAAACAAGAGTGACAACACGTTCCCACCGCCAGCCCAGTAAGAGCAAGGTGTTGTCACCCCACTGGAAGCACATTTGTTTGCATTTTTTTTTTTTAAACCTGTGGCCGTGGAACAGGATGGAGTGAACTGACCTCTGTTCGTTCTAAAGAGCTGACCCTGAGCACACAGAGAAGCCACTGTCTCCTTTGTAGCCCCAGGAGACAAAGTCCGGCAGGATAGTGTTTAAGCAGCCTGCCACACACTGGCTGCCCAGTGTTGTCACTAGGGAAGAGCCCAAGCGAGGAAAATTGGGGTGGGGACCAGACATCTGTATTTTGAACCGTGCTTGGAAACCATGACACTGTGTCCCCTGTGGTACCTTGCCCATATCATCTCATCTCTCTGACCTGAGCGTTCTCACCTCCAAAATACTGGTGGACAGTGCCTTCAGAAATGCTACAGTTCTGAAAAATATGGTCGGTTACTAAATTTGAACGAACAGGCATGTGTCAGGACAGTCATGTGCAACAGATGAGTCCTTTCTCACATAAATTCCTAGGGCCACATGTCCAAGGAGGATGCCAGCAAATTCAAATGGTTACAACTCATCGCTTATCTGTGCAGGCTGAGTGTGGGATCCAAGTCCTAGAAGCAAATAGGAAGGGTATTTGCACAACCAGCTGCTTACAAAGCAGGGGGCTCCCACCCAGGGTGTGGTTAAGCACAGGCAAGTCGATAACCTTTAACCTGCTAAGGATGACACTATAAACATGACAAAGACTATTTCTTGAACTTTCTTTGAAAACTTGCCTTATAACACAAACATTATGATTCCCATTTTCCCGGGGAGGAAATCGAGGCCAAGAAGTTGAATGATGTACTCAAGGTCAAGCCAGGCTTTGAACCTGTTCCATCTGTCCCCTTAGCCTGTGCTGCTTCTTTGCCCTTAGTAGCCACCTTCCCAGAAGCCAGGCTGAGAACATGCAGCCCCAAATCTAAATCCTCTGGACCCCGAAAAAGAAAAATAATGTCTATAAAACAACTTACTTTGGTTATTAGTCAATGATATATTTTTCTTCCATTGACTCCAAATATGATCATTTTAAGCATGCTCACAGTAATTTCAATTCTAAGTACCTATAAGAAATTCTCTACTTTAGTGATATTTATTAGGCTCTGATTATAACGTATATTTTAATTAATAATAGATTGATTCCATTCTTCTAAAACTTGTCTTTTTTTTAAGATTTTATTTATTTATTTGAGAGAGAGTGTGTACACACGAGGTGGGGGGTGGGGGGCAGAGGGAGAAGCAGGCTCCCCGCTGAGCAGGGAGCCTGATGCTGATGCAGGGCTCTGTCCCAGGACCCTGGGATCATGACCTCAGCCAAAGGCAGATGTGTAACTGACTGAGCCACCCAGGTGCCCCACAACTTGTCTTAATATAGTAATTAAAGTTGATCGTTGGAAAACCAGAAAACACAAAGAAGCAAAAATACAGATATGGAAAAAGCAAATAGCAGGTGCAGTTCTGCCCACTGCTGAGATTCAGATGTGTACCTTTTTCAACTATTTCAACGTTTTCAGCTATTTCCACCTTTTTCAACTATTTTCCATACACATACATGAATGCACATTCCTTTAGCAAACTGGAGATTACACTATACATTCTATTTTGCATCTTCCTTTTTTCTTAATATTTTATTATGACCATCTTTCCATGTTGCTAAGTTTATTACCACTGAAGCATTTTTAATTGCAGCACAGTAGTCCCATCATATGGGTGTATCATAACATATTTAGCCAATCCATTCATTGTTGGACTTGTAGATGGTTTCCACTTTTATTTTTTTATTTAAGATTTTATTTATTTACTTGATATATATAGAGAGAGATCACAAGTAGGCAGAGAGGCAGGCAGAGAGAGGGAAGCAGGCTCCCGTCGAGCAGAGAGCCGGACGCGGGGCTCCATCCCAGGACCCTGAGATCATGACCCGAGCCGAAGGCAGAGGCTTAACCCACTGAGCCACCCAGGCATCCCTGGTTTCCACTTTTAAAATTTATTATTACTAATATTGCACTGAGTATCTCTGTAAAAGTAGTTTTACATACATTATAATTCCTTTGGATAAACCCCTAGGAGTGGAATTATTGAATCAAAAATAATCTACATTTTCAACACCTTCAATAAATTTTGTAAACTTGTCCTTTAGAAGTGCGCCCATTTTCTCTCCCATCTTCAGGGTCTAAGTTCTGGGGGCAAAGGGTCCTCAAAAGCCATTGTTTTAACAAGTTTAAGAGCCTATGTTTTAACAAGTTCATTATTAAGAGAAAAAGCCAGAGAAGCAAATTATGAAGTCAGAATTCACACAAAATTCTAAATGCCATGTTACTCCAATCCTCAGTATGTAGGTTTTTATTTTTTTAATTTAAAAAATTTTTAAATTTATGTATTTGAGAGAGAGAGCACAAGTAGCAGAAGGAGGGGGAGAAGTAGATTCCCCACTGACCAGGGAAGCCGGATCCAAGCTGAAGTTGATCCCAGGATCCTGGGATCATTACCTGAGCCGAAGGCAGAGGCTCAATGACTGAGCCACCCAGGTGCCCCTGCCAGTTCTTTTTAGACATATTGGCCATCTGAACATTCTTTACATAATATAGGAATGTACTAATGCAGCCAAAGATCTACAACTTTTTTTTTTAAAGATTTTATTTATCTATTTGAGAGAGAGCGTTCTATTGGGCGGTGGGGAGGGATAGAGGCAGAGGGAGAAGCAGGCTCCCCCTGAGCAAGGAGCCTGATGCGGGGCTCCATCCCAGGACCATGGGATCATGACCTGAGCCAAAGGCAGACGCTTAACCACTGAGCCACCCAGTTCTTTACTTTTATAACTATTCTTCATTTTCCTTCACATATAATACCAAAATCAAGTTTAAAATATCTTTGGAATTAATAGTACACATTTTGGACATTTATCCAAAGAAGATGTAGAAATAAGTCAATAAACACATGTAAATGCTCCACATTGTTAGATGTTGTGGAAATGCAAATCAAAATTTCAAAGGGATAGCACTTCACACCTGCTGGGATGGTTGGAATAAAAATGACAGGAAATAACCACTGTTGATGGGGACGAAGTGGGACCCTCGTACATTGCCAGGGAGACTGTAAAATGGTGCAGGACCTGGAGAACAGTCTGGCATTCCTTCAAAAATCAAACAGAAGGATGACGCGTCCCAGCAATTTTATTCCCAGGGTGTATGCTCAAGAGAATTGAAAACATGGCCACATAAAAACTTGAACATGGATGTTCATAGATGCATTATTCATAATAGGCAAAAGGTGGTAACAGTCCGATGTTCATCAGCTAGTGAATTCATGAACAAATGTGGTAAATTTGGCCATATGATGGAATATTATGCAGCCACAAAAAGGAAGGAACTACTGACTGATTCATGCTTATAACATGGATGAAGTCTGAAAGCATTATGCTAAGTGAAAGAAGCCAGGCATAAAAAGCCATGTATTGTATGATCCAATGTACATAAAATGTCCAGAATAGGCAAATCCATAGAAACGGAAAGGAGATTAGTGGTTGCCAAGGGATGGGGGAAGTGACTGCTAATGGAAATAGGGCCTTGTTCTGGGGTAATACAGATGTTCTGGAATTAGATGGTGGTGATAGCTCTACAACTTTGTGACTATCCTAAAAACCACTGAACTGTACACGTTTAATGTGTGAATTATATGGTATGTGAATTATGCCTTGTGGCTTATTTGTAGGGAAAGAGAGCACAAATTAAATTTTAAACTTTTTTAGACATTTTTCTTAGATTTTCTCGATTTTTAAAGTATGCCTGTGGCTTATTTGTAGGGAAAGAGAGCACAAATTAAATTTTAAAATTTTTTAGACATCTTTCTTAGATTTCATAGCTTGTTACCAAAGTAATCCTAAACTCACTATTGAAAAGTTGAATAGTTTTTATCTTGTATCTATCTATCTATCTATCTATCTATCTTTTGGGCCTTGGTCAGAAGGACTCAGGTCCCCCCTCATCTTGAATTTAAAATTTGAGCCAAAATGCTATTCTTGCTTTTCTTTTTTTTTCCTTTCCTTTCTCCCTCCCCGTTCTTCTTTCCTTTTCCAGACTACATTTTAAGCAGTAAATATATCTTCCTAAACCATTTGCTTGGTGTCAGAACAATTTCTCCAAGCAAAAGTCTTGCAAATCAAGTTAGTTTTATGTGCAGATTCTCATAAAACAGAGATGATGTCTACAATTATCTAACATGATGATTTGTCAGTACCCAAAATAAGTCAATTTTCCTGTTACAAGAATATAATTAGTTTTAGAGTACATTTTTTATTTATTTTTTATTTTTATTTTTTTTAAAGATTTTATTTATTTATTTGACAGAGAGAGATCACAAGCAGGCAGAGAGGCAGGCAGAGAGAGAGGAGGAAGCAGGCTACCCGCTGAGCAGAGAGCCCGATGCAGGGCTCGATCCCAGGACCCTGAGATCATGACCTGAGCCTTCGGCTCAGGT
>NW_019154123.1:28533962-28703940 GCF_002288905.1 Enhydra lutris kenyoni
GACAGAGAGAGATCACAAGCAGGCAGAGAGGCAGGCAGAGAGAGAGGAGGAAGCAGGCTACCCGCTGAGCAGAGAGCCCGATGCAGGGCTCGATCCCAGGACCCTGAGATCATGACCTGAGCCGAAGGCAGCGGCTTAACCCACTGAGCCACCCAGGCGCCCCTATTTTTTATTTTTTTAATTTTTATTTTTTTAGGGAGGGAGCAGGGTCAGTGGGGGTGGGGTGGTGGGCAGGGCAGAGAGACTCTTAAGCAGGCTCCACTCCCAGCAAGGAGCTCCATGATGGGCTCAATCTTACAACCTTGAGATCATGACCTGAGCCAAAATCAAGAGTTGGCCACAACCGACTGAGCCACCCAGGTGCTCCTAAAACTGTTTGTGCTCTTATGTGTTAATTTTTTGTAACTTTTAATTTTGAAACCATTTTGAACTTACAGAAAAATTGCAAAATTAACTAAAAGAATTTCCATAAATTCTTTACCTCTATTCACCAGTTGTTAAAATTTTGTCATATTTGTTTTCTCTCTCTCTCTATTTATTTAGTTAAAACTACATATATGGGGGTGCCTGGCTGACTCAGTCAGTAGAGCACATGCCCCTTAATCTCAGGGTTGTGAGTTCAAGCCCCACACTGTTTTAAGGCTACTTAAAACACACATACACACACATGTGGTTTTTTCCCTGAATCGTTTGAGAATAATGTTGCAGACATCCCCCTTTACCTCCAAACAATTCAGTGTATATTTTCTAAGAACAAGATTAGTCTCTTACATAAATGTAGCACAATGATCAAAATCTGGGCATTTAACATTACTATAATACTGTGGGTTTTTTTTGTTTGTTTGTTTTTAAGTAGGCTCCATGCCAATGCGGGGCTTGAACTCACAACCCTAAGATCAAGACCTGAGTTGAGATCAAGAGTCAGACACTTAACCAGCTAAGCCACCCAGGTGCCTCTATATAATATTGTTATTTCATCCATGGTTTATATTCGGATTTTGCCAAGTAACCCCAGTAAGTCCCTGTAGTAACTTGACCATCTGGTTAAGGAGGTGGCTGCCAGTTTCTCCACCGTATAACTGCTATTTTTGCCTTTGCAAAATTAATAAGTAATCTATAGGGAGATAATTCAAGACTAGCTTAATATCTTGTTTCCCAACAAATTTCTGCTCTTTAGTTCTCCTGTCATTCTTGCCTGTAGGATGCACTTCGAAAAATGCGTTGCTAGATTCGTATTTCAGCCACTTTCTCTAATTTTCAGGTAGCATCATAAAACTCACATGCACCTTGTTGTTCAATTTTGTCCTTTGTGTTAAAGCTTATTAAAGAACAAGTCTTATTTTATTTTTAAGATTTTATTTATTTATTTGACACGAGAGAGAGACAGTGAGAGAGGGAACACAAGCAGGGGGACTGGGAGAGAGAGAAGCAGGTTTGCCACTGAGCAGGGAGCCCGACTCAGGACTTGATCCCAGGACCCTGGAATCATGACCTGAGCTGAAGGCAGATGCTTAATGACTGAGCCACCCAGGTGCCCAAAGAACAAGTCTTATTTTAGTTAACTCCTTTTTGTTGGCAAGATCCAACAGTTGCCCTTAGGGGGTTGGGGCATGGGGATGCTATCATGAGAAAACATGGAGCTTGGAAATGGACCTGGCCTTGCAGAGAACCGTCAGGAGCCCCAAAGGCAGCCTCAGAGCCCGTCCTTGCCACCCAGCCTGCAGGGCCCACCTTCTTGTCATTCTTCCTATTTCAGTTTCTCTGATCTCTGCCCTCTGTTGACTGTTTTCTTTTTTCTTTTTTTTTTTTAATTTAATTTTTTTTTCAGTCTTCCAAAATTCATTGTTTATGCACCACACCCAGTGCTCCATGCAATACATGCCCTCCTTACTACCCACCACCAGGCTCATTCTTTTCTATTTATGCACCTTGTCATCTAATTCATAGCTTCTGCTTCCTCATGGCAAGAGCCCTTAAATATTCAATTCTGCCTTCTCTCTGTGCCTCTTAGCTCCAGTTTCCACTGTTCATTACTTAATTTAGGGCGTCTGAGTGGCTCAGTCAGTTAAGTGTCCAACACTGGGCATGGAGCCTATTTAAAAAAAAAAAGTTACCTAATTCTCTCCCTTGTCTCTGCATCAGGATCACTCAGAGGGTGCTGGCTGCATGTAAGGATTGACCTCCTCTGGTCAGGTGATCCCTCAAGATTCTATGAGCTTGTTGGAGGTGGAGGTAGAGGTGAAGGTGGCAGGGAGGTCATGTGTTTCCCCTGAGGGCTGCCTCTCAGAGGGACTGCAGGTGTGGTGGACAGAGCTATTGACTGACCTGGACAGTGGAAGTTGTATTAGTACCTCAAGTCAGAACATGGGATCTAACACTCGGGTTCCTTTCACATAGGAGAGAAGCTATCTGGAGGCTCTAGTTTGAATGTCAAATGCTAGAATTTTTAGGCTATCTTTAAGGTTTATGTGTATGCATATCAGATGTTTACCGAGCACTCTTCTCAGGAGAATATTTGAAAAATGATATGTTCCGGAATGCACCTGGGTGGCTCAGTCAGTTAGGTGTCTGCCTTCGACTCGGGTCATGATCCAGGGTCCTGGGATTGTGTCCTGCATCAGGCCCCTTGCTCAATGGGGAGTCTGCTTCTCCTTCTGCCTGCTGTTCCCCCTGCTTGTGCTCTCTCTTCCTCTGACAAAAAAATAAATTCTTTTAAAAAAATGTTATGTTCCAAGAAATACTGGGACAACAAATTACTATTATTACCCCTCTTCTTTTAGGAACTCCAACATTTATCTCATGTTCCCTGTTTATTTTTATTTTGAAAAATTTCAAATTTACAGAGAAGTTAAAAGAAAGTATCATGCTAAATTTATCTTTTGGTAATATTTTGCTTTAATTTTCTCTCTCCACCCGCAGCCCAGGCCATGCAAAAGTAGGTTAAATAAATTATAGATATCGTGAAACTTCACCCCTAAATACTTCAGCAGACATTTCCCAAGAATAAAGACACTTTCCTACATAGCCAAAAAATCATTTTCATACCTAAGAAAATGAGCAGTAATCTGATAATATCACTTGTACATAATACCATCTGAAAATACATCATTCGAGATACATATAAATTTACCCCAGTTGTCTCGAATTTTTCTCTTAGAGATTTTTTTTTGGAAGATTTTATTTATTTATTTAACAGAGAGGGATCACAAGTAGGCAGAGAGGCAAGAGAGGCAGGCGGGGCGTGGGGGATGTGGGTGGAGCAGGCTCCCTGCTGAGCAGAGAGCCCTATGCGGGGCTGGATCCTAGGACCCTGAGACCATGACCTGAGCCGAAGGCAGAGGCTTAACCCACTGAGCCACCCAGGCGCCCTCTCTTAGAGATTTTTTTAAACTCCCAAATCCACTTGAGGTACATGCATTACCCTTGGTTACTGTGCTGCTTCTCCACTTGTATTCAGACCTCCCCCTTTTCCCCCTCCACTGTCTTTCTTTGTGTTTCAAGACTTTGACTTCTTTTTTTTTTTTTTTAAGATTTTATTTATTTGACACACAGAGAAAGAAATCACAAGTAGGCAGAGAGGCAGGCAGAGAGAGAGGGGGAAGCAGGCTCCCTGCTGAGCAGAGAGCCTGATGCGGGGCTCGATCCCAGGACCCTGAGATCATTACCCGAGCCGAAAGTAGAGGCTTAACCCACTGAGCCACCCAGGCGCCCCAAGACTTCGACTTCTTTGAAGAGCCCAAGCCAGTTGTCTCGTAGGACAGTGTACAGCCTGGATCCATCTGATTGTTTCCTCATGACTGGGTCCAGGGCAAATGTTCTTGGCAAGGGTACAGCAGAGATGGGGCTCTGTGTTTCCCAAGGCGCCCTACCCAGAAGCTCGGAGTGTCAAGTGATCTCACCATGGGAGATGCTAAGTTTGAACATTTGGTGAGGACTAAAGTCACTCTAATTTTTTGCTATGGATCAAAGAGACCATAGCTGTTTGCCCGAGGCTTTCAAATACTTCTTGGTAGTTGGAATTATTTGAAGTGGTCACGACTGGGGTTTCTGTTCTTTAGTATCTGCTCTCTACAGGGTGTGACCAGCTGCCCTTCTCTTTCTTCTAGTGGGATTTGCTCTTTTACTTTTAAACAAAGGCAGATTCCCTTTCCGTGGAGACCTCCAGCTAGTGCCTGTGCCTTTTATGTTCACAGAGGCCAACCTCACACTTTCACACCCTGTGCTTATGCATTCTCCGCTTCTAGAGATTTCTTCCCCTCAGACCAGTCTATAAACATTTCTTTTTTTAAGATTTTGTTGATTTATTTTTTTACTTATTTATTTATTTGTGAGAAAAAAGAGGGTGAGAGAGAAAGAGAGCAAAGAGCACAAGCAGAGGAAGCGGCAGGCAGAGGGAGAAGCAGGCTCCCAGCTGAGCAGGGAGCCTGATGTGGGACTCCATCCCAGAACCCTGGGATCATGACCTGAGCTGAAGGCAGATGCTTAATGGCTGAGCCACCCAGGTGTCCCTATAAATATTTATTTCTGACACCAGCACCTCTGAGTTGCCATCTTTCTCCAAAGACCCCTTTGTTTAAAACTTTTTCAGCTTCTCTGATTATTTTAAGGGGAAAATTCTCAATTACATGCTAGTGTATGTATAACTCTCTTAACACTTACTGATAGCACCTTTAGCAAAGAGGGTGCCTTCCTCGCTCTGTAGTAGCAGCAGTGAGAGGGGGTGGGGAAGTGAGAATATGGGGGTGAGGTATTCAGGGTGCCTCTGGATATTAGAAATCCAGCCTCCTTTCCTGAAAATGAATCACAACCCTCCCATACAACAAAACCAAAACTCAAGTCAGAGTTATTCCTTAGTATTCCCAAACTTTCAGTATGAGATCTTTTTATGGACAAAAATACCTGTGGATAGGCCTTTATGTGTGGTTGTGTTTTACTACCCGCTGATTAAGACATTACATCATGACAGCAAACTATTTAGAATTAATCACTCGTTAAAAAAAAAAAGTTTTATTTTATTAATACAGGAAAATCTACATGCATTGAGGGAAGAAGTAGTATTTGTATATGTTTCATTGTTAGACAATCTAACAAAACTAGGGATGTTGCTGCACCCCTGAACAATTGTAAATCTTGTGACGACAGGGACGTGGAAACGACAGGACTTCAAGGAATAGAGACCAGTCAAAAGATCTCACTCACCCTCTCTTCCCTGTCCATTGCAAAAGCAAGCAACACCTGCACAGCCCCTCACTAAAGCCATTCCTTGGCCACATGTTGCCATCTTCCATTCGAGCAGTCCTGAGCCCAGAACTGAGGTGGGCATGGGAATGGATATGGAAAGCGCTCCCCCAGCATACAGCCCAGCTGCTGCCAGCAGGATTGGGACACCCTGTCTGAGAGGAGGAAATGCTCCATCCCTTTTAGCCCGCAAGACCATTTCCTAGGTCTTCTTTGACCTTACTTGGCTCAGTGAAGCAGGAGCTTCTCCGTACTATTTTGTGGAACCAGAAAAAGCAAACAAGCATACTTTCCAAAACAAAGAGGAATTTTTACAGCTGATCTGCGATCTTCTTCCTCACTGTTAGTGTTCTCTTGTTCTAGAATATAGTCTGGATTTGTGTTGCTTTTATGAAATGAATTTCACCACTTATTTATTATAACTAGGTATGAACAGAGAAAAACCAGACAAAAAGCTATATCATATTTCTGCCTAAAAAAGGAACACTATATAGGGGCACCTGGCTGGCTCTGTGGGTCGAACATGCGACTCTTGATCCTAGGGTCAAAAGTTCAAGCCCCATGTTGGGCATAGTGATCACTTAAAATAAATAAATAAATTTTTTTTAAAAGGAACACTGTTATAGACATGGGGTTGATATGGGTTGAGTCACAGGTTTCCATGATAGTCAATCAGAATGCTGCGCCTCAAGACTAAGGATTGCCCAGAGGATGCCATAAAGCATTTGGAGGTCCTAATATTTCAAGGACTTCTTAGGGAAGAACTGGCAAGGACATTTTGTGATGACTAAACACAAACAAAATAGTTAAAGGTAAAGAATAAATATAAATGCAATACTAAGAGGACTTCCTGTGACAGAAGGTCAGATTTAGAGTCCTCATACCTCCAGGTGAGATGTATTACAGACCTGGCTAGCACCTGGGTCACTAGTGCCTTGTCTTTCATTAATTAGAAGCTCACAATCTCTGGTGTTAGCCATGACCATGAAAACCATGACTGGATAAAATAGAGACCTTATAGAAATTGTTAACTGAATAGAAGAATACAGAATTGTAGACTCTGTATAAAAGAGAGCAAGACTTACCATTTTTTGCCTCCACACTTAGAAGGAACACTTCAATTTTGTTATCTGGTTTAAGAAGAAGATACAAGCAGAGTCTGTAAATGCCATCTGCTTCTCCTGTCAGGGCCTCAGCTTTTATACAAGGGACTTCCCCGCTGGCCACCCAGACCCGGAGGAGACGTGGTACTTACTCAAACCCTACTCAGGTTGATTGGCAGTTCCTTGTGGCTCCATTTCCTCTGTGGCTCCTGAAAGTGGTTCACAGTCCATGAAATGGGAACCGTGGATCCAGGCCCTTTTAAATCTGGGGTTGGCGGGTGGGTTTCCAGGTTACTTTATTTAAATTATTAATGTCATACTGCCCTGTGTGCCCTCCATTATAATTATTTTCCTTTCAGTTCTCTTTCTCTACCAAAACTGTAGTTAAGATGACTTGGCTTTATACATGGATGTATTTTCTAGAAGATGTCAGAGAGATTGGAGTGAAGTGGGACAGTTATTATTTGCCATAAGCTTAGATGCTCTCTTATAGCTGGATACTCTGTGGAGTGGTCCTCCCCGAGCTGGGGTTAGTTATGGGTGGAGGGGAAGCAGTTTTAAGCACGCAGTATAGGGTTTCTGAGATTTCCAGTAAGACTAGGCATCCAAACTCATCCTGTACTCTTTGCAATACTATGCCTCTGAGAAATCATTCTGTACGCTCCCGGAATAGTGTTCCTCAACGTGAATGGTGATTATTTTGAAAGCCTTTTATTCTTCTTAGGGTCATTATGTATCTTTTTATTTAGGACTGATCCCAAGCCATTCTCACTTATGTCATCACATCTGTCAGGGTCCAACCAGGAAACAGAAACGCCCAGATTACTTTTTAAAGAGGAAATTTAATGCAGGAAATTGGCTAAACATGATGGAAGAAGCTAAGAAGGTAATGGGCAAGTAGACAGTCAATCCAGAGGTTAGCAATTTCAGGAAGCTGTGATTTTCTGTAGATAGGCGAAGGATAGAGGCAAGAGGATGTTACTAGAGTCTAGTAGTCACCAGTCAAAGCTCAAGGACTTCTCTGTCCAAGGCAGAGAGAGAGAGGGAAAGAAATACCCTGGATTCGGGGTATTCTGTTGTCTAACCTCCCGTTGTGCCTCCCATTGACCGAACCAGCGGGAGAGCAGCTGACACCCAGAGCTGGGGAAACAGCCTTCAGAAGTGAACTCCCTGTGGTATAGAGCAGGGTAAGACTGCTCTCTGAGGACAACCAGCTCTCAACCAGCATAATCATTTGCTAGTGGGATTAACCTTGTTCTGGAATTTATTAACACAGAATTTTTTTTTTTAAGATCTTATTTATTTATTTGACAGAGAGATCACAAGTAAGCAGAGAGGCAGGCAGAGGGGAAGCAGCCTCCCCGCTGAGCAGAGAGCCCGATGCGGGGCTCGATCCCAGGACCCTGAGATCATGACCCGAGCTGAAGGCAGAGGCTCAACCCACTGAGCCACCCAGGTGCCTCTTGAAGTTGCATTTAACACCCTACCCCTCCCCACCCTTGGAAAAATAATTGCTGACATTTTCATAAATATCTTGAGAACTCTTGCTTCTACGGAGAAACATTTCACATTCAAAGGGTGATACAAATAAGAAACATTCAGTCTGTGGATTTCACTTGGTTGGTTGGCTGGTTGTATTAACACAGAATTTTTAATGCAGTCTTCCTGCATACCTTTCACATGTTCAGTTGGCATAATGATATAGTTCTTCTTCCATCCACACTTTTCATTCTTTTTCCTTCTTTAAATTACCTTGGAGTTAATAAATAACAACCACTCAACCAGCTCAATAGTATTTGAAACTCATAAATAGTAATTATTTTATTAAGCATCCTCATAGTAAATGAAACACTTTCACATATGCTACTTGACCTCATAAAAACTCTGAATAGTTATTATTATCCCCATTTTATAGAAGGATTATCTGAGTCTTAGACACTTTATATGAATTGCTCAAGGATAGAGAACAAATGCTGGAGCCAGAATTCAAGCCCCTGTCTGCCTATGATTTTCCCATGCTGCCTCATGAGAGGAGTTGCCCAGAAGGAACAGCAATAATTTTTCTTTCCTGGTTGGCTGATTAGGAGGAAGGAGAAAGTGTATTTTAAATTCGCAAAAATTTTCTCGTTGATCCAGAAATTAAAATTACACCCTGGGCATGACATTGGGCCTATCTAGCATTCCAGTCTAAAGAGTTACATTCTCCCTGAAGAAATCACAAGTTTGCCCTGCACCCATCTAGATTTGGCATTTCGATATAAATTGAAATGGCTCTTCTGGAAGGTTGATTGTGACAGCAGCATGTACCATCCCAAGCCTGATAGAGGGGGTAAGGGAGGAAGGCGGCGGGGGGCAAGTCCATGGTTGCCGTTTCCCTGTCTGTCGTCAATAAAATATAGGATGCCCAGGAAAACTTGAATGTCAGATAAACAATTTCTTTAAGTAGGATGCAAATATTGCAAGGGACATATTGCACTTAAGAGTTATTTGCTGTTTATCTTACATTCAAATGGCATCCTGTAATTTGCTAAATCTGGCAACCTTATCTCAAGCTGGGCAGTGATCCCAAGGTTGTTTCCTGTGTGTATGTGTGTGTGTGCGTGTGTGTTCAATGATCCTAAGGACAAAGCCCATATGGTTCTGCTCCTGCCATCTGTGCCCTGTACCTGCCACGAGGTATTAGTTTCTGCACAGGTGCAGAAGCGGAAGGGGAGATTGGAAGGGGATTCCCAGTGTCCAGCAAAGACTGATGAATTCTGAGTTAGAGGTTCCCTCTGTGGTAAGGAGAGCTGACCTGACCTGACATAAAAGCTATAGTTGATTTACCTGGTTTCACTTTGCTTTTCTGCTAGTCTGTTTTCACTGGTGAGTATTCAGATCTGACCAGGAAGTTAAAGATAGCCTCAGAGATGTGTAAACTCATTCAAAGAAAGAGAAAGAGGAAGGGGCCCGAGATGGCCTGGATGTGTGAGGGAGAAAGGTCTGTGGGCCCCCTGAAATAGGTGAGGAGGTTCATATGAGTGCTGGTGCTGCTGGCTTAGGAGAAGACTAGGGAGCAGGGCCTGTGGTACCTCCTGGGGGGATGTCAAGGAGAGGATGGAGCAGTTGAAATGCTGGGGCCAGGCGCTTGCCTCTGAGGGTAAAGAACGCAGAGCTGAGAGGGGAATGCCACTGGGCTATCAGACCTCCCAACAAGAGGGCAGTCATTTCAACAGCACCTTCAGGGAGAGAAATGATGCTGCTTACTACAGGAGTTCAGGGAAGGGAGCCTGGGGCCTGCTCTCAGCCCTGTCCTAAGTTGATCTGGAGTCTTGAATAAGCCGTTATTATCTCTGGGCCTTTGAACGTTCTCCTGTAAAACTATGATGGCAGAGGACATACCAGATATCTGTTATAGTCTCTTAGTTCTAAAATTCTGTTGGTAGATGTATAAATTTAAGCCTTCTCCTGGTTCCTGTTCTGTGTTCACTTGCCAAAGAGCTGGCGACCACACTTCATCAGTAATCCTTTTTATATCTGAAGATGACTCTCCATTTGCCCTTCAGTTTTTTCTCTCATCCAGGCACAATATCAAAGTCCTTTTTCTTTCCCAAAGGGCTGTATTCAAAGGGCTCATCTCCAATGAGATCTACCCTCCTAAAAGCCTCGTGTCAATACAATAATTAGTAACTTTATGGGACCAGAAGCTACAAATAATATTTCAATCCCAATTCACTGTTCTTTCATTCATTCATTTGTTCAGCAAATATTTATTGAGCTCAGGTGAGGCATTGGGCAGATTTGAGCTTTGGGAAGAAAACTTCAACAGAACTACAAAACATGGCAAACTCCAGGTGACCTGAGACCTGGTTCCTTGAGTCCTTTGCCTCTCTCTTACAAGTTTCAGTGTTCAGCCACCTGTCCCTCAAATGGCAGAGGCAAAACAAAAATAAGTGCCATCTATAGTTGCAGTAAGAGGCTGAAAGTGTTGGCTAACCTGAGATATTTGAAGAATCTGTGGGTTTCCGCCTCCTTATAGCTGTAGGCTTCCAAGACCAGACACAGCTGGGAACCAGCTCCTTCGACCGAGAGTGCAAAGCAGCCCTCAGAGATGTCCTTCTCTGACCCACTTTTTCCTTGCCCTCTGTCTGCAGTGCTGCACTTGAGATGGCGTTACTGTCCCTCTGGCTCTGCCTGGGTTTTCACTTCTTGACACTGGAATGGAGAAATCGAAGTGGAATGGCCACAGCAGCTTCTGAAGGGGGCTGCGAGTTGGTGAGTTTTCCGAGGAACTCTGAGCTGTCTGTTGCCTCTGCCCTGACAAAGATCAGCTCATTTTGGTGGATTGTCTATCCAAGAGGGCAGAGAAGGAAGGAGTCTGAGTCACTCTGTAGCTGCCCACGGGCTGTTGTGTGCAAGCTGCTCGTGAACCAATGGTCAGGATGATACCTGGGAAAGACCAGGCAGTCCCTGCCCCATCTTTTTCATACCTGCTGAAGATAGGAGGCACCAGAGACTGAGGTCAAGAACAAGAACAGCTTGTTAAATGTCTGGACGGTCGAGATCCACTTATGGTGTCGGAATCCCTGAGCGGGGCGTAGTACACCTGGAGAAGCCCTGACTCAGAGCCTGTGGGTGAGCCAGTAGCAAGGGCTCAAATACAGGGGTGCTGCTGAGAGTGACATCCTCAATCACGTTCAGGCTGAGGATGATCCAGGGAGTGGAGAGCTGAGCTTTTACAGCTTACCCTCTGCAGGGCTTTTGGCCTGTATGTGCAAACAGACTTGGCTCATAATGACTGAGCACATTTCTGGAAATGTTCTCCATTGCCTGTAAGTCTGTGATATCAAAAGTCTGCTTGGGAAACATACATTTAATAAACAGTCTTTGAGTCCTATTATATACAAGGTACTGGGAGGACAAATTGAATGTCAGGGTAATACCTACATTTAACCCTGATAAATCTCAAAAGCCCAGCTGGTCATGGTTCTTAACCACTTTTAGTAACCTCTAACCACTGTGCTGTAAGATACTCCAGTATGGAGTGGTGGTTATGAGCCAGAGTGGGTTGAAACCCCAGCTTACCAGCTGGTGACATTGGTGGAGGGCAGGGGGCACCCTGTGTCTCAGTTTCCTCCTTTGTAAGATACGGAATAGTGGTACCAGCCCATAATACTATAATACTGCATTGTTATGATGATTATTAAATAGTGTATATAAGGCTCTCAGAACAGTGCCTTGTATGTAATAGGAGCTATGGGTTTTATCTAGTATTATTGTTGTTAGTCTCTGCTACAACTTCAGACTTCTGTTATTCCCTTACAGAGGCAATTGAAGATTAGCCTCCCAGTAGCTGATTCAGGAGGGAGTCAGGCTTAGAACAAAGAGGGAATAAAGTGTGAGTTCTTTGATAGCTTTTCAGGGCTCCGGCTAGACCCCCTACCTGACCCTTTCCAGCCTGGTGGGGAGGAGCAGGGGGGTGGGCTGCCAGGAGCTCAAAGACTGGATTCCCTGTGGCTCGCTTAGGGCTGAGAGTTTCCGGAGTCCAGCTATTTCCAGTGCCCCTCCTTGCCTAAGCCATGTGTGGTCATCAAGTGGCCATGGTGAGGTTCTCTTGGGCTCTGACAGTCATGTGGTCTTTTTGTAGCCCTTCACTGGGGCTGCCAGGGGATTACAGAGGTGGGACCCCAGAGTTGCAGTGGCTGTGCTTTAACAGGGTCCCGTGGCTTGAAGAAAGCCCTAACCACAACATTCTCCAGAGAGTCTCTGTTAGGGAAAGACCAACACTTACTCAAATAAAGGAATACATTATTTCTGCAGGGGGAGATTGAGTTTTGTAAAGACATCAGTTATCCACCCCACCCATTAACCCATAATTGTAATGCAATCCCAATCAAAATTCCAAAGTCTTTCGGGGGAGTGTGACAGGAACTTGACAAATTCATTCTGATGTTCATCTGGAAATTAGAAACAACTCCAATGCTCAACAATAGATTAATTAATCAAATAATGCTAATCATCAAGCCAACATTTATCAAGCACTTACGTGCCAGGTTCTGTATTGTTTTACCTAAACAATCGCACTGAATCCTCAAGAAAAAGAAGCCCCTGTGAGAAAATTATAAATATCATTTCCGTTTTACACATGGAATAATGAAGGTCCTGACTGGTTAGGTAACAGCCCAAAGTCACCCATTTGTTGAAAAGCAGAACCAGACTGGACCGACCCTAGAACTCTTGTTCTTTAACACTGTGCTCTTTGTGCAGTCAAGTAATATACAGCTGCTTAACAGATGTGGTCAAATTTATTTTTCTTGCCACAGTAATATATCTGCACATATTATCAAGGGTGGTAAAAGTAGATTATTAGTTTGGTCTCATTAAAAATTTTGAGGTGTGCCTGGGTGGCTTAGTCAGTTAAGCATCTGCCTTTGGTTCAGGTCCTGATCCCAGGGTCCCCAGATTGAACCCCACATTAGGCTCCCTGCTCGGTGGGGAGTCTGCTTCTCCCTCTGCCCTTCCTTGTGCTCTCTCTCCCTCTCTGTCTGAAATAAATAAATTTTAAAAAAAGATTTTTTTTCCCGCTATCACTGGCCTTCTCCTAACTGACCAATCCTTGAAAAGGAAGGCCATTGTTCTTCTATCTTATCCCTTAAAACTTTTTTTCCTAGACATCTGACATCCTGCAACAGATTGTTTTTGCCAGTCTCGTAAAACATGGGGCTGCACTGAAGCATCCTGAGGCTTGTGTGATTTCTGCAGAGAGAACAGGGTCATTCCATCCATCCTGCCTCCTTATGCAGCACAGTCATGGTGGAACAGCACCCAGGAAGGGCACCGAATTGGGCATTAGGAGCTCTGGGCTCCTGAGCATTAGGAGCTCTGGGCTCCTGCAGTGCCATTGGCTCTTCACTTCTCTCCAGGCCTCACTTCTCTGTACCATTCAGAGGGCCGATGAGCTCTAAAGTCCTTTTCGGCTTTAATATTGATCAATCCAGAATGTAGAGGAACATCCCAGGCAAAATTACTTCGGGTGCAATGAAGATGCCACAGCATCTCAGTTGTCTGGCATTGATCCTGCTGGACGCACAGATGTCATGGTAATAGCGATAAGGATATGACAGTGGCCATTTGGGTGAACGGTGCTTCCTGTGTCAGGCACTGTGCGGCCTCCCTTCCAATCCCACTGCAGTCCTCTGAGGCAGACACTCTCTACTTCATCTCCATTCTTCACAGGGAAGAACAGACTTAGGCTAAGTTATTTGCCCAAGGTTGCCTGGGAAATAAATGGCAGAGGTGGGATTCACTCCCAGGTACCGCCTTGATCCTCAGTTCCTCTCACAGCTGAAACCACACCGCGAGCACAGTTGTCACTGCTCAGAAGCCAATGGACAGGAGCTCAGCTCTCCTCTGATACGAACGGGTCTCGAGTGAAGTCTGGCCCCCAGCTCCTAGCTGACTGTTTCAGCGTGACGGTAAAGAACAGAGAAAAGTTCCCTTTGTGTGACATTTTCCTGTCCTTTTTTCCCTTAAGAAAAAAAAAAAAAATACAATCTCTAGAGCCCCTCCCAGTGGTTGGAGGAATAGTCCAGGGAACAGGCCAGGATTCTGTGCATAAATGTCCGCCTTGGAGGCCCCCTCCCTGCTGACCGGTGTGTTTTTGGGCCTAGGCTGATGGAGTGGCCGACTGCCGAGGGCAGAAGCTTAAATTGGTGCCCAGCCATCTCCCGCCGTACTCCCAGATGCTCCTCCTGGACGCCAACCCGCTGAGGACCCTGTGGAACCATTCCCTCCGGCACTACCCGCTCCTGGAGAGCCTCAGTCTGCGCGGCTGCCAGCTGGAGCGCATCAGCCGCGGCTCCTTCCGCGAGCAGGCCCGTCTACGCAGCCTGGCGCTGCCCGACAACAACCTGTCCGAGAGCTACAGGGAGACAGCGGCTGCCTTCCGCAGCCTGCGGGCTCTGCGGACGCTGGACCTGTCAGGGAACTCCCTGACGGAAGACATGGTGGCCCTCATGCTCCGGAACCTGTCTTCGCTGGAGTCTGTGTCCCTGGCGAGGAACACCGTCATGAGGCTCGACGACTCCTTCTTTGAGGGCCTGGGGCACCTCAGGGAGCTGGATTTGCAGAGAAACTACATCTTTGAGATTGAGGGTGGCGCTTTTGATGGCTTGACCGAGCTGAGGCACCTCAACCTGGCCTATAACAACCTTCCTTGCATCGTGGACTTCAGCCTCACCCAGCTGCGCCTCCTCAACGTCAGCTACAACGTCCTGGAATGGTTCCTGGCTTCCGGGGCCGAGGCTGCCTTTGAGCTGGAGACGCTGGACCTCTCTCACAACCAGCTGCTGTTTTTCCCGCTCCTGCCCCAGTGCGGCAAGCTGCACACGCTCCTGCTGCGGGACAACAACATGGGCTTCTACAGGGACCTGTACAACGCCTCTTCGTCGCGGGAGATGGTGGCGCAGTTCCTCCTCGTGGACGGCAATGTGACCAACATTACTACCGTCAACCTCTGGGAGGAGTTTGCTTCCAGCGACCTCCCCGAGCTGCGCTTCCTGGATATGAGCCAGAACCAGTTCCAGTACCTGCCGGATGGCTTCCTGAAGAAAATGCCTTCCCTTGCGCACCTGAACCTCAACCAGAATTGCTTGGTGACGCTTCATATCCGAGAGCACGAGCCCCCCGGGGCGCTCAAAGAGCTGGACCTGAGCCAGAACCAGCTGTCGGAGCTGCACTTGGCCCCAGGCCTCCACGGCTGCCTGAGGAGCCTCCGGTCGTTCAACCTGAGCTCCAACCAGCTCGTGGGCATCCCCACTGGCCTTCTTGCTGATGCCAGTAACATCACTACAATTGACATGAGCCACAATCAGATCTCCCTTTGCCCCCTGCGGGCGGACCTGCACCGCCTGGGCCCCCCAAGCTGTGTGGATTTCCGGAACGTGGCCTCGTTGAGGAGCCTCTCTCTGGAGGACTGCGGGCTGGGGGCCTTACAAGACTGTTCATTCCAGGGGACCGCGCTCACCCACTTAGACCTGTCCGGCAACTGGGGGGTTCTGAACGGGACTGTCACCCCTCTCCGGGATATTGCCCCCACGTTACAGGTCCTGTCTCTCAGGAACGTGGGCCTCCGTTCCAGCTCCACGGAGTTGGACTTCTCTGGGTTTGGGAATCTGAGAAACTTGGATCTGTCAGGGAATTCTTTGACCAGTTTCCCACGGTTCAGGGGCAGCCCAGCCCTGCAGACCCTGGATCTGCGCAGAAACTCTCTCACAACCCTTCCCTGGAGGGCTGTGTCTGAGCAGCTCACCCGAAGTCTACGCACCATCTACCTCAGTCAGAATCCTTATGACTGCTGTGGGGTGGAGGGCTGGGGGTCCCTGCAGCACCTGCACACCATTGCCGACCTGGCCATGGTCACTTGCAACCTTTCCTCCAAGGTCATTCGCCTAATGGAACTGCCCGGAGGCAAGCCTCAGGACTGCAAATGGGAGCAGGTGGACATGGGCCTGCTGTACCTGGTGCTCATTCTTCCCAGTTGCCTCACCCTGCTGGTGGCCTGCACCGTCATCTTCCTCACCTTCAGGAAGCCTCTGCTTCAGGTCATCAAGAGCCGCTGTTACTGGTCTTCCATATACTGACCCGGCTCCACGCCGAGGTGAGAAACTGGGCCCCTGTGCCAAAGGACACAGGTTCTCCGCCCGACCTTGGGGCCTGATGCAGAGGATGGAGCTGGCAAATTGAGGTTTAAGTTAAAAGTTTAAAATGTTGCCTTCCTAGTTGTCCCCAAGCTCTTCCTCTATCATTGTGATTCAGGCTCATCATTCTGCTAAAGTATTTATTAAGTGATGTTCTGTGACAATAAAACACGTGTCTCTTAAATATTTTTAAAATCAAACCTGGCTTGTTTTCTCTTTCTTCCGTATTTTTTGGTAATTTCACCCAGATTACTTTTCAGTGTCCTCCCCTTGGGTGACTCCCACGGAGCTGACCAGAGAGGGCAGCAGGTCAGAGCTCCCCGACAACGACAACTCCAAGAGCCTATCCTATGGATGTGAGAGTCTATGCCCCAGGGGTTCCCCAAGGACAGGAGTTTCTGAGCTGGGAGTCTGAGAGAAGGGTTCTCACCTCCTGTGGCGGCTGGCTCTGCCACCGCAGCCAGGGTGGCCCAAATGCCCCGGGTTCGTGCCCACAGTCTGTGCAGGCAAACACGGCCCTTTCATGGAGAAGTTAAGAGAATGACAAGCGGACCCTGAGTTTATTCAAGCAATAAGCTGAACACCAGGCACAGTCCTTGATCTGATGGAAAAAAGAATGTAGACAGGAGTGGTTTCTGCTGACCTGTAGGCTGCCCCTGCTCTTCACAAAACCCACAAACAACTCAGCAGAGGTTGAACACCTGCACTCACGACATTCCTGGTTTCCTTCTCCTTCTCTCAGTGGGAATAGAGAACAATTTCTTTGCTCCTCTGCAGTGTTGGGGGGAGATCGGAGTGGGGGGGGTGACACGGACTTGGCCTTTTGGTAGTCACTGTCCTTGCACTTTTTATCCCTGTTTATCCAATCATAAAGGGCCCAGTTGCAGGGGTGGGGTTGGGGGTGAGGGGGTGGGGAAAGGACAGAAGGCCCACAAGCTGATTCTATTACCATGGAGACTACACGTCAGCAGAAGTGTTTGGGCTGATCAGAGAGAGAAAAACAGTGGTCTTCATTTGACAAAGCAGAGACTTTCTTCAGCAGCCCTACAAGGGCACCAAAGGCCCTTTGGGTAAGGCTCCACACTCTGGCACTCACCGAGTCAACCTGTGCTCACTAATGGTTGCCCTTACTGCCCCTCCCCTTCTCCTGCCAGTGCGCTCTCTCCAGCCTGCGTGCCCCAGCCCAGAGCCTTGCACATCCCTCAGAATGCCTTGGAGCCTCTGTCCAGTGCTGTTCCCTGCAAGCCCCAGCAGCCCATGCCCCAAAGACCAGACTGGCCTGATTTCCCCTCCCATCCACACAAACACTTCTTCCTGGGGTCCTGCTGTTTCCCAAGGTGACAAATAGCTAAACGAGACAGATCAGTCTCTCCAAGGCTTGTGCATTCATGGCTTCTGTTGAGTTAATGTGTCACGCCTCACATCAGTTACTGTTCTCAGTTTCTTGCAACCGAGGATAATCTCTGATTTAAGCAGCATGCAATTTGAGTAAAAGGACATCTGGAAGCCCAGCCTCTCTGGGAAGGCTGAGGAACAGAGTTGGGAAATGGGCAGGAACCGGGAGGCTACTCGACCATTGGGACCACAGCCCAAATCATGCCACAAGCCATCGCTGCTGGACAACACTCTGGACGGGGCCACCGCCACTGGGGTCACCACCACTGCTGCCACCCATTGCCCAAACGAAGGGCCTCCCAAATTCTGCCATCTTGTGTCACTAGCTCCTGAGCCACAGTCCGGAGTCGGTTGACCTTAGGTCATGTGCCCCTGCCCAGGCAGCAGAAAACGGGTTCTGCTTCCTATAAATACTTGCAAGGGGTGGAGTTCTCAAAACAGGAAGGGAAGTTCAATGTTGAGAAGACAGAAAGACAAATGTGCACCACACCCTTTCAGGCAGCATGCGCATTCAGCAGAGGACTTCGTGAAGCAAATTCTTGGCTTGAAGGAATGACTCGAGGGGTCAGGCGAGGCTTTCAAAGCCACTCGAGTCCCACCACATAGCTCACCACCCACACTCTATCTGTTCTTAGGGCCTAGCCTCGCAGAATGGCGAATTGCAAAGACTTAGGACAGAGTCCTCCTTTTGCCCCTGGTGGTGACTTCAGAAGGCTGTGGCCTTGTCTGAGTTGATCAGTCCATCACCAGGATCCAAAGGTGATTTCCTAGGTTTGTGTCAATATGGTGAGAAGAACGGGAAGAGCAGGTGGATTTCTGCATCCCGTCCTGAGCTAGGGTTCACCAGCAAATTCTGTACCTTTGTCTTCCTTGGCCCATCCCTCCCTCCACCTACAGGAGAAGAGTCTACTCTTCCTCAAGTCTACCACTTGAGGCATGAGGACCCACAGGGCCTGTTTCAAGTTTCCTGGCAGGACCAGAAGGTGTGTGCCTAGGGCCTCCCAGACAGCCAGACTGAACCAACTAGTCTTCCTCAATGGGTGGAAAGAGGGGTCACCTCTAGTTGCCACATGCCAAATATTCAGAATTAAAGATAAATAATGTCAGAGACTGAACTGTTAACCCGAGTGAGAATTATTCAGATTTTTAAAACCCAGTCATAAAACAAGCGCTTAAGTTTTTCCCAGAGGCACAAATAAGTTGCTAGGGGTCCACTGATTTTTTTGAAGGCCCCTAGTTGGAAAAAATTGGCTAAACTATAATCCTTATTTCGTATCACTGGTCCTTTGTCATCATGGATCCATACAGGGTCCACTTTTGTTTCATGTGCCAGATAGCTTTCATGTGCCCCTCCAGATGCACTCTCCACCATCCCCTGTCCTGCCCCGGGAGATTTACCTCAATGGGTTTCCTCGTTCTCTGGTTTCCAATAGTAATTGGCTAAGAAGAAGCCTTGGTAGATCAGAGAGGAGGAAAATAGTGAGATCAGGGCGTTCCCTACGAATTTGTCTCAAACTGGTCACACTTAAAACCAAAATTCACTCTCCTCTTAAAGTAGCACTTTCTACACACACTGCTGTATCGAGGTTCTAGGAGCCGCTAGAGATGGGTAAAAGCTCTTTCATTACCAGCCCCATGTCACTGCATTAGGCCTTGTGCTTTGCCTTTCCCTGCCCATCCCTCCGTAAACAGTCTCCTAAATCCTCCTCGAGTTATCCTTGTTTGACTAGGATTCCTACATTTACCCATCTGGTTCCAGTGGGACACTGAGGAATGCAGTCAGCTATGTATTTAGTAATGCTGAGCCAGAGAAATCTTGGTACTGGTGCCGGAAAGCCACAGAAGGCTAAAGGATCCAGCCAGGGGTATAGAGGCAAATCCCCTGCAGCTGGTCATCTCTCTCCAAACTAGAGAGGGAGAAGTATCCAGGCTTGGAGACCTTCTTTTAAAAAGTGTGAGTATTGGGGCACCTGGGTGGCTCAGTGGGTTAAGCCTCTGCCTTCGGCTCAGGTCATGGTGCCAGGGTCCTGGGATCAAGCCCCACATCGGGCTCTCTGCTCAGCGGGGAGACTGCTTCCTCCTCTCTCTCTGCCTGCCTCTCCGCCTACTTGTGATCTCTGTCTGTCAAATAAATAAATAAATAATTAGAAAAAAAGTGTGAGTATGGTGGGGCACCTGGGTGGCTCAGTTGGCTAAGTGTCCGACTCTCCATTTCAGCTCAGGTCATGATGTCCTGACATCATGGTTGTGAGATTGAGGTTGTGAGACTGAGGCCCGTGTCGGCTCTGCACTGAGTGGGGAGTCTGCTTGAGATTCTCTCCCTCCCTCTGCCCTACCCCAACTCTCCCTGATCAGGCGCTCTCTCTAAATACATAAATAAATAAATAAGTAAATAAAATTTGAAAACCTGGGTATTGTGATGGCATGGCGCCAAAGAAAACAGGCAGTGGGGCTGGGGAGAAAAGTGTTATAAACCCAAGAAAAAGGAAAATACTCCTCACTAACTGCAGTGTCTTCTCCATCCTTATCATTAATTCTTAAGTGTTTATTTGGGGCTAAGCTTTTATATGGAGAATTTCACTTAACTTGGGGAAATCTCAGGCTGAGGGCAGTTCAGTTTTGCCCAAGGTCAAAGTGAGGGGGGCGGGGCGGGCAGGGAGACCTCAGCTTTAAGCTGAAGAGAATGGGGCTTTGGCAACTTGACCATCTTTACCAAGTCCACCCAACCATCCTCGGACAGCACCCCCCAGGGGGCTGGCCACTGCTGACCAGCACACATGGGCTGCCTAAATGGTCAGTATGGGGAGGTTCACATGGGGCACAGGTGAGCAAGTCCACGGTATTGAAGACCTCCAAGAGCTCAGGCGGCTCTTGGTCTCAGTGTCACCATGCGTGGTCCACGAGGACCCCAAAACCCCAGAAAGGACAAGCAGAGGAGAACAGCTGGACACAGGCCTCCACATTCCACATGGAGCCTCTCTCACACACTGTCTTCTCAGGGCTCCTAAAATGCTCTTTAATGCCTGTTCCCAAGCGGGTTCTTGTGTCTTTCACACTTTCGTTTTCGTTGTCCCGTCATCACGTCCGCGCAATGGTGTCCTCAGCAGCCTTTCGTGGACATTTCTCAGGTGCTCAGTACTGCACTTCTGCTGCCTTCAGATCCCTTAATATGGAAAATATGGAAAACTAGATTCCAAACTTCCGTCACCTTGAAAGCTCTTATCCTTGGACATGACAGTCCCTCCCTTGGCTTATTTCATGGCTGTTTCGCTTATAAAGGGCAACACGAACCATTTTATGTATACGACAATGCACAGTGTTACTGATACCAACTGAGTCTGTGTCACAAAGATTAACCCCTACTTACTTCAGTCAACCCCCCATGTTGCTGAGACTGACAGAAATTTCTTGCATCATCTCAAAATCTTAGGGGAGGCGGCCTTAGCAGATCACAGTTTGAAAACAGTCTTTCACACAGATCTCCAAAACACATTATCTAAGAGGAGGGCTTGGGGAAGGTATATGGCCAAATCCAATTTAAATGGGGATAAAATTGGGCTTGAACACTGCACTGGCCTAGAAAGTACAACCCCAAAGGGGCCTCTGGGCCTCCAAGGGAGAAATGGGGCCAACGTGGGGAGGGCACAGAGAGCGAGCAGGAGGGTCATGCTTTCTGGAGGGTGGGTGTGTTTCTTTCTTTTCCGGCTACTGTTATCGATGCGGTAAGCACGTCCCTTCAGCTGAATGCCCTGGAGAGGAAGCCCCGAGCTTCCTGTTGTCTTACCAGTGCTGCAAAATGCAAGCTAGAAATAAAGAAAAATGGGGAAAAGAGGAAGCAATGGGAAGCTCCTCTGGCTAGGTCAGGGATACCAGCCTCCAGGCGGAAACGCAGCTCCCCTTTTTCCGGAGAGGTAGAGAAAAAGGTACATCCCAGATGTCAGCTGCTTCTCACATCAATCAGGATCCAGAAAATCATCTCCCATGAAAAGGACCTTTTTGAAAGTCAAAGTCAAAGATCTTATAAGGAAGAATAAAGAAATGTGTACAGGGAGATATTGCCAAAGAAATGCACCCACCCCCGCCTGCATGCCGGTTCAATGCCCTTAAGATCCTTCTGTTTATGAGAATTTACCCCCAACGTTTTACAGTGTTGGAAAGAATCAGATTCGGTTTTGTTTTGCTGCTGAGAGCATCTTCTTGCTCTTCGCCCTCTACGAGATACTTCCTGAGATTTAACTGAAATAACGTCCTGGCCCCTGGCGTGGAGTAAACAGGTGGCACCAACAGGTTGCCATACATACGGATTTACTTATTTATATCATCAGAAAACTTACCACTTAGCAAAATACGCTATTCTCGCCTTGCATTCCACTGGCCAGCTTTTTTTCTTCAGTTCTTTAAAAAGCCAGTTTTATCCCCATTAAAATCTCCTTTGGCCACGTACCTTCCCCAAGCCATGCTCTTAGATCATGTTTTTTGGAGATCTGTGGGAAAGGCTGTTTTCAAATTGCAGTCTGCTAATGCCCCCTCCCCCTAAAACTTAGAGATGATGCAAAAAACTTCTTTTAAACTCTTCAGGCCAACCCTGACTTTCCTGAACTCGATTTCTTTAACAATATTATCTCCCTCTACTGCCTGTGTTTCACATCACAGAACATCCTTCCTCCGAAGGAGATAAAAACAACAAAAATTCCACTGTGATCGTAACGGTCCATTAGAAAAGGAAACTCCCTCCAACTATCTGACTTTTCAAAAATGTCATACTTTCCCCTTGAAATATGACTAAGTTTGTCTGCTCCAACTGCGTGTCCTATGGTTTTCCTAACTGGCCAAGTATCTGCTGCCCGGAACATGGTGACAGAGGCAAAGAGCACCGATATCCTGGGTGCTAAAATCACCTTGCTTTCTTTCTTTTTTTTTGTTATATCCAACTTTATTTCTAAAGATAATGTTTTCCTACCTCACTCCACTCTTCTTTGCCAGAAGCTCCAACGGTATTTAACTTCTGGACTGAAGGTTCTCGAAGATTATCAGATATTCTGCAATATATATCATATCCTGGAGAAAAGACTTGATGTCCATGTCAAGGGACAACCTGACACGCCGAAGGTCTGCAGAGGAAGGTGCCCAGCTCCCTCGGTTGGCTCTCCTGGGGAGTGGCAAGCACTGTGATGACCAAGTTAAGTTTTCTTTTCCTTTTCACTGTTGAAACGGAATGCTGCCATTAAGTGCAAAAATGGCTAACAATTCTACTAAAGCATTAATTGAAGCCAATATGATGCAAGTGGTTCATTAAGAAAGGAAAAACTGGCGGCATCTGAGTGGTTCCCTTGGTTAAGCATCTGACTCCTGATCTCAGCTCAGGTCTTGATCCTCAGGGTTATGAGTTCGAGCCCCATGTTGGGCTCCATGCTGGGCGTGGAGCCTACTAAAAACAATAGAGAAAGAAGGGAAGGAAGGAAGGAAGGAAGGAGAAAGAAGGAAAGAACGAAAAGCCTGTACAGATATAGTCCAGGGATTGAAAGCTTAAATGATCATAATGTAAAAAAGGGGTGGGGTAACATTATGTGGATTGGGTAGAAATGAAAACACAGTGCAGCTCATGAGTGTGACAAATTGTTGAGCAAGATCAATCCAATGGATCTAGAGAAAATAGTTGCCCAAGGTAAGGCAAAGACACAGTGGCCTTCATCTAAGTTCCAGTTTCACATGGATTTTAGTACCATTTGGATATTGTATGAGGATAGACAGATGAAGAAATTATACGGGGAGAAAAAAAAAGACAGTCCAAAAATGGAAAAAGAATTTTTATGAATATTAAGGATAAAAGCTTAACACAACAGTAGAAACTCAAAGTGTACAAAAATATGAAATAGGACAAATTAATAACAAAAAAAGACTTAAAAGGGGAAGAAAGTAAAGATATTTGATTTCATAAAGACAGTTACCTTCAGAAACAAAAGGACTGTTTGCATAAAGAGTGTGTTCACAAACAAGAAACTGGTATTTGTGAAGTCCCTCCTGAAATAGAATCCTGTGCATGAAAGGAATGAAGGCACAGATTCTTTAAAATACATTTTGTTGGGCACCTGGGTGGCTCAGTCGTTAATCATCTGTTCGGCTCAGGTCATGGTACCGGGGTCCTGGGATGGAGCCCTATGTCGGGCTCCCTGCTCGACGGGAAGCCAGCTTCTCCTTCTCCCACTCCCCTTGCTTGTGTTCCCTCTCTCGCTCTCTTTCTCTGTCAAATAAATTTTTAAAATCTTTAAAAAATAAATAAATAAAATATACTTTGTCTACTTTTGGCTGCTGGTATTTGCATTCAGGTTCTCAAGGGGGAGGAGTTCCTGAACTATTTAGCTTTCTCTGGGTTTGGGCGGTCCCACACCCCACCCTCCTCTTCTAGGAGGTAGAACAACTTTGTACTTTTTTTTTTCAACTTTGTACTTTTTTTTTTTTTTTTAGGGTTTTATTTACTTATTCGACAGAGATCACAAGTAGGCAGAGGCAGGCAGAGAGAGAGGAGAAAGCAGGCACCCCGCGGAGCAGAGAGCCCCATGCGGGGCTCGATCCCAGGACCCGGAGAACATGACCTGAGCCGAAGGCAGAGGCCCCAACCCACTGAGCCACCCAGGCATCCCCAACTTTGTACTTTTTAAGTTAATTCAGACAAGTGGTAAAACCTTTTAACGACTGGATTTTATTTTCTTCTGATAGCTATTAACTTAAGTATGCTCCCCTTTTTGGCATTTAAGACCTCATAAATAGGTACAATTTGTTTCCCAAGCCTCAAAGGAAGAATATTGCTAATACTTTAATTACTCAAGAAGCTCAGTGTCTGGTGGCTGGTGCTGGAATCCGCTGGGTGGTCACTGAATTGATCATCCTTTCCCCTCCTGATTTATTTAATATTCCCTTACCAGTTTGCACCCACTTGCCCTCACTCCTCGCTTTTCTTTCATTTTTAGGTGCTCTTCTTGGGTTTATTTTTGTGAGTTCATGACCAAATTTCATTTCTTTTGGAGGTCCAATGTTGATTTATTTGCCCCATAAACGTCAGTCTCTGTACTCTCGCAAAATGTTGGACTTACTGTTTATTTTTGTATTTTGTTTGTAGTTTTAATCACTGAGTCATTTAGGGAGAAGTAGCTCTGTTGCATGGTAACCAAGATGGTTACCGTCATGGCTCGTTTGTCAAGACTTAACTGATGCCTGAACTTTCACGTCCGTAAGGTTTGTTCATTTTTAGAGGACAATTCAAGTTTGAGTTGGTAGCCGAAACTACTAGGTTCTCATATTACTGGGTTTCAATATTAAATTCTATATCCTGCTTAATTTCTGGCAGGGTATGACAATGTTTGTTCATCACCTCCTATGAGATGACTGAATATAGTCTCTTCTGGGGGGTTGTATCAAATGAGGGAGGGTTGCTGTTTGAATGATCCTGCTCTTTTCAGTCCTCAATGACTAACAATTTCTACCTTTCATGGGAGATAGTCTTCTTTCCAAGCCCAAACTATTCTTTTCTACATAAATGATTTTTTTTTTAATTTTTAAAAAAATTTTTTTAAAGATTTTATTTATTTGACAGACAGAGATCACAAGTAGGCAGAGAGGCAGGCAGAGAGAGAGGAGGAAGTAGGCTCTCCGCTGAGCAGAGAGCCTGATGTGGGGCTCGATCCCAGGACCCTGAAATCACGACCTGAGCTGAAGGCAGAGGTTTTAACCCACTGAGCCACCCAGGCACCCTGATTTTTTCTTAGATTTTATTTATTTATTTGACAGACAGAGACCACAAGTAGGCAGAGAGGAAGGGGGGCGCTCCCTGCTGAGCAGGAAGCCCAATATGGGGCTCCATCCCAGGACCCTGAGATCATGACCTGAGCCAAAGGCAGAGGCTTAACCCACTGAGCCACACAGGTGCCCCATGATTTTTTTTTTTTAACTAGCCATTTAATGATAAGTTTTTCCACTGTCAGTTCCTGAGCACTGATAGTAGGAAGGCAAGACGGTCTCAGGGCTGGCTGTTGAATCTATTCTGAGGTTACTCACAAGACAGGAGCACACTGGGACAACAGAAGAGGTTTAGACTGGGAGTTATAGCCAAGGGTATGGTCCCAGCGTGGCTTCTCACTCGATGTGTCTCCTTAAATACACACATTTCTCTCTTGTACTTCGCCTTCCCCGCCTGCAAAATAAGGAAGTTGGACTAGGTCATCTCTATAGCGTTCTGCAAATCTAACATTCCGTGGTTCTAAGGAGCTTTCTGTTGGACTATGTGAATGAAACTGGCAACTATTATAAATGTTTATAAATAAAATATCAATTTGAAAAACAAAATTAGACCGAGTGGGGGGTGGTCAGCTTAGGTATGAGATGAAGCAGTATAAAGGTTCCTGGCGTGCTGATAGCGCAGAGATGATAATAAAACTGCCTTAGATTCTGCTACACATTTTATCTTACTGTGTATAACTGTGAGCTTCCAGATTTCTGAGAACACTTATATGGATTTTTTGTTTGGTTGTTGTCTGTGAGGCTTTCACCAACTTTGGTCCAGTAACCCTCTGAGACTGGTATGTCTGAGCTCTACCTTTCTCTTCAGGGTCCCAGGATCCACTTAAGGGATACTGACCAGAAACCTCCCTCTTAATGCCCTCAAAGTGGGCTGGAACTCCCCTCTGCCCCAAACCAACGGACAGCAGCAGAGGAGAACAGGGCAAGAGGAAGGTTAGAAGTTACCAAGCATGACAAGGGGTGCTCTGCTGGAGAACTGCCCACAGGTTTCTTGGTATCAGTCAACCGGGACTTAAAAAAAAAAAAAAAAAAAAAGGAAACAGCTTTATCACTCCACTACCACATCCTCAAATCTGATGTCCTTATCAGGGAATTACAGCTCAGTGTATTCTCTATGATTTCAACATCACAGACCCTTTAGTTTTGTTTAACTTTTTTTTTTTTTTAAGATTTTATTTGTTTACTTGACTGAGAGATAGAGAGAGCACACATAAGTAGAGTGGCAGGCACAGGGAGAGGGAGAAGCAGATTCCCCGCTGAGCAGGGAGCCCGATACGGGGCTCAATCCCAGGACCCAGGGATCATGACCCGAGCCAAAGGCAGCTGCTTAACTGACTGAGCCACCCAGGTGCCCCGGTTTTGTTTAACTTTTTAAGAAGAATCATTCATTTGCTTGGGGTTTGTATCAAGTCCAAATGCCCAGAAATACCTTACTCCTTGTTCCATGCCCTTCGGCACTCTACAGTGAGGAAGTGGGCACAGATCCCTAAGATACTTATTTACTCAGCAAATATTTAGTGAGCCTCTGCTTTGTGTCAGCTATGTTAGCTCCGGGGACTCGTACAAAGCTATTTTTCTTTTCATTGATTGTCACTTACAGTTACTTTTCTTCACTTCCCTCTCCTGCTCCTCTTCCACCGTTCTTGACTCTGCTCAGTCTCCTTGAGACCTGAGTCCTGAACTACTACTACTCTGATGAGTATAGGGCTGATGTACTCCTTGTTATACTCGGGCAGTTTCAGAATGAGTGTGTCAGGAGATGCCTGGGTGGCTCAGTCGGTTAAGCGTCTGCCTTCTGCTCAGATAGTGATCCCAGGGTCCTAGGATTGAGCCCCACATTAGGCTCCTTGCTCAGTGGGGAGTCTGCCTCTCCTCCTGCTTGTGCTCTCTCTCTCTGACAAATAAGCAAATAAAATCTTCAAAAAAAAAAAATAAAAAAGAAAGAAAGAGAGTGCCACATGCTCTTTTAACACATGCTCTTTTCTGTGTTTTCAGTTTTCTTAATTTGATGTGCTCCTGAAAGACGAAAGAGTTTCTGTTCCTATGTCAACTACACATTTGCCACATAATACAAATCTGCACAGGGGCCCCTTTTCCTTCTTGATGCTAAAGCTGGGTGACACAGACATCAATCCATCACAGATCCAGTCATCTCAAAGATTCTTGAGTCCCTCCTCTGAGCCTCAGAATCCCAAAGAAACTCAGGAAAAGTAACATTGGCTTGAGCCCTGGTGCCAGTCAATGGCCTACTTATACTACTTTCAAATCCATTCTGGACCCTTGCCTGCTTTGCTCTGGATCCATCCACACTAATATAAAGAAATTATTTAATAACTAATGAAAGAGGGGCGCCTGGGTGGCTCAGTGGGTTAAAGCCTCTGCCTTCGGCTCAGGTCATGACCCCAGGGTCCTGGGATGGAACCTCAAATTGGGCTCTCTGCTCCTCAGGGAGCCTGCTTCCCCTCCTCTCTCTCTCTGCCTGCCTCTCTGCCCACTTGTGATCTCTGTCTGTCAAATAAATAAATAAATAAAATCTTTAAAAAGAAAAAGAAAACTAATAAAAGAAAGAAAGAAATATTCCCTACAGAAGAATTCCAAATAATGCATGTAGATATCCCCCACTCTAAAAGGCAAAACAGACTCCTCCCATCTCCTTTGGTTTTGAGTGTGGGCTGGAGTTAGCAACTGGCTTCCAAAGAATATGGAGATGGGAAAATAGCAACTTTACAGTGGAGGGATGTGGCAGGCATCACTTTTAATCAAGTGATCAAGATTAATATCACCAGGCATGTCATGTGGATATGACATGCTCTCTGATATGATGTGGTGAGATGGGCACTTCATCTCTGTAGTATTCTTTCCAAAAACCCGTAACTTTAGTCTAATCATGAGGAAAACAGAAGACAAATCCAATTTGAGAGACATTCTATAAATACCTAACCAGTACTCCTCACAACCTCCAGGTCATGAAAAACAAGGAAAGACTTAGAAACTAATAACTAAACACAACATATTATCCTGGGTTGGATCCTGGAATAGACAAAGGTCATTAATGAGAGAATCTGGTGAAATATGAGTCTAGAGTTTAACTAACAGTAATGTACCAATGTTGGTTTCTTAGTTCTAACAAGGAGAAGCAAATTGGGAGGGGTATGAGAACTTTCTGTGCTGTCTTTGCAACTTTTCTGTAAATCTGAAATTATTCCAAAACAACAATTTTATGTAAAAAGTTGTCTAGCAAAACTGATTAAGAGGAAAAAAACACAAATTATCATTATCAGGCATGTGAATAAGAATATTGCCACAGATCCTACAACATTCAAAAGATTATAAGATGGGGACGCCTGGGTGGCTCAGTTGGTTAAGCAGCTGCCTTCGGCTCAGGTCATGATCCCAGCATCCTGGGATCGAGTCCCACATCGGGCTCCTTGCTTGGCAGGGAGCCTGCTTCTCCCTCTGCCTCTGCCTGCCACTCTGTCTGCCTGTGCTCGCTCTCGCTTCTCTCTCTATGACAAATAAATAAATGAAATCTTTAAAAAAAAAAAAAAGATTATAAGATGACATACTATCTTTGTGCGATAAATTTAGTGATTTAGGTAAAATTAGCAAAGTCCTTGAAAAATACAAGGAAACTGATACAGAAGAAAGAAAAAATCTGAACAGTTCTATAAATTAAATCTGCAATTAAATCACCCCACAAAGAAAATTCCATGTCTAGATGGCTTCACTAGTGAGTTACTCAAAATAGTTAAGAAAGACACAATATAGGGCACCTGGGGGCCTCAGTCAGTTAAGCAGCTGCCTTCATCTCCAGTCGTGATCCCAGGGTCTTGGGATGGAGCCCCACATCGGGCTTCTTGCTCACTGAGGACCCTGCTTCTCCCTCTGCCTGCCACTCCCCATGCTTGTGCTTGCTCTCCCCCATCCTCATGTCAAATAAATAAAGAAAATCTTAAAAAGAGAGAGAGAGAGAAAGAAGGGGCACCTGGGTGGCTCAGTCAGTTAGGCGTCTGCCTTCAGCTCAGGTCATGATCACGGGGTTCTGGGATCAAGCCCCACATCAGGGTCCCTGCTCAGCGGGAAGCCTGCTTCTCCCCTCCAACTCCCCCCTGCTTGTGTTCCCTCTCTCACTGTGTGTGTCTCTCTCTCAAATAGATAAAATCTTTTTTTTAATTTTTTTAAGATTTAAAAAAAAATTTATTTGTTTGACAGACAGAGATTGTTATGCCCGAGTTTTTGCATCCGAGAGACCACCAAGGACCCAAGCACCGATGCAATCACATGAGGGTTTATTTGACAAGCTTAAGCCTGGGCCCAAGTATACCCGACACAGCAGCGTGGGGACTTAGACCCCGAGCCAGATTATAGTCAGAGTTTTTAAAGGCAGAGTAGGGGTGGACTCGGCGGTGGGTGAGGACAAAGGGGGTGTTCAGAAGGGCTATCAGTGTAAAGAAACTGTCAGGATATTGAAGGCCTGGTTACTATCAAGCCAAGGCCATTTTTTCACCAGCATGAAGACAATTGGGAGTTTCCTGGTGGAATGTCACATTCTTGCTATCAAGCGTCCTTGTATTTTGGACTCTGTTATTAGGAACTGGTCGACCTGGCCTTGTATTCTGGCCTCTGTTATTAGGAACTAGCTGACCACATTTCACTGGTTTCCCAGACTTGCTTCTAAGTAAGTTTCTCAGGGTGGGGGGGGCAGGGTCAGTTTAAGTTTTACTGCACAAACAACAAAATGGCTTTTAACCAAGATGGAGTTGCTCTGGCTAAATAGGTCCTTACAAGATCACAGGTAGGCAGAGAGGCAGGCAGAGAGAGAGGAGGAAGCAGGCTCTCCGCTGAGCAGAGAGCCCGACGTGAGGCTCGATCCCAGGACCCTGGGATAATGACCTGAGTGGAAGGCAGAGGCTTTAACCCACTGAGCCACCAGGCGCCCTCAAATAGATAAAATCTTTAATAAAAAAAAAAAAAGAAAGAAAAAGAAAAACAGAAAGATACAATATAAATATTGTTCAAATACTTTCAAAGAGTAAAAGGAATTCTTCCCAATCTGTTTTATGATGTGAAGATAATCTGATATCAAAAAAGAAAAATTACATTACACAAAATTATTTGTTCTAAAGATTTATTTATTTGAGAGTGAGAGAGAGAAACTGTGTGCATGCACATGCAAATGGGGGAAAGGGCAGAGGGAGAGAATCTTCATGCAGACTCCCTGCTGAGTGTGGAGCCCAATGTGGGGAGGGAGGGGCTCAATCTCATGACCCATGAAATCATGCCCAGAGCTGAAACCAAGAGTTGGACACTCAACTGACTGAGCCACCCAGGCACCCTCACAAAAGAAAATTATTAACCAATAAATATCTTTCATGAACCTAGATATAAATATCTCAACCAAAAATATTAGCAAGTCAAATCCAGCAATATACAAAAAAATATATCACATCTTGATCAGTAATGTCATGTTTATTTCAGTAATGCAAGATTAGTATAACTGTTGAAATCAATGAATGTAAACTTTACATTAAAGATTAAAGAAGATGGAGCACATGGGTGGCTCAATCAGTTCAGTGTTTGCCTTCAGCTCAGGTCATGATTCCAGAGTCCCAGGATGGAGCACAGCATTGGGCTCCCTGCTTGGCAGTGAGTCTGCTTCTCCCTCTGCCTTTCACCGTGTTCAAGCTCTCTCTTTCTCTTTCTCTTTCTTTCTCTCTCTCAAATAAATAAATGGAATCTCTAAAATAAATAAATAAATATTAAAGGAGAATAATCATGTAATCCTCTCAACAGCAAAAATGCATTTGACAGAATTCTATACCTGTTAATGACAAAACACTTGGCAAACCATTTATTGAAAGAAACCCTTTAATCTAATTAATGGCATCTATCTACACCTCGTAGGTGTCATTATACTTAATGCTTAAATATTGAACACTTCCCCCGACATCAGAAACATGACTGATTGGTGGTGCTGTCACCACCAATATTCAATATTGTACCAGAGGTTGTAGCAATTACTATACAGCAAAAGAACAAAGGCATAAAAATGAGAAATAAAGAAGTAAAACTGTCATTATTCACAGATTATATGACAATATACACAGAAAGTCTAAAAGAATCTGCAAATAAACTATTAGAATTCATGAATTAAATAAAATTGCTAGATAGAAAATCAATATGGAAAAACCAGCTGTACTTTTATATGTTCTACAATCAATTAGAAGATCAAAATCTTAAAAACAGAACTTATAATAACATAAAAACACCAAATACTTAGAAATAAAAACAATGAAGGATGTGCAAGAGAAGAGACCTGTACTAAAACTTATAAAACATTGCTAAGAGAAATTAAAGATATATATATAAATGGAGAAATATACCATGTTCATGGATTGGAAGACTCATATTGCTGAGATGCTACATGTCACCAAATTGATCTACAGATTCACTGCAATCCCAATCAAAATCCCAGGAAGATTATTTTTTGTAGAAATTGATGGGAAAATTTAAAAATTTATACAGAAATGCAAAGGACTTAGAAGAGTCAAAATATATTCAAGTAGGGGCGCCTGGGTGGCTCAGTGGGTTAAAGCCTCTGCCTTCGGCTCAGGTCATGATCCCAGGGACCTGGGATCAAGCCCCGCATCGGGCTCTCTGCTCGGCAGGGAGCCTGCTTCCGCCTCTCTCTCTGCCTGCCTCTCTGCCTACTTGTGATCTCTGTCTGTCAAATAAATAAATAAAATCTTAAAAAAAAAAAAAATATATATATATATATATATATTCAAGAAGAGCAAAGCTGGAGGCATTACACTACCAGATTTCAAGACTTAGTATAAAGCTACAATTAATCAATCCTGCATTGTATGGGGGTAAGTCAAGGAAACACATTCATAGAAGAGACTAGAGAATTCAGAAGTAAACTTAACACATATACTGTCACTTTATGTATAACAAGGGCACCACTGAAATTCAGTGGGAAAGACAGTCTTGTCAATAAGTGGGACTAGAGGGGCGCCTGGGTGGCTCAGTGGGTTAAAACCTCTGCCTTCAGCTCGGGTCATGATCCCAGGGTCCTGGGATGGAGCCCCACATCGGGCTTTCTGCTCATCATGGAGCCTGCTTCCTCCTCTCTCTCTGCCTGCCTCTCTGCCTACTTGTGATCTCTGTCTGTCAAGTAAATAATAAATAAAATCTTTAAAAAAAATAAGTGGGACTAGAGCAACTGGATAGTCTCACGGGAAAAAAAAAAAAAGATCCTCTATCTCATATCACCTACAACATTTCATTTGAAATAGATCATAGACCCAGATGTTAAAACTAAAACAATAAAATTTCTAAAAGAAATGAGAGCATATCATTATGACTTTGGGATAGGCAAAGATTTTTTAGGCAGAACATACAAGGCAATACACAAAAGGAAAAAAAAGGATGCTTTAGACTGATTAAAATTAAGACTGGATATCAAAGAAACACTATTAAGTGAAAAATCAGGCCTTATACTGGAGAAGATTTTCACGATTTCTATAGCCAAGAAAGGACTCATTATCAGAATATACAAAGAACGTCTACAAATCAATAAGAAAAAACCCTACAATCTAATTCTTTTAATGGGCAAAAGCCACAAACAAGATTTCACAGAAGAGGATATCCAAATGGACAAATAAGCACATAAAAAGAAGCTCAGATAAAGAAAGTGCAATTCAGTCCACAATAATTTAGTAAGACTCATTCACTACCATGACTCGTATTTTTAAGAGACTAGTAATACCAAGTGTTAATAAGTAAATGAAACAACTGAACTCTATCCTGGTGGGAATGCAGGATAACTTTGGGAAATAGTAGGATAGTAGGTATTTATGCTAATTAAATGCCTATCCTACAAGCCAGCAATCCCATTTCTAGTATATACCCAAGGAAATCTCCACCGAAAAAATATGTGCTAGAACATTTCTAGCAGTTTTATTCATAATAACTAAACACTATCAACAAGCTAAAAGTTCACCCATAGTGGGCTGGGTAATTCAATTGTGATATTCATAGTGTAATTCATAGAATGGAATACCACATAGAGATATGAAAGAGTGAATTATTGTTACATTGTTACATATAACATATATATATATATATACATATATATATATATTTTACATATAACAGTGGATGAAATCTTCCCACCCTATGTTAACCAAAGGAACTGGATGCCAAAAACAAAATAAAAGCGAAAAAACCCCAAAACCCAAAAAACCCAACCCAACCCAACCAACCAATAAAATCCCAGAAGGTGGGAATGGTGGTGCGTCCACTTGGGTCCCCATGGAGGTTAAAAGGGCTGGCATACTGTTTGATTCAATCATGTTCAAGAAAGATGAAAACAATCTATGGTTGTAGCAGTCAGAGTAGTTGTAATATTTGAGGGAGGTGGGTAATGACAAGGAAGGGGCATAAGGGAGTCTCCTGGGGTGCTGGAGATGTGCTCTACCTCTATTTTGGTGGCATTACATAGGCGTATATATGAAAATATTCACCGAACTGCACATTTATAATTGATGCACTTGAGGCACACTGCTGGCTCAGTCAGTATCAGACGCTACTCTTGATCTCAGGGTGGTGAGTTCAAGTCCCATGTTGGGTGCACAGATTATTCAAAATCTTTTTTTTTTTTTTAAGTTTTTATTTATTTGTCAGAGAGAGAGAGAACAAGCAGAGGGAGTGGCAGGCAGAGGGAGAAGCTTGTTTCCAGCTGAGCAAGGAGCCTGATTCAGGACTTGATCCCAGGACTCTGGGATCATGACCTGAGCCGAAGGTAGACACTTAACTGACTGAGCCACCCCGGCACCCAAGAGTACTTAAAATCCTTGAACAAAAAAAAATTGACACACTTTGCTACACTTCAATAACGTAAAAAGAACTATGGAACAAGAATAATAACCAATCTAGACAATAATAACAATGCAGACAACAGATAATAAAAGTCAGGACCAATGCAGTGGGTATGGAGATGGATGTTGGGGCGGGTGGGCGTCATAATTTCTGAGTTGACTCTTCAGGACTTAGTAGTATCAACAGTAGTATCAACTAACTCCTAAGAAAGAAAGAAAGGTGTAAAAATAGCCAGCTCATAATAACTAAATATATTTCTTCTCTTTTCAATTGCATCTTGTATTTTAAAGTTGACTTTGGCTTTAAATATTTGATATAAATATTTTCTTTCAAAAAGTGAATTGCCAGGTGTTACAACCCAGTTTAGGAAAGGTTGCCAAAGGGCTTGTTAATTACCAAACACACACTTGTGAGAAAACACAAACAAAAAAGGAGCTGTGGGAATCAGGCCTGTGAGTAACAAAGAGAAAGATGCTTTCTCTGGCAAGTGGTGAACGATTGGCATTAAGTATGAAGGTGACTACTTTTCTCACGTGGAAGAAGAAAAGAGATGGAGATATGTCTGTAGAGAGGATTTTTTTTTTCCCAAAGCAGGGTGTAAACAAAACATATTGCACTAGCCTAAGGCAACTGGGCTGTTTATAATTATTAGGGCTGATTTGGTAGCCAACAGATGAAGTTCTTACAATGAAAGCAAGTCTCAGCCCAAGTTTGGCCACACACACATAATGTTCATTATCAAGCGGGTATAAAAACAGACCTAAAATTAGCTTTGTGGATTTGATGAAACCCCAGGGCTCTGTCCCTTTAAGCACTCCACCTCACTGGAAACAAGTCGTTCTGTGTCTAGGTCCCATCAGAGGCTTTGTTAATGAGCAGAATGGATATTAAAGATGCTTCGCTGCTGAAATTAGCAGTGTGACAACATGTGTGGGTTCTCTAGAAAACCTGAAGAGCATCTCTGCCATTGCACGTTCACGGTCACAGGTTGGTGGCCCAGACCCCGGACGATGGTACTCCGGGCTTGTCTCCTAAATGGTCCCTGTGATCCAGAACATTCCTGGCCTTTTGAGTTTGATAAGATGGTAGCTGAATCCTGACGAGAGAATAATATTTTTTTTGTTTCAAAAGAAATGGAGTACAGAGTCCTGGGTCTTCATCAAGTCCTCTTTTTTTTTTTTTTAGAGGTTGTAAACATTGGTAGGGTTTGTAGGGAATCATAGCTGCAAAGACAGGCTGAGTTCTGAAAGAGCCTAGTTGACTGATTACTGAAACCAGTGTTCAAATCCTACCTCTGCCACTCACATGATGCTAGGTTGCCTACTATTTACTTCACTCTGCCTTAGTTTCTTAACCTGTATTATCCAAACAGAAATTTCTCTGTGAGGAAATTCTCTGAAAGGATTCCAAATCCAGCAGATTCAAGCATCTGACATTGGCACACTCCTGCCCCCTGGTGGTTATTTTTAGAACTATGTGGATTGAGGTAAGGGCACAAATAAAATGTGGAAACTGTAAAAACAAAAATCATGAGATGCCTTCCTTGTAGTGCACTTTAGCTTTTTGGTTGTTAATTTTCTTGCTCCTCAGTGCTTTTAACCCTCCACTACTAGTCCAAGCACACACTGCAGGAAATTTCAAGAGTCATCCAATTACCCCAGGGGAACTGTAGTATATTTGCTTGCATTTATACATTTCTTTCTCCTCCAGATCTCAAGGATTTGTGGAGCATAGCCATGTCTTTTTGTCATTAGCCTGGCCTTTTTAGGAGGTGTGACCACAGAGTCAAACAAAACCCTGGGAGATACACGGTATCCACCAGGAGATCATTTAAATATGTAAAACTATTGTAGCACTAGAAGGTATAGAGAATATGAGAAAAATTCAAGATTGAATGGAGTAGATTGATAAATTGAATTTAATTAAGAAGTGAAGCCACTGAGTTATGAAACTTTACCCAACCTAATTAGGTGACTAAGTGGAAATGAGTTCAAAGAATTATCAGGGCTTTTAATTGGACTCAACTGAATAGGATTACCAATCCAACCCTATTGGTAGAGCAAATTTCTTTCTTTTTATTTTTTTTTAAGATTTTATTTATTTATTTGACAGAGAGAGATACAGTGAGAGAGGGAGCACAAGCAGAGGGAGTTGGGAGAGGGAGAAGAAGGCTTCCACGGAGCAGGATGCCCCCCGAGGACCCCAGGATCATGACCTGAGCCAAAGGCAGACACCCAACGACTGAGCCACCCAGGCGCCCTGCAAATTTCTTTCTTAAAAATACGTATTTTCGGGCGCCTGGGTGGCTCAGTTGTTAAGCAGCTGCCTTTGGGTCAGGTCATGATCCCAGGGTCCTCAGAACGAGCCCCACATGGGGCTCCCTGCTCCTCCGGAAGCCTGCTTCTCCCTCTCACACTCCCCCTGCTTGTGTTCCCTCTCTCTCTGTATCTCTCTCTGTCAAATGAACAAATAAAATCTTTAAGAAAGTGTATTTTCCTGCTTTTCATGACGGCGAATGTGAGTTTGGGGTTGGAGAAAGATGGGAAGCAAAGACAGAAGGAAAAAGAGTTGGAAGAAGATCTCAGAAATGCAGGTGGGATGCTGGAAGGGGTAAGAGCAAACAGCCTGGCCCCCTTGCTTCTTGGTTGAACAGGGTTCCTGTTCTGTCATCCCAACTGGACACCCAGCTGGACATAAGAGGACTATCAGTTGGACGGCAGCCTGGTGTTTTCAGGTCCTAGTTGGCTGGGGGGGGCGGTGCTCATTACCCTAAACTTCTAGAGCTTGTATCAACTAGACTTTTTTTTCCCTTTTTTTTTTTAAATGATTTTAAAGAAGTTGTAAAGATCAAATGTGTAAAATACATGGGCAAGTACTTATAAAAAGCAAGGTTCTTATCACTGTCAAGCAGTGGCATTAAAAGCTAGTATGTGATAATCTGCTGCCTCCAGCCTCCCCAGATCAACTTTATGGTACTCTCAGATTCTCATTCCTTTCTGTCTTTCCCCTTCCCCTTTCATGACCTGATCTTTGTGTAGAATTGCTATCCACACCCAACTAGCAGTAAATCAGAGATTTATACAATCTTATCTGAAATGGTTACATCTTGTGCCAAAATATTTGCAAGTTAAACCTTACCTCTCTTCGGTAGTAAAAACATTTAGCCCTTGTTCAAGAATCATTAGGGGTGCCTTGGTGGCTTAGTTCATTAAGCAGCTGCCTTTGGTTCAGGTCATAATACCAGGGTCCTCGGATGGAGCCCCATATCCCCATATCCGGCTTCCTGCTCAGCTGGGAGTCTGCTTCTCCCTTTTCCTCTGCCCCTGCTTGTGTTCCCGCTCTCTGTTAAATGAATGAATGAATGAATAAATAAATAAATAAATAAATAAAGTTTTAAGAAAGAAAGAAATGTTAACCAGCAGTTTGTGAGAGGGAAGAGAAACAAGGCTTTCCCATGCTCTGAAATCACTCTTATTTTATGCTTGGATTATCCTATCTCAGCTGGAATTCAGAATGACTCTTTCGATCAGTATTTTTTTTTTTCTTTTTTGGATCAATATTTTAAAAGGACAGCTCTAGAGAACCTAAATTCCATTTTTCTTTCTATGTGTATGGTGTGTTTTTAGTTAGGCTACTACTACACGTACAGTTAATAGTCCGTTGAGAAATGTATTAGCAAGAGGGTTTAGTGCACAAATTCTGGAGCCAACTGACCTCGGTTCAGATCCCCGCTCTTCTACTTGTTATCTGTGCAGCCTTGGATAGGCCATTGAAATGCAGTGTCTCAGTTTCTTTATCTGTAAAATGGGGGAAATTAATAATACCTATCTCCATCGATTTATGAGAAAGATTCAGTAAGTTAGTAGGTCAAAAACAGTGTCTGGTACTCAGTAAGCATTAGCTAGTATTTCTTCTAATTACATGTAAAAAATCTCAAACCATACAGAAATTCAATTTTAAAAAATTAAAAATCCCACCTAAACGCCCAAGCTCCCCACCTCCCATGTTAACCTCCCTTCCCTCCTCAGAGGCAGCTGTTAACAGTTCTCTTGTGATCATTCTTCAAGAGTTTTTACGGATATATTTTCCAAATCATGGGATTATAATATACTCATTTGGCAGCTTGTTTTTCTCGCTTAACTGTGTAACTAGGAGACTTTTCTAGGTCACTAGTCCAGCCCTATCTCCTTTTTCCTATGTGTGTCACAATATGCCATCATGGACAACTCTACAATTTATTTAACCAATGTCTTTTTTTTTTTTTTTTTTTTGGTACCCTGAGCAAGAACAGGAATAATGTCTTACTGATGGATGCCTGGGCTGCTTCCATTTTCCACTATCAAGTTCACTTTTGACACATTCTTTTCTCTTTGTAATTCAAAACCATCCAACTGAAGCCGGCAGGACTTCGGCATTGCAACACGGGAGCTCATTTCCTATTGAGCAAAACTTCTTCCTCAGGTCCGCTCTTGCCACACCCTGCACGGGTGGGGGCTTTTCCACAGAAAGAAGAAGTGGAATTATCTCTCCTGGGCCTTGGGAGTAAACACGCTCACTACCTCACGGGAGCTGCCCGGCCCACACAGCGCTGCTGCCCCCCACCTCCCCTGGGGATCCTCTACAGCCCAGCAAACTGATACAACAAAATCAACGCCTCCTGGCCTGCAGGGCTTCATATGTTCTCACAGTTGTGGCCACAGAGAGATGCCTTCCCATAGCAATACTTCACCGCTTTGTCCAAGAGACGTGTGGGCCAGGGTGGGCCCGTCCCCCCAGTGTCATCCCAATATATGTGTCTATTTTCAGGGGTTGTTGGCTATTGGTTTACTTGGCAGGAATACTCTTTCCAAAAAACTCTAGATTTTTATTTCATTTATTTATTTATTCATTTATTTTTGAGAGAGAGGGAGCACAAGCAGGGGACAGGGAGGGGTGGAGGTAGAAGCAGAGGGAGAGGGAAAAGCCGGCTCCCCCCTGGGATCACGACCAGAGCTGAAGGCAGATGCTTAACCTACTGAGCCACCCAGGCTAAACAGACAACTCTCTCTTTGAGGATGAACTGAAATCTGATCGCTTTTCTGAAGCTTTCCCAATTGCTCCAGCCTACGCTGGTCTCTCCCTTCTCTGAATCTCCTCAGCAAGAAGGCTCTCTAAGTGTACAGCACCTTGTGAAGGGAAACCCCTGGGCCACAGATAAATGGGCACAGAACCAGAGGTTGTGGGAAGGTTCCAGATGGAAGGCCACAGTATACATGAATCTCATAGAAATCATGTTATTGCGAGAGTAGAGGCCAATATGCAGAGGGCACTTTGGAATATGTTGGAGTTAATAGGAACCAAAGGGAATCGTACATTAGAAACAGGAACATCCACCACAAGAAAGAAGGAAAGCAAGTCTCAGGGAGTGTTTCTCACAGGGTGGTCTTGGGAATTCGTTAGAAATGCCAATTCTCAGGGGGCGCCTACCGGGTGGCTCAGTGAGTTAAAACCTCTGCCTTCAGCTCAGGTCATGATCTCAGGGTCCTGGGATGGAGCCCTGCATCGGGTTCTCTGCTCAGCGGGGAGCCTGCTTCCTCCTCTCTCTCTGCCTGTCTCTCTGCCTACTTGTGATCTCTGTCTGTCAAGTAAATAAATAAATAAATCTTAAAAAAAAAAAAAAAAAGAAAGAAAGAAATGCCAATTCTCAGTCCCACCCCAGACCTTGAATCAGAGACTCCAAGGGTGGGTGAGGCCCAGCAATGTATGTTTTAACAAACCCTCCAAGTAACCGTGAAGAGACTTCTGCGATCCAAAGTCCTTGGGTTGTAAAGTAAGTGGAAGACTCTAGGCGTTACCTAATGCACCCCCACCCCCCTCCACTGTCAGTTGCTGAATTCCCACCTGGTGATGGGAAGTGGAGGAACAAATCCAGATGACACATGTTCCTTCATTTTAAGGGAAGACAGGATGCATAAGATAGGAATCATCATGAAAGGTAAGATGGGCTCCGAGCCAAAGAGAGTGATAGACACCACTGGTTCCCAAATGGGGTCCCTTGGGAGACACTTGTTACAAAGACAGGTTCCCAGATCCTACCCTGCAAGATTCTTATTCAACCCATCTGTGGAGTTACTGGGTCTGTACTTTTAGAAAAAACTGCTCAACTTTTTTGAAGACTAGTTTGGGAAGCCTTGGTATAAATGGTAGTAATGAGGAGGTTCTGAGGGAGGAGAGAGCTCAAGCCTGGAGCAGGGGGTGGGGGGAACCCCCCCCAGTGGGCAGAAAGGAATCCTACCTGGAGAGCTCCCCTCCAAGGGCTGTGCTGGTCCAGTCATGTCTCCTGAAGGCCTGCTGGACAGGAAAGGTACAGATGTCCATAGCTAGACTTCTGACTGCACCTTGGCCCCAGGATTTCTCTCCCCCTTGGGGATGGAGAGGCAAGCCTTATCTGCCAGAAGTGGAGATTGATGGAGGAGGGAGGACAGGAGGAAGGCCTGCACGAGGAGGCAAAACAAGGTGGGAAGGGGGCTTGTGAGGAAAAGCTCAAAGGTTAATGCTAGGTATCCAGCACTCTGTGAGGGATTACAGACAAAGGGCTGCTGACAGAAAGGCTAAGACTACTGTGGAGGCCGAGAAAAACCAAGGCCATCCCACCTCAGGTTTAGCCTTAGCATAAGTACAGCCATCTTAGCTCTGGCAGCCATCTCAGAGCCCTGTGCCCAAGGGCTGAACTTTCCCCCATCCTGCTTTAGTAAGCCCCACCCTGCATTGGTTCCAGGAATCCCCACCCTGCTTTAGTAACAGGAACCCATAAATACCCCTGCCTTAACTAAGCTCAGGGTCCAAGTCCCTACTCCGCTGCATTGGGTATACTCGGGCCCAAGCTTAAGCATGTCACCTCAGGGTCGAAGTCCCTACTCTGCTGTGTCAGGTATACTCGGGCCCAAGCTTAAGCTTGTCGAATAAACCCTCGTGTGATTGCATCGGTGTTGGCTCCTTGGTGGTCTCTCGGACGCGAAAACTCGGGCGTAACACTACCTTATTTTTTTGTTTTAAGGGAAGGGCCATTTAGAAAGCTGCAGAAATGACTGAGCTCAGACAGAGCTAAGACTTACCTAGATTCTATTCTAGAGTGCTCTCTGACCAGTCTTGGGCCAAAGCGATGGGTGTTATGTCGACACCTGAGTTGGTGAGAAAGCCATCAGTCCCCAGTGGTTTTCAAAAATTTGATTTAACAGCAGAGCCCTTGACAAATATCTCAAATAGAACTCCGAAATGGGGAAAACTGAAAACGTAAGAACCGAGCTGCGATGGTTAAAGTAGGGATCTCGTTTCCACCTCTTTAGTCTCCTTCCTTTCTAATCATTCTGGAATGATTACCATTCCCCTCCCCCACCCTAGTTCCCTAGGATGCCACTCCCTAGAAAGCTGTTTGAAAACCACTGATCCACTTAACCTCCCAAACACTGCCTTCCTAGATTGCTCTCATGGACGGTCAGGTCATTATTTAATGGAAGTCATCCTTCCTATTGCTGGAAACTGATCCTCAGAAAGTTCTTCCTTTTATTGAGGTGAGATCTGCTCCTTAAACAGCTACCCACCGTGCCAGAGTTGCCCTCCTGAAGTACTGCTGCATTCTTCCATACAAAAACTCTTCAAATAACATGCATTAAGAGCAATCTTCTCTTTTCCAGGCAAAAACCCCAGCGTGTCTCCCCATAGATTCTCATGTGGCATGGTCCACTTTGTCAATGTCCCTTTTAAAATGAGGGTCCCGAAAGAATGTGGCTCCAGACAGGAACTGGCCAAGGGAGCGTACATTGGGCCATTCCTTCCCTGGATCTGGACATTAAACCTCAATTAGTGCAGCCTGGGATTACATTAACGTCCTTGGCAGCTGCTCTGTGGTCTGTTCAGGCTGAATCTACTGTCAATTAAACCCCCTCTGTCTCACGCTAATTGCTGTTAAGTGAATTCTTTCCCAGCGTGTGCTCCTGCAGTTCATATTTCTTAATGGAAGCTCTGGACTTGACTTTGATCTCCATCATACTTCATCCTATTGGTTTAGTGCAGTCCTTCAAAATATTATAAAATCTTGATTCTGTTCTTCAGTGAGCTATTACCGCCCAGCCTCAGTTGCCTTGAATTTTAGTGTTCCTTCTGTATGTCTGGAAATACAGATGTACACACTAGCATGTATCTGGAGCTTACAAGAGCACTAGAGGCAAGAGCCTTTTTTTTTCCCAGTTAAAAAAAATTGGGGGCGGGGGCGTGCCTGGGTGGCTCAATCATTAAGCATCTGCCTTCCGCTCAGGTCATGGTTCCAGGGTCCTGGGATCAAGCCCTGCATCCGGCTCCCTGCTCTGCAGGGAGCCTGCTTCTCCCTCTTCCACTCCCGCTGCTTGTGTTCCCTCTCTCCCTGTGTCTCGTTGTGTCAAATAAATAAATAAAATATTTAAAAAAATTTTTAAATAAAAATAATTTTTTAAAAATCGAACTATAGTTGACACAGAGTGCTAAATTAATGTCAGGTGGCCAGCATAGTGCTATGACAAGTCCATGTGCTGTGCTGTGCTTGCCACAAGGGTAGCTCCCATCTGTCCCCATACAACTCTAGTACAGAATTATTGACTATATTCCCTATGCTCTTTTATTCCCGTGGCTTATTCATTCCATTAACTGGAAGCCTGTGTCTCCCACTCCTCACTCATTTTGCTCATCCCCCAACACCTCTCACCTCTGGCAACCATCAGCTCGTCTTCTCTATTTGTGGCTCTGTTTATGGTGCTTAGTTTATTTTCTGTTTGTCCCCTTTGTGTTTTTAGATTCCACGTATGAGTGAAATCTTATGATATTTGTTTTTGTCTGTCTGACTTACATCACTTAGCATAATGCCCTCGAGGTCTATCCATGTTGTCACAAATGGCAAGGTGGTTCTTTTTACGGCCAATATTCCTTTGTGTATTATGGCTAATAGTCTGCATCTTCTTTGTCCGCTCATCTCTCAGTGGAACTGGGTTGCTTCCGTAACTTGGCTGTTGTAAATACTGCTGCAATGAACAGGGGGGTGCGTGTGTCTTTTCAAAGTTGTGTTTTCATCTTCTTTGGGTAAATACCCAGTAGTGGAATTATTGGGCCAGAGGGTATTTCTAAGTTTGATGTTTTGAGGAAACTACACTGTTTTCCACAGTGGCTGCACCAGTTGACATTCCCACCAGCAGTGCATGAAGGCAAGAGACATTTTTTTAAACTTCCATCTATTGAATACTGACTCCTTGCCGGATGCTTCATACGCATACACTACCTTATGAGTCTTTACACCGGCCCAGTGAAAACAGGTTTTAACATCCATTCTACACATGAGGAAATGGTGGGGAGGGGACAAAGAGGAAGGTATTCTGTTCTCTAAGGGTCTCTGAGGGGTCTTTCTCAGCGGTCATTGGTCTCAGAGACAACTGAGTGTACAGGTTGTCCTTTGCACACAAACATCCCCTAAAGGGAGGCTTTGGCTCAGCTGTGGCTGAAAAGATTGGCCCCGGGGGGAGGGAGAGCAGAAAAACTAAGCCCTGGCTCCTTTCCCTTAAGGTGACCTCTCATCAGCCTTTTGAAGAAGATGAAGCCACACATGAGAATGGGCAAAAATTAGAAACAGCTAGGAAAAGATGAAGTTGGAGTTTATTTTTTATTTTTATTTTTTTAAAAGATCTTATTTATTTATTTGACAGAGAGACAGAGCACAAGTAGGCAGAGAGGCACACAGAGGGAGAGGGAGAAGCGGGCTCTCCGCTGAGCAGGGAGCCAGATCTCAGGACTCCTGCCTTCAGCTCAGGTCATGATCCCCGAGGTCCTGGGATCAGACTGCTCAGGCTCCCTGCTCAGTGGGAGGCCTGCTTCTCCCTCTGCCTCTGTCCCGGCTTGTGCTCCCTCTCTTGCTGTGTCTTTCTCCGTCAAATAAAGAAATAAAGTCTTTAAAAAAAAAGTTTATTGGGCATAAAATGTTACAAAATGTGACTTGGTCACACAGGTGTTTTAGTTACATGATCTTGGAATTTCCATTCATGGCTTTATCAGGCTGAATTTTCTTTCCCTGTTTTCCTTTCTACATTTTGTAGGAGGAAATGATGATTAAGGGAAGGATTAACCCCATACAGCCCTACTTTATCTGCACAGCATTTATATAGTCATATGAGATTTTTCTTATTTACTTATTTCTCCCCACTGAAATGTGAGCTGCATGAACATGGGTTCCTGTCTGCCATGTTCTCCTCTGTAACACTCTTATCTAGAAGAGTGCTCGGCACATATTAGATGCTTAAAATGTATGAATCTAAGTATGCCCCAGAAAACCTAGCATTTTATTTAAAAACAATGTAAAGGTTCACCCCAGCATTCACTCTGGATGTGAGTGTAGGCACATGGCTTACCTTTTTAAAAAAAAAAAAAAAATTTTTTTTTAATTTTCAGCATAACAGTATTCATTGTTTTTGCACCACACCCAGTGCTCCATGCAATCCGTGCCCTCTCTAATACCCACCACCTGGTTCCCCCAACCTCCCACCCCCCGCAGCTTCAAAACCCTCAGATTGTTTTTCAGAGTCCATAGTCTCTCATGGTTCACCTCCCCTTCCAATTTCCCTCAACTCCCTTCTCCTAACTCCTCTTGTCCTCCATGCTATTTGTTATGCTCCACAAATAAGTGAAACCATATGATAATTGACTCTCTCTGCTTGGCTTATTTCACTCAGCATAATCTCTTCCAGTCCTGTCCATGTTGCTACAAAAGTTGGGTATTCATCCTTTCTGGTGGAGGCATAATACTCCATAGTGTATATGGAACACATCTTCCTTATCCATTCATCCATTGAAGGGCATCTTGGTTCTTTCCACAGTTTGGCGACCATGGTCATTGCTGCTATGAACATTGGGGTACAGATGGCCCTTCTTCTCACTACATCTGTATCTTTGGGGTACAGTAGTGCAATTGCAGGGTCATAGGGAAGCTCTATTTTTAATTTCTTGAGGAATCTCCACACTGTTTTCCAAAGTGGCTGCACCAACTTGCATTCCCACCAACAGTGTAAGAGGGTTCCCCTTTCTCCACATCCCTTCCAACACATGTTGTTTCCTGTCTTACATGGCTTACCTTTTAAGAAAATATTACTAACATCCTTCCAGTGCCAAGCCAAAGCTGTCTTTTGATAGATTAAACACACACACACACACACACACACACACACACACACACACACACACTCTGCCCTCTAATGGTAGTGGGGGCTTTTTGTTTTTAATTTTAGCAGGAATACTTAAATATCCCAGTTCCCTTTAAGGTGGAACCATGGCTGCGGATAATGGCAGAGCCAAGAAGTGGCCAGAGAGGGACTTTAAGATGTACGACATACTTGCTATGGGGATACCTGGGTGGCTTAATGGGTTAAGCCGCTGCCTTCGGCTCAGGTCATGATCCCAGGGTCCTGGGATCGAGTCCCACATCGGGTTCCTTGCTCAGCGGGGAACCTCCTTCTTCCTCTGCCTCTGCCTGCCACCTTGCCTGCTTGTGCTCTCTATCTGACAAATAAATAAATAAATAAATAAAATCTTAAAAAACAAACAAACAAACAAACAAAACAACGTACTTGCTATATGTGTTCAAGGCAATTGTCCTGGCTACCACCCTTTCCCCAGCCTTTCCAGCAAAATTGCTGCCCTCAGCACTCTTAGTCTGGAATCCCACTGGTTAACTGGGCTGTACTAGGGTAGGCCTGCCTAGGGGCCAAGTCAGGAAGATAGTGACACCGCTTGCTTGCCAGGGCCAGCTGGAACCCAAAGTAGGGTGACTCCTCATATGGCAGTTTTCCTTTATTTGTCTGACTTTGCAACTTGGCCTCTTCATCTTCTGCCTGTTTCCTGTTCCTGGTTCTTCTCACAGGTGGAAATGTCAAAAGTTAAAAGTTTAAATTATGTCACAATTATGTCCCCATTAATCCTTTTATCAGATGGGCTACCAGGTGTTAGAGTATAGTTTAAAAAAATATAAAAACCTGTAACTCTCATACCAATATAAAATGAACACGTGTCTGAGACTTACTAACTTACTGACGAAGGGGACAAGTAAGACCATAAAACTGGTTCAAAAATATTTTGAAGAGGGGAGCCTGGGTGGCTCAGTGTGTTAAGCCTCTGCCTTTGGCTCAGGTCATGATCTCAGGGTCCTGGGATTGAGCCCCACATCGGGCTCTCTGCTCAGCAGGGAGCCTGCTTCTTCCTCTCTCTGCCTGCCTCTCTGCCTACTTATGATCTGTCAAATAAATAAATAAAATCTTTAAAAAAATATTTTGAAGAACTAAGAATGTATAGGCTTTCACAAAGGAATGTTAGAATAGGATTGCTAGGTTAATGTCCTAGAGGCAAATAAACCTATTGATTACCTTCTCTACTGGACAGAAAATTTTTAATTAACAGGTGAATGGACAGTATTTGGGCTTTAATCAAATAGTAAACAGCCAAGTCAAACATAGTTTGCCATAATGCTGGCAGTATAATAATGAAAAGATGTGTGGCCCTCATCTTTTCCCTTATTTGCAAGTTTTGGATAATTTTTTACCTTAAGTCTTTATATTTTTCATATATATGCATATATATTTTATAGAACTAAACTTTAAAAAAATTTTTTTTAAAGATTTTATTTATTTATTTGACAGAGATCACAAGTAGGCAGAGAGGCAGGTAGAGAGAGAGGAAGGGAAGCAGGCTCCCCGCTAAGTAGAGAGCCTGATGCGGGGCTCGATCCCAGGACCCTGAGATCATGACCTGAGCCAAAGGCAAAGGCTTAACCCACTGAACCACCTAGGTGCCCCAAGGCAGAGGCTTTAAACCACTGAGCCACCCAGGCGCCCCCCAGAACGGAACATTTTTAATATAAAGCTTGTATATACTTCTACTGTTAGTCTTTTCCCTTTTATGGAGTATTAGTACTTCTCAAACAGTAAACAGTGGATACTCCCCCAAACTGCTTTTGTTGTAAGGTGATAACTCATTTCAGGTGTAAGGTGATAACTCATTTGGTGTAGAGCAGAGGGAAAAGAGGTCAAGAGAGGGAAGAGATTAAGTTTTGGGTAAAATGAACTTTTGAGGATTACATTAGGATTTTAAGGCATCCATTCTATTTTGTGGTTCATTATCAGAAATAAGGCATACCTTTGAGTTTCTTGTCAGTGGAGAATGCATCCAATCAGAAATGTGAAAATTATGTAGTACCCAATATCTAATAACAGGAAAGGACGTGGAATCAACAAATACTTAACAGTGGTGATGACAGATGCTTGGCTCTGGTTAAAATTCCCTTTTAAGTAGTGAAGCATATGGTAAACGTCAAGAAGGCAGTCCTAATGGAATTTGCTAACCTAAGAGTTTTTTTTTTTTTTCAAAGATTTTATTTATTTATTTGACAGGCAGAGATCACAAGCAGGCAGACAGGCAGGCAGAGAGAGAGGAAGGGAAGCAGGCTCCCTGCTGAGCAGAGATCCCAATGCGGGGCTCGATCCCAGGACCCTGAGATCATGACCTGAGCCGAAGGCAGAGGCTTAACCCACTGAGCCACCCAGGTGCCCCTAACCTAAGAGTTTTTACAAGAAACTCAAAATCTCCTATAGCCATAATCATACAGTAGGGTCTCCATATTTAGGTTAGGAACAAAGAGCATCGGGGTGTCTGTGCGGCTCAGTTGGTTAAGCATCATGATCCCAGTGTCCTGGGATCAAGTCACACATCAGGCTCCTTGATCAGTGGGGGAACCTGCTTCTCCCTCTGCCTGCAGCTACCCCTGCTTTTGCGGATGCTCTCACTCTTTCTCTGACAAACAAAATCTTAAAAAAAAAAAAAAAAAAGGAACAAGGAGCATTCATTCAAAGAATATCCTGCCTGTCTTGAACGTGTACTGCCATTTTGTTTGTTTGCTTCTGATAGAACAAGAACTTTTTCTGACTTAAAAACAAAACAAAACAAAACCTAATCTTTTATCATTTTTTTCCCTCTGTACCTGTTCTCTTCCTCTTTCCACACATCCACTATTAATTCCGTCCTTTTACATTTTCTTCTTTAAATTATTGACACTGTTGTCCCAAATCATTAAGCATTTTATATCTACCCAATGATTTTAGGGTCTGGCTGATTTTCTGCTGCCCTCTGCCTTTCAGTGTTCCCATGACCTTTCAACATCCGAGCGGTTGCTTCCTCCAGACTCTATAATTTTGCAAGAGTCCCTAACTCCGGGTGTTAGATGCTAGGGTTCCGGATCCATCTTCCTGTGTTTCTCTCTATTCTGCTCTCATTAAATGACCAGTGTTATCCTCAGGCTGCCTACAGTATTTCCAGGTGTCACATCCAGATATAACATGTCCAGAGTACTAAAGGGGACTTTTCTTTTCTCCAACAAATAGAGAACACTTTTTCCACAAATCCTTGTAGATCCTCTACACATGTCATTGGCTATCACTGAGTAACACGCCCATCTCTAAACCAATCATAGACAAAGAAATGGGACCACTGGGATTTATTGAGACCAATCAAATTTGCCTCTGGATCTGTGACTTCTGTGGGAGCAGTTACATCTTACCAAATAATATTGGGCCTCTGCAGGCAATGAAGAAGGGGAAAGGGATATTGGGTAGGTAATCCACAGCATCTGCTATCATGTGAAATGGTAAAAGATTGAGACAAGGACTTTTATAGCCATAAAAGCTAAAAGTTTTGAGTTTGAAGATTGGTTGTAAATTCAGTCATCCAACACTCCTATAAATTTGACCACCGGAAGTAATTTTCTTTGTTTTTAAGGGAGAGGAGGTAAGGACGGGGAACATTCTTTTTCGTTTGTAACTCCTGGATTGTAGATTTTCATTCAAACCCTGTGTTCTACTTTCTCCATGTATGTTGAACACATCCAACATTATCCTTCCATCTGAACAAAAGTTCTTCTGCTTACCTCTCATTTTCACTCCACTGCCTCACACTCTCCTCCAGGTCCTTGTCACTGCAATCAGACAGCTCTGCCAGGTTCATTAAGGAAAAGACCAAAGTCATAAACTGCAACTTGCTCCTGCCATCCTATCTGGTCCTTATCAGTCTTCTGGCTCTTCCACCTCTTTTATTTTTTTTTAAGATTTTATTTATTTATTTGAGAGAGAGACAGTGTGAGAGAGCATGAGAGGGAAGAAGGTCAGAAGGAGAAGCAGATTCCCAGTGGAGCGGGGAGCCCAATACAGGACTCTATTCTGGGACTCTGGGATCATGACCTGACCTGAAAGCAGTTGCTTAACCAACTGAGCCACCCAGGTGCCCCTCTTCCACCTCTTTTAAAACCAGATGTCTTTTCCAGACCTCCTGGAGAGTTTCTACAGAGTAAGTATTCAAGAAGTGTCTATTAAATGAATGCCTTTATTCCACCCCTCCTCCAGTCTTTTTCAAGCTCCATCTCTTACAAGTGTCTAGAGTGGTTTAACACATTTTTAACCCTCTGTTCATTCTTAGAACAAATGATCTGATGACATTAATTCTATTCTGTTTCCATTTTTTTTTAAGATTTTAATTCTGTATTTATTTGAGAGAAAGAGAGAGCAAGTTGGGGAGGAGCAGAGGGGGAAGGAGAGGGAAGGAAAAAATCTTCTGTAGACTCCACACTGAGCCAAAGGCGGGGGAAGGGGTGTCGGACTCCACAAGCCTGAGATCAAGACCTGAGCCAAAGCCAAGAGTCAGATGCTTAATCAACTGAGCCACCCAGTTGCCTCCCTATTTTGTAATAACTTTATTGACGTAAACATGCATACCTAAATATATACACACCATAAAATTTGCTTGTTTTCAAGTGCCCAGATCAAGTATTTGTAGTGAATTTACAGAATTGTGCAAAAAACTAAAAAAAAACTAAGTTTAGAGTGTTTCCATCAACCTTATCATTCACTGACCCATGTGCAGTCAATTCCCATTGCTCAGCCCTGGCCCCAGGCAACCACTGGTCTGTTTTCTGTCTCTACAGAGTTGCCTTTTTGTTTTTTCATATAAATGGATCATATGATATATAGTTTTTTGTGTCTGGCTTCTTTCATTTAGCATAATGTTTTATTGCTGAACAGTATTCTATCATGTAGGTACTACACTTTTGTTTCTCCATGTGCCAACTGATGGATAATTGGAGCGTTTCCCTTTTTAGTCTGTTATGAAAATTCAAGTACACTCTTCAGGTGGACATATGTCTTTATTTCTCTTGCATAGAGTCCATGGGTGGAACTGCTGGGTAGTACAGTAAGTTTATGTGCTTTTTTTTTTTTTTTAATTTCATTTATCCGGGAAGCCTGGGTGGCTCAGTGGGTTAAAGCCTCTGCCTTTGGCTCAGGTTGTGGTCTCGGGGTCCTGGGATCGAGCCCCACATCGGGCTCTCTGCTCGGCGGGGAGCCTGCTTCCCTTCCCCTCTCTCTCTGCCTGCCTCTCTGCCTACTTGTGATCTCTGTCTGTCAAGTAAATAAATAAAATCTTTAAAAAAAATAATAATTTCACTTATCCATTTGAAAGAGAGGGTATGCACAAGCTGGGGAGCCTGTGGGGAGGGGCAGAGAGAGAAGGAAAGCAGACTTCCCGCTGAGTAGGGAACCCCATGCAGGGCTGATCCCAGGACTCCGAGATCATGACCTGAGCCAAAGGCAGATGCCTAACTGACTGAGCCACCAGGTGCCTCAGTATATGTGTAACTTTTTACAAAAGTGCCAAACTGTTCTCTGAAATGGTTCTACCATTTTATATTCCTACCAACAGCATTCCAATTTTCTACATCCTCACTAACACTTGTAATTATCTTTTTTTCATTATAGACATTCTAATGGATGTGAAATAGTATCTCACCATAGTTTTAATTTACATTTTTTGTTTGTTTGTTTGTTTGTTTGTTTTTGAGTAGGCTCCCTGCCCATTGTGGGACTTGAACTCACAGCCCTGAGTTCAAGAGTTCTCTGCTTTACTGATTGAGTCAGACAGTCTTCCCTGTTAATTTGCATTTCTTTAATGGCTGATGATGTTGAACATCTTTCCAAGTGCTTATTAACCATTTGCATATCTTCTTTGATGAAATGTGTATGTAAGTCTTTTGTCAATTTTTTAAAAAGATTTTATTTGTTTATTGAGAGAGTGTGTTGGGGGAGGGGGCAGAGGGAGAGAGAGAGAGAATCCCAAGCAGACAGTGTGCCAGGTGCAGAGCCCGACTTGGGGCTCAATCTCATAACCCCAAGATCATCCCTGAGACAAAATCATGAGTTGGACACAACCAACCGAGCCACCCAGGCATCCATCTTTTGTTCATTTTTAAATTGGGTTCTTTCTTTTATTACTGAGTTGTAAGAATTATTTAAGACTTTATTTTTTAAAAAGAATTTATTTATTTATTTGACAGAGAGGTAGAGAGCACAAGTACGGAAAGTGGCAGGCAGAGGGAGAGGGAGAAGCAGGCTCTCTGCTGAGCAGGGAGCCCGATGCAGGGCTCAATTCGAGGACCCTGGCTGGGATCATGACTTGAGTGGAAGGCAGATGCTTAACCAACTGAGCCACTCAGGGGCCCCTACGATTTTATTTTCAAGTAATCTGTACACCCAACATGGGGCTTGAATGCTTGAACTCACAACCCTGAGATCAAGAATTGAATACTCCACTGACTCACCAGCCAGGCACTCCAAATTGTAAGAGTTCTCTTTATATGCTGGATACAAGTGCTTTTTCAGTTATATGATCTGTGGATATTTTCTTTCAGTCTGTTTTATGTTCTCAACATTGTCTTCAGAGTACAAAATTTTAAAATTTTTGATGAATCCAATACATATATTTTTTCCTTTTACAAATCAGATTTTTTGTATCAAATCAAAGATCTCTACCTAATTAGTGTTATGCCCTGAATATTTACTAGTCCTCTCAAAATTCATATGTTGAAGTCCTAACCCCCAAAAGTGATGGTATTATAAGGTAGGCCTTTGGGAGGTCATTAGAATTGATGGAGTCATAAGGGTGGAGCTCTCATGAATGGGATTAGTGCCCTTAAAGTGGGACATGAAGGAGCTGGCTTGCTGTCCTCTGCAAGTGCATAGCTTGCAACATGGAAGATCTTCTTACCAGAAACAGACAAGGCTGGTACCCTGCTCTCAGACTTCCAATCACCAGAAGTATGAGGAATAAATTTCTGTTGTTTAGCAGCCACCCGGTTTATGGTGTTAAAATAGCCTGAAGTGAGACACAGAGGTCATAAAGATTCTCTCTTTATTTTCTTCTAAAAGTTATATAGTTTCAGCTTCTCCACCCCCCCACCCCCCGTTTTAGCTTTCTCATCTAGGTCTATGATCCTATGTTTCCTTCATAATATCCTGCAGTTTCTTTTTCTTTTTTCTTTTTTTTTTTTTGAGATTTTATTTATTTGTCAGAGCAAACACTTAACTGAATGAGCCACCCAGGTGTCCCTATCCTGCAATTTCTATCCAATCACCCCCTTCAATCTTCATTCTTTTTTAAAAATTATTTTTTATTTTTAAAGATTTTATTTATTTGACAGAGACACAGCAAGGAGGAGTGGGAGAGGGAGAAGCAGGAGAAGCAGGCTTCCTGCTGAGCAGAGAGCCCAGTGCGAGGCTCGATCCCAGGACCCCGGGATCATGACCAGAGCCGAAGGCAGAGGCCTTAATCCACTGAGCCACCCAGGTGCCCCCAATCTTCATTCTTGAATATTAACAGAGACCTAGTTGTCAAATCCAGTGACCTTTCCTCAATTTTCATCTACTACTTTTGTCAAAATACTAGGTACATGATGAAATAATTACCAAAAAACCTGAGTAAAATAATTGCAAAAGTGCAAGGGAGCAGATCTGGTGAACCTCTCAGGACATAATGTTTTAAGGTGACCACTCAGTACCTTGATGTGCCTGGTGCTTGATTACATACTTGCTGAATTGGTAAATAGAAAAGACCCTTTAGCTCAATTCTTATGCTGACCCAGGGATTTATATACAATCTTTGGTGAAGACTACAGTACATTAAGTACACTAAGAGATCCAAACTGAATTGTATTTACAGGCTTACATGTGAACAAACCTACACCTCTCAATGAACCAGAGGTTCTTAGGGATCCAACAGAGTGAGAAGAAGCCAGAGCCAAACTGAACTTTAAGGGCAGCTCTCAAAGTATTGAGTTTCATAGGCTGAGCATGTCTAGTCTAATCTAATCTAGAATCAGACTACAGACAGATCTGCTCTAAAGGGTGCAGTAGTCAGGGAAGGGTTAGATTTATCTAATAACTAGATGAGCGATAATTTGGTTAGATTCGATATGAGATAAAGAAAGGCAAAGTGATGTTTTCTTGTTTTAATATGGCAAGAACTTATGCATGTTTACAGACTGTAGAGAATGAGCCAGAAGGGAATGAAGCTGAAAATGAGAAAGACAGAGGCAGAGAGAAAGAATACTGGTGAGGCAAGGCCACAACAGAAGATGGGATCCAGAGCCCTCTAGGGAAGCCAAATTCTCTGCAGAGTTGGAATTGAGTAAAGTTGAGAATTTTCCGATTTTACTTTTACACTCTATCTAAATTTTTAAGATAATGGTATCGAGGGGTGCCTGGGTGGCTCAGTGGGTTAAAGTCTCTTCCTTCGGCTTAGGTCATGATCCTAGGGTCCTGGGATAGAGCCCTATGGCGGGCAGTCTGCTCCACGGGGAGCCTGCTTCTCCCTCTCTCTCTGCCTGCCTCTCTGCCTACTTGTGATCTCTGTCAAATAAATAAATAAAATCTTAAAAAAAAAGATAATGGTATTGAGTATATATTCATTTTATAATGGAAAAAAAAATGTGAAAGGGGTCAGCAGAATTTGCTTTGGATAAGGTACATAAGAAAAAAAAAATCCACAACTGCTCAGCTCACATGATCTCCCCCTCCTGCTTTAGACAGTCAGTACCTCTAGCTCATATATGCTAGTTTTCTTGTTTTGGTAAACTATGTTAATATCTCAAAGGCAAAAGTTATGGCCCATTTTGTATCTTACTGTAGCTCTTCACAGGATGTGCTCAATAAACATCAAAAAACATAGATTGGGAATGTGCTATAGATGACATTAATATAATCAAAAGATAACTATTCTGACACATATGGGAACTTGTATATAATAAAGCATGCACTTGAACTCAATGGGGGAAAGATAGGTAATTCGGTATATAGTAGTGCCGGACAGCTGGTTGGGCATCTGGAAGTAATGTTGGGATTCACATCTTTTATCTTATACCAAAATAAACTTCTATGTAGAAAATACCATGGAATTAAAAAAAAAAAAACTTGGGAGTGAGGAATGCCTCTCTCAGTATGACAAAAATGCAGAAACACAGAGAAAAATATTGATCAATTTGACTTAAAAAAAATCTGCCTGGAAACAAAATCATAAACAAAGTCAAAACACAAATGACAAAGGTAAAGTATCTGCATCTCCTATCACAGACCAAGGGCTATTTTCCTTAATAAAGAACTTTTTTTTTTAAAGAATTTATTTATTTGACAATGAGAGCACAAGCAGGGGGAGTGGCAGGCAGAGGGAGAGGGAGAAGGAGACTCCCTACTGAGCAGGGAGCCCAATGCGGAGCTCAATCTCAGGACCTTGGGATTATGACCAGCGCTGAATGCAGACGCTTGACTGACGGCGCCACCCGAGTGCCCCAATAAAGAACTTTTTACTCATCAGTAAGAAAAAGACCAGTAACACAACAGAAGAATGAGCAAATGACATGTTGTCATAAAAAATTATCCTTAAGTGTATGAAAATGCTCAATCTCACTCATAATAAAAGACATAGAAATTAAAACCATGAGGTGCCGTTTTTAGATTATAAAATTGGCAAAGATCAACAAGTTTGAGAACACTATCTGTTGATGCTCATGTGGGGAAAACGGGTACTTTCATGTACTGCCAACAGTTTAAGTTGGTACAGCCTTCATGGAAGTACTACGCATTGGTAAGAACATTCCAACCTCATCTCCTATCATTATTCTCCTCCTCAGTCTGTATTAGCCATATCTGCGTCCTTGTTCTTCCTTGGTAAGCCAAGCACATTCCAGCTCTGGGGGCCCACACACCTACCTTTCTCTACAACTCATGAAATGCACATCATTTCTTCCTTAACCTCCTTCAGGTCTTTACTCAAATGTCCCACCTTTACAGTGAGGCATTCTCTGATCGCTGTCAAAAAAAGTGGCTCCCAACCCCTCCATCATTGTCTTTTTACCATGTTTTTAATTTCAAGCACATATGTGACATTATTCTCTGTATTTATGTTTAATGTCTCTCTTCTGCCACTTGATTGTAAACCTTGTAAAGGCAAGCACTTTGTTGTGTATACTGCTACGTACTCAGACTCCAGAATAATACAGCTCAGCATGTAATATGTGTTCATTAAGTACACATACTGAATGGATGGATGAATGAATGAACTTCTTTTAAGGACAAGTTAGCAATTATCTATTAAAATTTGGAACAGACATACCCAGCAATTCCCTTCTAGGCATTACTTATAGTTTTACAAGTACACAGAACAGAGAATGTACAAGGTTATTTGCTGTGGCGTTGCTTGTAATAGTGAAAGGAAAAACAACTTAAGGTCAACTTTTAAAATATATCATCTACATCTGTACCATGGAATACTGTGTAGATATAGGAGATCTCTAATTCTGAAATTTTTTTGCTACCTTTGGCAAATATACATATGATGCCTGACCATCTTAAGCCCCTTGTGATACCACTATAAGAGTGACCCCTTTCATGGGGCTTTTACTGGTAAAGACAGTGGAGATGAATAGGTGGAAAGAGTAATTTTTACAGCTTTATTTAATGAGTATTAATCTCCTTGCAGAAAACATGGAATATCTGCCAATTAAACAATATTCTAATGAGAAGAAAGATGTATCTGTACACATATAACCTGGTTCAACAAAGATCTTCTCTTTGTAGATCCAAACACATGAATAGGCCTAAACTGGCAATGCCTATTTATTCATTATGGCTAGATTTCCCATGTTACAAACAAACCACATCAGTTATGGGAAGACCTTCAGGATTTCAGAATATCTTTAGTACAGGTTTCCTGATCCTGGAGTGGCAGAATTCCCCTACTGTCTATTAGATGACACCCCCTTGCAGCAGCAGGGCATTCTGTAGGGCTGGTCTCCTACTCCAGAGTCCAATACATATAAAAACATAATGCACACAGGGTAATTCCCTGGTAACAATAAATACCCTCCAATCTTACCAAACTATAATTTGCTTACTGTTCCTCAAATAAAATGTTCTAGTCCCTATCTCTTTACCACTACCCTCCCCAAAGCCCCCTTTTTCTCCCAGCTTCTCTCATCTGCAATCTTAAAAACTTCTATCCAAACACTACCATTTTGAGGACCAGACAAAGTCCCATCTCTCTACTAAAGGACTCAGTCTTCCCTGACTATTCTAACCCTAACATCATCTAGGCTCTGACCCCCTTTAACTTTTATCAAGCATCTGACTCTAATCTTTTTGTTGCCTAATTCTGTTAATTAGTTTTTCACAAGATTCTGAGTTATCTTCCAATTAGATTGTGAGCTCCTTAAAGGCAGATTCCTATATTCTGGTTTTTGTATATTCCTCATGAATCTACACAGTAGATACGTGTCCTGGTTTTGAAAAGTGACATGGTCAATCCAAACTTGACCCAACATGTACATTTAGTGTTCTTTACAGATTTTCTAGAACCATGTTTATACATCCTTTGTATAAACATGCAGTTTCTGCTAGCTCAATTAATTCTTTGAGTTTTTGGTATCAGAACTCATCAGCTGACTCTGTGTCCCAGCCGCAAGACTGCAACTGTTCATCCTGTGGGAATTCAACTTCAATGTCATAAACGAAATCTGGATCATCCTTCTTCTTCTGATTCTTCTCAAAAAGTTCATCCATGATGCTCTTTCTCTTAGCAAGCTCCTTATCATCTAGTTTGTTCAGGTCTTCCTCAGGATCAATTGTTGTTTCCCGTTGAATTTGTTCCATTGTTTCTGCCAAACTCTGCCCCAACAAGTAACCTCGTAAAAAACTGAATAACTTCTCTAGCTGCCTCAGGGACACTTGTTCCAGGTAACTCTTGTGTCGCGGATTATTCTTTAATTGTTCAGCAGCTCTGTTGCAATCTAGGAGAGAAAAACAAAATTATATACCATACACAACAGACACATCGCAAACTACTGAAAGCATTATCTGCTGTGAGAGCCAAGTAGCTAAGTGACTGCTTCAGAATGAATAATTTTGCAGAACTATTATTCTTTTATATCGAGCTTTGAGTGTGGGAAGAGGGATGCATTTTTTATTTCCTTAACTTAAAAATCACTTTAAGGAGATGTCAAACACTTGCAACTGGAGAAAACATCTAAGATGAAAAGGATTTATTACAGTTTCAGATATTAGTACTGAAAAGAAAATATCAAGACAAGAAAATATCAAGACAAATAAAAAACACATTTGGAGGGAGAGAAGGGAGTCAGTATTATTGAATAATGCAATCTCATTTAACCCATATCATAATTCTGAAAGGGTGGGATTATCAATTTCCATTTACAGATCAGGAGACTGAAGCTTTCTGACAATTTAGCTGGGGTTTACCTACCTACCCTGATAGTCATGATTTGAACCTAGGGCTGTCTAACTCTGAATGCCATGGTGCTCTATTACAAGACTGAAATCATTCTTAATAAGTGATTTACAGAATATTTAAGATAGGAAGCAAGATAAAACATGAGGTACCTGAAAACTTTGAAAAGTTTCGGACTGGCATGATGCGTTGGCGACGTTTTCCCTTCATTTCATTCTCATAGATTAAAATAATAGCTGGAGGCTGGAACCTAATTCCACATTTCTTGGCAGTGCACATCATTCTCACCTGCACTTCAGGGCAAATCAGAGGAAATCTGATGAAAATATGTTAGTCACATAATGACTTCCTGCTAAAGGGGAAAAAAAATAAGTGTTGAATAAATCACACTCCCCAGTACCCCTTCTCCCCAGCAGATCTGGCTCTAGTCCAGTTCTAGACATGCATGCTCAGCCTGTCAACTTCAATACTTTGAGAGCTACCCTGAAAGTTCAGTATAGCCCTGGGGTTATCCTTAGTTGTTGGATCCCTGGTTCAATGAGGTATGTAGGTTAGTTCACACATGAGCCTGGAAGGACAGTTGTCTGGACCTCTTAGTGTACTGCATTCTTAACCAAAGATTGTACATGAACCTGAAGTCAGGCCAAGAATCAACTTACAGGATCTTTTTATTTATCAATTAAACAAGTATGTACAAGCACCCTCTATGGCAAGATACTATGATTTTTTAACCTTAAACATTAAGTCCTGAGAGGTTCATCAGACTGGGTCTGTCTCCTCTGGACTTTCCCATTTTACTCATGAAGGTTTGTATGATTACTTATTGAATCACTTATCTTCCCTTCTATTGTATATGCTGCATGAGGGCAGGGAACATATACACTGTTCCCCAGAATATCCCAGCAAAATACCATACATACTTGTTTAATTTAATGTACTAAGGGCACCTGGGGGGCTCAGTCAGTTGAGGGAGCCCACTCTTGGTTTCCACTCAGGTCGTGATCTCAGAGACCCACACTGCCCACTGCACTCAGCGGGGAGCCTGCTTTTCTCCCTTTCCCTCTGCTCCTCCCCTCACTCACTCGCGCACACACAAGCTCTCTCTCAAATAAATAAATACAATCATTTTAAAAATTTAATTTAATCTACTAATATAAGACACAGCCTCTGTATATCCTTTAAGTGTTTATAGTCTACAGGTCTGATAAAAAATGCAGACCTGGTACAGATTCAACCTCCACATATACAAGTCAATAAAGTTTACATCATTTTTATTTCAACTTATTTGTCTCTCTATGTTTTCTCAGTTACAAGAAACACAGCTATTTTGCAGTTAATACTTTCTATTCCCTGTTGTTGGTGCCCAGTGCCAAAATACGCTTAATTATAGCGACTGCTCTGGGTAGGACTTTGATATTCTCAGGAAGATTTGCAAATGTCAAGGAACCTAAAGGTAAAGGAGTATAGAGTGATGACACCTTCATAAACTTGATTTTTCTAGAGCATCACCATAGGAACACAGTACATTGGAGAAGACTGGAGGTAAGGTGGGGGAGGAGGAGGAGGAAGAAACATATATATAATGATTACCTTTGATTTGTTTTTTTCTACACATATAGTTTTTTTAGTATAGTATTTTTTTACATTATACATCTACTTCCTGCCTTGTAAATGTAATAACTTACGTGATTCTGTCCTTTAATGCTTTACTAAAACACACATTTCTATGACTGTCAAGTGTTTTGTCTTATGGATATACCATCACCTTATATCATAAGATATACATCATCATACTTTTCACTTATTTTTGAACATCAGAATTTTTACTCTTAAGAAATTAATCATAAAGAACTGCCATTTCAAATTACTGTGCTCTGATCTGACACAAAGGATCCCACCCACCCCCTTCTTCAAATACTACTCCCAGTTCATGTCCTTAAAATATTGTCTGTTAGTAAGCCTTCTAAAAGATCCTACTGAGCACAATATAAATTCCACACACTCAAGCAAATGGCTGTACTCATGACTGATGTATGCAATTGATAACAATGTTTTTTTTTTTTTTACTACAGAGTCTTTTCTTTTTAAAATTTAACTTTTGGGGCGCGTGGGTGGCTCAGATGGTTGAGCGTCTGCCTTTGGCTCAGGTCATGATCCCAGGTCCTGGGATTGAGTCCCGCATTGGGCTTCCTGCTCAGTAGGGAGCCTGCTTCTCCGACTCTGTGCCTCTCTCTTTTTCTCTCATAAATAAATAAATAAATAATCTTAAAAAAATAAAATTTAACTTTTATTTGTACTAATATGTTTATATTCTGTTAAAAATGTAAAATAATTCTAAGGATTAACAAAAAAACTGTTGTTCCCTGCCCTTCCTCTCTTCATAGTCAACCAGCTTCAATTCTTTTAAGTGTTTCTTCCAGAATTTATCTCCATATTTCTTAATATCATGCTTATACTGCTATTTTCACTTTCCAATGGTACATTCTGACATCCTTCCTCTTGCAAACACCTGTCCTAGCTCCAGTCTGCATCTAGGCCTACTTACAGATTCACTTCAATTCAAGAAGACAGACCACACATTTACCTAACTCTTCCTCATAGGCATTAATACTTTTCTTCCCAGGAATCAGTGACCGCCATAATTTTACTAAACATCCCCCACAGCACCTAAAAGTGTACGGATTTTGCCAATAGAGAGACGATCCTCTCCCAAACTCACGTCCCCGCTACGGCAAGGCTGACTTTCTTACCCTTAGAAAAATAGAGAAAGTGCATCTTCTGTGGCGGGGAAGAGCTTAAAACCGCCGTGAGGGGCTTGTTTCCCCCCAACCGCAGTGCACAGAGAACTTAACTCGGCTTTGAGGCCGGGCAGAGCCTGGCGCTGCAGGAAGAGGCTACAGCTATAGCCTCGCAGACGTGACTGTGGGGTGAATTCCCCCGTAGGAGGGCCGAATCCGCACGTACCTGGAAGTGGAGGTGGAGACAGTCCACCTTGCGATACCGCTTGCAAGACTGCTCCAGAGCCCGGGTCTGGATGCGGGCCAAGGGAGCTGTTCCCACAGCAACAGCCCCGGCGTACGTCACGGCGCGTGCGCCGCTCCTCGCCCCTCCCCCTGACCCGACGGCGAGGGGCGGGGTGACAAGGGAGCAAAGACCGCGGTGAGGTTGCCGCCTCCAGCAACGCCGGAAGTTTCGGGGGGGACCAGAGCTGCGGGGACCGGGGGAACCGCAGGACCTCAGGCGCGTGTCGTTGTCTTCCGTGCCGGTCACGGACTCCGTGGCAGCACGCTCTAGGAGCGACATAAGGCGTGCTCGGGCTCCTCAGTCCGCAATTCGTACCCGCGCGCTGTGGGGAGCGCGTTCTCCAGCGTCCTGGCTGTCACGGCCGTGGTTGTCCGGGCGGTGGCCTGGCTGCTCCTCTGGGAGGCGGCTGGACTCACCACACCCGTCACGGCCTTCTCTGCCACCCCCACCGACGCTGGTAAACGAGGGACGGGGTTGGGAGACCGGCGGGTGGGGGGCTGTCCGGACACCTAGGTCCTCCGAGGTGTGTCTCTCGTCGCGCGGACCTAGAACCTGCTGGGTGACCAGGAGGAGGTTAAGAACGGAGGCCACGTGCTTCCCACCTTTCCCACCCGCCTAGCCACTGCTCCGAGGCGTCTATTGGGTCTCTGGAGAGTCGGGCTTTGTCGTTCAGAGGTAGTACTGGCCGTACTATTACTAAAATATCGGGAAGGCAGTACAGCCGTCAAGTGTCTTGGGATGCATGAAGCTCTGGACCCCTGAGAGGATCAGCAAGGCCACAGTGCCCTATGGGGTGTGAGAATCCCAGTCCAGACTGGAGAGACTGACGGGGTGAGGGAGTGGGAAGGGGTGGACAACTAGTTTTAACAAAAATTTTTTTGTAATAGATTGGATTGGGCTGGGGCTTTTCTTCTAACTACAGGCTGGACAAGTGAGTTGATTTCATTTCTTTGGGTCTGACTCGGAGGGCCGAAGTGCTGTGCCTAGGCGCTGTAGATCCAGCGCTGAGCTAAATATGGCCCCAACCCTCGCAAAACTTGCAGAGTAGTGGGGAAGTGCAGTAGTAATTACAATAAGGAAAGTCAGTACAAATTAGGTTAAGTTTCTCCATCTGTAAAGTGAGAATATTAGACTAGGGTCAATCACTGTTTTTGTGTCTTCACATACTAGGTTTCCAGATTTACTTGAAGTATTATGAAGCCAAAATGAATTTTTAAACAGCAGGACTTGGTGATTTCTAAAGACTCTTCCAGCCCTGGTTTTTTATCATTAAAAAGAGGTCAATTTCCAGAGCCAGTTCTGGCCACTGTAATCAAATAAAGTAATATTTAAGAGGAAAAGTCTTAAAAAGAAAAAAAAAAAGAGGAAGAATCTTGACGGTCAATTCAGATGCAACAAATTTATTTTGAAAATGATATTTTTGCTTGGGTGGCTCAGTCATTAAGCGTCTGCCTTTGACTCAGGTCGTGATCTTGGAGTCCTGGAGTGGAGCCTCACATTGGGGTCCTGCTCTGAGGAGCCTGCCCCTCTGTCTAGCATTGTCTCTGTCAAATAAGTAAATACATAAATAAAAATCTTAAAAAAAAAAAAAAAGGAGGCCTGCCTCTCTCTCTAGCTGTGTCTCTCTCTGTCAAATAAATAAATAAGTAAATAAATAAATAAAAATCTTCAAAAAAAAGAAAATGGTATTTTTGCTTTAAAAAATTATGAATAATCTATTTGCTATACTGTTTGTGAATTAACCTTTCTACCATCCCGAGATGAAAGGGGTTTAGTATTCTCCAGTATATATCCCAACAGAATTTAAGCCTATTAATCTGACTTTTTTTTTTCTAATTTAAGTTCTAGATAGATATAAATCCTGACTCTCCATCCCTATTAAAATTAAACATAGTGGAACATCTGGATTTGTAAAAAAGATACCCAAAGGTATTTTTAGGAAATGATTATATATGCTTCTCTGAAGCAAATAAGGGTTTTCTTAGATAGCTAGGAAAGTGGAAATATCTTAGGCTTTAAAACTCTAGGAGATCTTGCTTCTAATCAGTAACTTAGTAGTATGGCCTAGAGCCAGTGAGAACTGTTTGTTAATCAGTTTCCTCCCGTGTGCAAATGGCAGTAATTTCGCCTATTTTGCTGGGTTGTGAAAGTTAAAATATGTGAAAGCCCCAAGTAGAGGATTTGTCATGGATGTCATTTAATAAATATTATTTTTCCTTCCCTTGTAAATTTTGGTGCTCTCATATCTTTGTGAGTGTGTGTGTGTGTGCGTCTTTTCAGGAATGAATCTAAAAGACTTAGCAATACATAATAGTATATGGTTTTTTTGTGTTTGGGTTTTTTTTTTTGTTTGTTTTTTTAAAGATTTTATTTATTTATTTGTCAGAGAGAGTGCTCGCTTCGGCAGCACGTATACTAAAATATTTGTCAGAGAGAGCACAAGCAGGCAAAGTGCAGGCAGAGGCAGAGAGAGAAGCAGGCTCCCCACTGAGCAAGGAGCCCGATGTGGGACTTGATCCCAGAACCCTGGGATCATGACCTGAACAGAAGTCAGCAGCTTAACCGACTGAGCCACCCAGTCGTCCCTTTTGTGTTTGTTTTAATGTTAGTGCACTTCCAGCTTTTGAAAATGAATTAATGTTCCATATAGCAGGGTACCCGGAACAGTTGATGGTCATTAGTAATGGAATTATTTATTTATTTATTTATTTATTTGGATTTGGGAGAAAATCTTAAGCAGGCTCAACACCCAGCGCAGGCCCTGTCTCAGGGCTGATCTCACAACCCTGAGATCATGACCTAAGCTGAAATCAAGAACTGGACGTTTGACTGAGCCACCCAGGTGCCCCTGAATTTTTAATTTTATGATGCTGACCTTGAATAATAGTTTTAACATCTGAATTCTGCATGGTGTCATTACAGTGAGATTTTGGGTTATTCTAAGTTTAAAAGGAACCCTTTGAATCTTTGAAAACCCTCAAGTTTTTGTTTCTCTGTTTTAAACCTTCCCAACATCTCCACAAGGTGTAAGTGTACCATTTTCTCAGTTTTACAGGTGTGGACGATAGGATACAAAAGTTGGCAGTAGGTATCTAAAATAGGGTTTCAGTGAATCAGGATTAAAACAGATTTCCTGGCTCTTTAGCCAGTCTGTTCCTTTTGGTGTCCTGGGATCATCTGAAAAAACAGTGTTAATGACAAACACTTATACAGAGCTCTTACCATCTGGTAAGCCCTGTTCTAAGTGCTTCTACATGTATTAAATACTCATGACAAATAGCAGAGAAATAAACTATCTTGTCCAAAGTCACATAGCTTTAAGGGACAGACTGGGGTTATAATTAGGCAGTATTACTCCAAGGTCAATGTTCTAGATGCCTCTGCTATATTAGAAGTAGCATTTTAGATAGCTCAAATTCTTTAAATCTTAAAAAGTTTTTCTTTTGTTTATAGGTTGGTTAGATTTTCCAGGCAAGTAAAGCCTATTCAAGCAATTATTTTCTAATTATTTAAATGTTCTTTCACTGACCGCTTATTTTAAGAAATCTTCTGATTCTTATAGGCATAAGGGCTACTTGTTCAGAAATTATTTTGAGGCAAGAAGTTTTGAAAGATGGTTTCCACAGGTAAGTTGCCCACTGACGTTCACTAATGTCAAAATACTGTTTCATATAATTTAGAGCAAAAAATCAATAGCTGGGGAATGGATAAACCGAAAATCTCTTGCTTTCTTACAAATGTTATAAATGACAGATTTATCATATGTGGTTCACAGTTTGAAATAATGATTAAAATAACAGTAGAGGGGCACCTGGGTGGCTCAGTAGTTAAGCATCTGCCACGGCTCAGGTCATGATCTCCAGGTCCTGGGATGGACTCCTGTGTTGGCCCCCTACTCAGCCAGTGGTCTGCTTCTCCCTCTGCCTGCCATTCTCCCTGCTTGCAAGCACACTCTCTCCTTCTGTCAAATAAATACATAAATGAAATAACAGTAGAGAAGAGGAGAAAAATGTTTATTATTTATCATGCATGTGTGGGTTTTTTTTAGGATTTTATTTATTTTTGTGAGTGAGAGAGCACACATGAGCATGAGTGGGGGAGGGTGGAGGGGCAGAGGGAGAATCAAACTCCCACCTGAGCAGAGAGCCTGATATGGGACTGGATCCCAGGACCCCGGGATCATGACCTGAGCTGGAGGCAGGCACCTAACCGACTGAGCCACCCAGACCCTCGCATGTGTATTTTATGTATATATATGTAACATACATACAGCCAGATTCACTTAATCTTCACAGTGGTTGTGAGATAGATGATATCTTTCTTCCTTTTCACTTCATCTTAGCCAGGAGGCCAAGAAGTGATTCCCTTTTTTCCTTTTCAGATGAGAGAAGTAGGGTTCAGAGAATTTAAATAATTTAGTAGAAGTTAGGGTGGTAAGGTTCTAACTCAAATTTATGACTGTCATACTCCAAAGCCATGCCCTCATGTACTAAGATATTATATCACCCTAAATCACTGTTTCTGATTTATAAGAATTGGTTCCAAATGACCATGCTGTTTCCAAAATAGAAATTATTCTTTGCAACCCTCTCAGGTCCCCTTTCTCTTTAGGAGCTTTTTACTCTTTATCATTCAGTAAACTTTACTATCACTCAATAAGCCTTGCTTTGCACCCTCTTAAAAAAGATTCTCAAAAATGAATATTTGACCAGTATTGAAGATATTTAAAAGACTAGTGGGAACACCTGGGTGGCTAAGTCTGTCGGGTGTCTGCCTTCGTCTCGGGTCATGGTTTCAGGGTCCTGGAAATGAGTCCCACGTGGGGCTCCTTGCTTGCCAGGGAGCCTATCTCTCCTTCTGCCTGCCTCTCCCCTCCTTGTGAGCTTGCTCTCTCTCTCTCTAATAAATAAATAAAATAGTTTTTTTTTTCAAAGATTTTATTTATTTGTCAGAGAGAGAGAGTGCGCACAAGCAGGCAGAGTGGCAGGCATAGGCAGAGAGAGAAGCAGGCTCCCTGCGAAGCAAGGAGCCCGATGTAGGACCCGATCCCAGGATCCTGGGATCGTGACCTGAGCCAAAGGCAGTGGCTTAACCCACTGAGCCACTCAGGCATCCCAATAAAATACTTAAAAAAAAAAAAAAGACTAGTAAAAAGTTGTAGAAACTGTTCTGTAAGAAAACTTCCCAAACTTTAAAGCTTTCAAGGTAATTAATTTGAAATAGTTCTGATACATGATTTACAAAATCTGATACGTTTATTTTTTTTAAATCATTGCATTTTATAAGCCACCTTAAACTGAGACATCTCACTCTCCACCCTCTTCAAAGTCAGCCTACGTGTGAATGGCTAGGAGGTATAGTAGAAAAAACTTGGGGTTCGTTTTGTTTTGTTTTTTTAACTCAGACAGACTTGGGCTCAGAGTGTAGCTCTTTTATTTAGTAACTATGTGGCTTTAGTCAAGTTACTTAAATCTTTGCCACCTTACCAGTAAAATTAGATAATGATAGTATTTCCTCATTAGGTTCACAAGGATTAAATCTAAGAATATATAGGAAGTCTTTTAATATAGTGCTTGTCATATAGTACATCCATAGGAAATGTTAGCTCTTATACAAACAATGAGATAGGTGATCAAATTGGGCACTACAATTTCAGTCAAGAGGAGATGTGACTACGCAGTAATAAAACTGATTTTGGGGGGGGCGCCTGGGTGGCTCAGTGGGTTAAGCCGCTGCCTTCGGCTCGGGTCGTGATCTCAGGGTCCTGGGATTGAGCCCTGCATCGGGCTCCCTGCTCGGCAGGAAGCCTGCTTCCCTTCCTCTCTCTCTGCCTGCCTCTCTGCCTACTTGTGATCTCTCTCTATCAAATAAGTAAATAAAATCTTAAAAAAAAAAAAACTGATTTTGGGAGGGAAGTCACTTCTGAAAGGAATTTTTAACTGGATTTCAGACAAATTTTAAGCAATGTCAGGGTAATTATGCCAAGGGTATAGCTTTTTTTTTTTTTAAGATTAATTTGAGATAGAGTGTGTGTGTGCAACCAGGGGGAGGGGCAGAGGGAGAGGGAGAATCACAAGCCAACTCCCCATTGAGCACCATCCCAGGACCCTGAGATCGTGACCTGAACTGAAATCAGAGTCAGATGCCCAACTGACTGAACCACCCAGGTGCCCCATGCCAAGGTTATAACCTGTTTTTAGAGAAATTGGGATGTATTCTCAAGAGAAATGGGAAATACTAAGTAATGCAAATTTGGCAATGCAATTATAAGTGACTCCAGTGAGGAAGAAAGAAGTGCCTGAAGAGGCCATTGTGACAGCAAAAGTAGCTGTCCAGTTAGAAGTACTGAAGGTAAAAACCAGGATATAAAACCAAGGATGAAGAGTGACAGAACCCACAAGAATAAACTCAGAAACTAGAAATCTCAGAGTTACTGGAGACCTTCAGAAAATGCCAGTGAAAGGCTCTTCCATTATGTTTAGAGCAGGTGTAATCTTGCTGCTGGGTAGAGAAGGAAACATGAACAGATTGTAGAAAGTAGAATTAGTTACCTTCTCTTATTTCTGTCTTCTTGGTCAAGAAGAATTACTTCCACTCTGGAGAAGGCCAAGCAAATACTGGTAGGAGGAAACTGAAGTGCAGAATACATAAGGGAATTATATAAAAGGACCTTAGAATTTTAATTGAGTTTAGGTTCTCCCTTCTGTGATAATCTATAGTTTAGCACAGTAGAAGAATTTACTTAAGTGATTGCTGAACTTCTGTTTGTAATCTTTGGATAATCTGCGAGTTGGTTGCTGTAGCTTCTGGTCTAGCCCAGATTGTTAAAAGGATAGTGTATGAACACAAAAGAGGAAGTGGTAGTCTCTGGGAACTAGCATGAATTTATGACAAATTTATGTCCTTCGTACAGATCCATTAGGTAGATCAAAGAAATGCTGTAGATACAGTATATCTTACTTTCTGCAAGACTTGATGCAGTTTTACATGTTGTATTTGTGAACAAGATAAAGAATGTGAACTGAAAGCTAAAACAGTTGAATGACTTCATAAAGATCAACAAAGTTATCCAACATGTTCCGATTAGTAGATTGAATGTCATCTTGGAGAGAGGTCCTGAATAGTCTCTGTCTTTTTAAGTATATATATTTTTTCTAATTATAAAATAGTAAATGTTCATGAATAGATATACATTATCTGGAAGAAAAGAGATTATAGGTATATCCTACTTTTATAGAGGCAGAGTGATATAGTGTCTAAGAATGTGGGCATTAGAGTAAAACTATTGGGGTTTGAATCCTGGCTCTTGGATAAGTTAGTTTCTGAGTGCTGTGGTTTTCTTTCTTTCTTTCTTTCTTTCTTTGAGGCAGGAAAGTATTTGAGAAGGAAAAATATTTGTTTCTTCAAATCCTTTTGGATTTAATTTAATTTAAATCCTTTTAGATTTAATTGATTTGCGTATTCTGCCCTTAGCTTTTACATCACTAGAAATGATATATTTGGATAAAAATAGAATATAACAATACTGTAAATATTATTCAGAATTCTTTCAATGAATATAAATTATTAGGAAAATAAAATTCTATATGTAAAATTACCTATTTGGAAGAATATAAGCAAAAAAAATCAAAACAATTCTTTTTCTGTATAGCTGCTCTTAATATTCAATTCTTTTTTTTTTTTAAAGGAAACTTCTCTTTTTTTTTTAATATATTTTATTTATTTATTTGAGAGAGAGGCAGTGAGAGAGAGCATGAGCGAGGAGAAGGTCAGAGGGAGAAGCAGACTCCCCGTGGAGCTGGGAGCCCGATGCGGGACTCGATCCCGGCACTCCGGGATCATGACCTGAGCCGAAAACGATCGTCCAACCAACTGAGCCACCCAGGCGTCCCTTAATATTCAATTCTTTTTTTTTTTTTTTTTTAAAGATTTTATTTATTTATCTGACAGAGAGAGATCACAAGCAGGCAGAGAGGCAGACAGAGAGAGAGGAGGAAGCAGGCTCCCTGCTGAGCAGAGAGCCCGATGCGGGGCTCGATCCCAGGATCCTGAGATCATGACCTGAGCCGAAGGCAGCGGCTTAACCCACTGAGCCACCCAGGTGCCCCTTAATATTCAATTCTTGAAGTTGCTGCTGTGTTCTTGGAGCAATGAGTCCATAAAAATTTATTGATTATCTGAGAACCAAAACCTAATATCATACATTTATATAAAGTCTCAAAGCATTTCCCCATACTTTTTGCGTTAGAGGTAATAATTTTTCTATAAAAACGGTAACACGGGTGTTTTAACCCGTGCTTTAATTTCTTACAGGTAAAAGAGGAATTATTATAGTACTATTTCATAGTGATTTTTAAGAATATTTATTTATTTATTTTGGTGGGGAGGGGTATGGGAGAGGGGGAAAGAATTTCAAGCAGACTCTGTGCTGAGTGTGGGGCCTGATGACTATGAGATCATGACTTGAGCTGAAACCAAGAGTTGGTCTTGATCCACCCAGGTGCCCTCATAGTGACTTTTTAATCAATTTCATTGAGTTTTGACAATTCTGTATATCCATTAACCACCACCCCAGTCAAAATATAGAGTATTTTCATCATCTCCAAAAATACCCATGTGGTGCTATTTGGAATTATTCTATCTCACCTATACCCAGACTCAGCCAACCAGTGATCTATTTTCTTTCACTATATAGATTTTCTAGAATTTTATGTAAATGAAACCAAGTGGTCTTTTTGATATCTGGGTTCTTTCACTGCATTATATCAGTGACATTTATCCATATTGTGCATGGCAGTAGTTTGTTCCTTTTTGTTGCTGAGTACTAAAATTTGTTTAGCCTTTCACATTTTTATGGCATTGGGGCCATTTCTAATTTTGGGCTAAGATAAATAAAACTATAATTAACATCTGTATACAAGACTTTGTGTGAACATGTTTTCATTTCTCTTGGGTTCCTGGATATATGGTAGGTATATGTTGAATTTAAGAAACCACCAAACTGTTTTCCAAAGCGGTTGTACTGTTTTACATTCCTACAAGCAGTGTATGAGAATTCTGTCCCTGCCACATCATTACCAACACTTGGTATTGTCAGTCTTTTTAATTTTAGAGATTCTGGTGGGTGTGTAGTGGTAACTCATTGTGGTTTTAATGGGTTATTTCCCCGATGACTAATGGTGTTGAGCATCTTTCCATGTGCTTTTTGGGGACTGGTTTATCTTCCTTTGTGCAGCATCTGCTTAAATCTTGCCCATTTTTATTTTATTTAATTAAAAATTTTTAAAAGATTTTTTTGTATTTGTCATAGAGAGAGAGAGAGAGAGCACAAGCAGGGGGAGTAGTAGGCAGAGGGAGAGGGAGAAGCAGGGAGCCTGATGCGGGGCTCAATCCCAGGACTTTGGGATCGTGACCTAAGCTGAAGGCAGACGCCCAACCACGTGAGCCCCCCCGCCCAGGTGCCCCAAATCTTGTCAAAAGCTTTTTCTGCATCTACTCTAAGAGAATCATGATTTTTTTACTTTATTTTGTCAGTATGGTACAATACATATGTTGATAATTCCAGTAAACCTATCACTTGGTCATGATGCATTATCTTTTTGAAATATTACTGGGTTTAATTTGTTAGTATCTTGTTAAGGATTTTTACTTCTCAGTTCATGAGGGATATTGGTCTGTACTTCTCTTTTGTTGTGATGCCTCACTTGGGTTTTGGTGTCAGGCCAATTCTAGCCTTGTAAAAAGATTGGGAAATACTTCCTTCTCTATTTTCTGATGGTGTAGCACTGATATTATTTTTTAAAATATGCAATAGAATTCAACAATAAAAAGGCCTGAGGTTTTTTATATGGAAGGCTTTAAGTTTTTTTAAATTACAAATTGAAGATACAGAGCTATTCAGATACTCTATTTTTTCTTTTGTCAGTTTTGGTCATTTTTTTCTTTCTAAGAATTTAGCTATTTTATTTAAGTTGTTTAATTTATTGGGATAATTGGAATAAAATTACTCAAATATTCCCTTATTGTGCTCTTCATAGGTAGAGGTTGTATAGTAATGTTCCTTCTTTTATTCCTTTTTTAAAAATAATTTTTTATTTTATTTAAAAATTTTTCGGTTTTTAAAGATTTTATTTACTTGAGAGAGAGAGAGAGAGACCACATGAGTGGCAGAGTGGGGGAGATGTTGGAGAGAGGGAGAGGGAGAAGCAGACTCCTTGCTAAGCAGGGAGCCAGGTGCGAGGCTCGATCCCAGGACACTGAGATCATGACTTGATCCAAACGCAGATGCCTGACTGAACCCAGGCACCCCTCCCCAATTTTTTTTTAAGTAGGCTCCATACCCAGCATGGAGTCCAACATAGGACTTGAACTCATGATCCTGAGATCAAGACCTGAGCTGAGATTAAGAGTCAGTCACTTAACTAACCAAGCCACCCATACAACACCCCCCAACTCTTTTATTCCTAGTATGGATAGTCTGTGCTTTTTCTCTTTCATGATCAGTACAAGGATTCATCAATGTTACTGACCTTTGGAAAGAAGACGTTTCGTTGTTTGTCTACTTTCTGTTTCATTGATTTCTGTTCTTTATTATTTCTTTCCTTTTGCTTTGATTTTAATTTCTTCTTCCTTCTTAGCTTTTTAAGATGGCATCTTAGGTCGTTGATTTTAGATCTTTTTCCCCTAATATAAGTGTCTTTGCTTTTATGTCAATAAGTTTCTTTCTGTACAGGGCTGTAGGTCTATTCTATAAATGTTGACATTTATTTTCATTTCCATCTAGTTCAGTATATTTTTAATTTCCTTTTTGATTTCTTCTTTGACACATCAGTTATTTAGACATACATTGTTTGATTTTAAGGTTTTGGGAGATTTTCCAGAAATTTTTTACTGCCCTTTTTTTTTTTCTTTTTGTACTATTTTATTCCACCCTGGGCATCTCAATATAAAACTAAATACTGGTGAACTGTTTTCCTTACTAATTCTGAATTACTGTAGATGTATAAATTCTGCTAACTGTTCAGCACTTTAATAGATGAAATCATTTCTGACACATAGTGGAAATACCTAAAACAATTAGTGCAATATATCAAACGGATCAAAATAAAATGAATTTGGCGGGCGCCTGGGTGGCTCAGTGGGTTAAGCCTCTGCCTTCGGCTCGGGTCATGATCTCGGGGTCCTGGGATCGAGTCCCGCATCGGGCTCTCTGCTCAGCGGGGAGCCTGCTTCCCTCTCTCTCTCTCTCTGCCTGCCTCTCCGTCTACTTGTGATCTCTCTCTGTCAAATAAATAAAATCTTAAAAAAAAAAAAGATTTAAAATGAATTTGGGAAAACAAGGCTGCAAGATTACCAATATATTGCAACATTCATGTGACAGATTACAGGTATCCTGTTTATGGTGGTTCTGGCCATATAGGAATAACTGAAGCCTTCCTTTCAAAGGAGGAGAGAGGAAATAATAAGCTGTTTTAGTAACTGTACAGTTCATATACTTTTAAACAACTCTTAGTATTACAGAAAAGTAGTAAACATACATGGAAGCTTCAGTGTAGTACCCTACTTACAATACAGTTGAAGATTGAATTTAAAATAAGTTTAAATGTATATATTGTTAGTGCATTGACTTTATTGTGTCCAAAGGAAACAAAAGCCCCTTTTTAGCCCCTAAACAAAATCAAAATCAGTAAGTAAACAGAGTCACATCTGGTTTGCTTCATTTTTATTGCAGAGCTCACATGTTTGCAGGAGTTGCTATTCATTAAGATGCATTTATCATGGGGTGCCTGGGTGGCTTAGTCTGTTAAAGGTCCGACTCTTGATTTCGGCTCAGTCATGTTCTCAGGGTTGTGGGGTCAAGTCCCACATCAAGCTCATGCTGGGTGTGGGCCTGTTTGATATTCTCCCTTTTCCTCTTCCTCTGCCCCTCCCCCACAAAGATGCATTTATCAGTTTCATATTCCTAAAGCTAGCTATGGTTACATTTGATTTTTTTTTAAAAGATTTTATTTATTTATTTGACAGACAAAGATCACAAGTAGGCAGAGAGGCAGGCAGAGAGAGAGGAGGAAGCAGGCTCCCTGCTGTGCAGGGGGTCTGATGTGGGGCTCAATCCCAGGACCCTGGGATCATGACCTGAGCCAAAGGCAGAGGCTTTAACCCACTGAGCCACCTGGGCGCCCCACATTTGATTTTTTTTAAGTCTTTATTTTATTTTATTTATTTCTTAAAAAGATTTTATTTATTTATTTATTAGAGAGAGAGAGAGAGAAAGATTGAAAGAATGAGTGTTAAGAGGGGTAGAGGGAGAAGCAGACTCCAGGCGGAGCAAGGAGCCCCACACGAGACTCCATCCCAGGACTCTGGGATCATAACCTGAGCCAAAGGCAGATGCCTAACTAATAGCCACCCAGGCACCCTTACTTTAAAGGCTATTTTTAAAATAACAAGACTAGTTATAGTTTAGATGCCACTGATATTCATTCTTTAGCTTGAAGATATGGGGCTCTCTTTCTTTTTTTAAAAAGATTAATTAATTAATTAATTAATTTGTCAGAAAGAGCGAGTGTGAGCGCATAAGCAGGGGCAGCAGCAGGCCGAGGGAGAAGTGGGCCCCCCGCTGAAGGAGGAGTCCAATGTGGGACTCGCTTCTAGGACCCCAGGATTATGACCTGAGCCAAAGGCAGATGCTTAATCGACTGAGCCACCCAGACAGCCATTGGGACAGTTTTCTTGTGGTTAATTTGTTTTGTTTTATGATTTTATATTTTATTTTTATTTTTTTGAAGATTTTATTTAAGAGCGAGTGGAAGAGAGCACAAGCAGGGAGGAGAGGGAGAAGCAGAGAGGAGAGAGAGAAGCAGGCTCCCTGCTGAACAGAGAACCCCATGTGGGGCTCAATCCCAGGACCCTGAGATCATGACCTGAGCCCCAAGGCAGCTGCTTAATCAACTGAGCCACCCAGGTGTCCCTTAAGATTGTGTTTCTAAGTATTCTTTACATCTGCTGTGGGGTTCAAGATCAAGAGTTGCATGTTCCGTGGACTGAGCCAGCCAGCTGACCCTGTTAATTTCTTAAGATGTGGAATATATGCTTTAAAGGTAGATACTAGGAGAAATTACTGTTTGTCTGAGTTACTGTAGCAAACTATAAGCATCTTTAGAACCTCCTTTTTAATTTTTTTTTTTTTAAAGATTTTCATTTATTTGACAGAGCACAAGTAGGCAGAGAGGCAGGCAGAGAGAGAGAGGAGGAAGAGGCAGGCTCCCTGCCGAGCAGAGAGCCCGATGTGAGGCTTGATCCCAGGACCCTGGTATCATAGAACCTCCTTTTTAAAAAAGAATCTTTTTGCAAAGTCTAAATCAGTAAGTTCAAAGTTTTTTTCGTAGACTTTTTCATAGAACTGTCTGATTAACTGGTGGTCCAGTTAGATCTCTGGTGATGAGAAGTGATTTCCCCTAACCTTTCAGTAAAGCAAGTAGACACACAGCTCTCATTTTCTTGTATTGCTGAAACAGGCAGAGGGACACATACATGTTATTAAAAATTAAGTTTGAAACATTTAAAATAACTCTGTATTAGAAACTTGACTCTGGGACACCTGGGTGGCTCAGTCGTTAGGTAGCGGCCTTCGGCTTGGGTCATGATCCCAGAGTCCTGGGATCAAGCCCCACACTGGGCTCCATTCTCGGCGGGAGGCCTGCTTCTCCCTCTCCCACTCCCCCTGCTTGTGTTCCCTCTCTTGCTGTGTCTCTGTGTCAAATAAATAAATAAAATTTTAAAAAAGAAAGAAAGCAAGAAACTTGACTCTGGGTCCCTGGGTGGCTTCGTCCTTTTGCGTCCCCCTCACCCCCACTCATTCTCTGTCTTTGTCTCTCAAATTAATAGATAAAATCTTTTTTTTAGAAAAAGAGACCATCATAAGCCTCTTTTTGGAAGTTATACTGGACTGGACTGGTTAGGTGCATCAGTTTCACTGGTATTTACATTTAGGAAGCAGAAGAATAGTCCAGCTAGCTCAAATTGGAGGTTTAATTACACTGTCCCCTGGTTGGCTGTGTGGGTTCAGTAAGTTCTGCTACTCTTCTCAGGCAGAATTTGCTCCTAGATTCTGTGGTTCATTATTTGGCAGCTTTTTAGCTATAACTGTAAATATTTCATTCACATTCATTGAGGTTTTAGCTGATGTCTCCATGAATAATAAACTTGTCATCTTCATAGGGCTGTGCTTCCTGTGAATCTATAGCCCTTTTATTCTAGGTCAGCTTTATTTCCTGGGAAAGCTATGACAGTGTTAGGACTTGCTTTCCTTTGAGGGTTTTTTGTTTTTTTTTTAAGATTTTATTTATTTATTTGACAGACAGAGATCACAAGTAGGCAGAGAGGCAGGTAGAGACAGAGGGGAAAGCAGGCTCCCCGCTGAGCAGAGAGCCCGATGTGGGGCTCCATCCCAGGATCCTGAGATCATGACCTGAGCCGATGGCAGAGGCTTAAACCACTGAGCCACCCAGGCGCCCTCCTTTGAGGTTTTTTAACCCAGTGTTTTGCTCTTGCAAGGGACTCCTCGTTGGAGCTCTCATATTCAACTATGGCTTCCTGTGCTCCTCTGTAGTACATTGGTGCTAGGCTGTAGTATCATTCTTGACCACTGTATCTCGTATTGTTACATTATCATGGTAGAAGGCTTGGGTTAAAAAGCAGCAACAACGGGGCGCATGGGTGGCTCAGTGGGTTAAGCCTCTGCCTTCAGCTCAGGTCATGATCCCAGGGTCCTGGGATCGAGCCCCACGTCAGGTTCTCTGCTCGGCAGGGAACCTGCTTCCCCCTCTCTCTCTGCCTGCTTCTCTGCCTGCTTGTGATCTCTCTCTCCCTCTGTCAAATAAATAAATAAAATCTTTAAAAAAAAAAAAAAAGCAGCCACAATGGCACTGTCTTGAAATTCATGAAACAAAGAACTAGGCTTCGTTAGCCAACGGCAGACTCTCCCAGAAGTACTAGTTTCAACTGGTGTATTTTATTTATAATATTTGGCCTGTTGGGTCTTGTTGCTTCTCAGTTAGCCATGTCCAGATTTGAAAGAAGTCCCTAATTTCAATCTCCTAAATGAATTTTCAGGTTGTGAGGTATCCTTTTTTTTTTTTTCCTGGAGTTAAGAAACCTGAGATGACACAAGCAGCCGTGAAGTCAAAGCTACCTGGCAGCAGATCCCAGGCATAGCAAAAGGAGGAGACTCAGCCTCAGGCTGTGGCTTTGGTGAAGGCTGTGTCTCCTCCTCCTTTTGCTTTCTAACTTAATTCCTTGTGTTTAGAGACAATACGCAATATAATTTCAGTCTTTTGATACTTCTGGAGACTTATTTTGTTGTCCAGCATATTGTTATATATATGGCCTGTGTAATGTGCTTTTGTTTGGTAGAACATTTATATATATCAGTTAGATAAACTTGATTGAAAGTTGTTCATGCCTTCTATATCCCTCCTGCATTTGTACTTAGTCTGTTCATTGTTGAGAGAGGGGTATTAAAATCTCTGGCTATAATTGCAGATTTATCTGTTTATCCTTGAAGTTCTCCCAATTTTTGCTGTGAAGTAAAATACATGAATATTTTGAAGCAATGTTTTTAGGTGCATACAGCACATTTAGGATTGTTATATCTTCTTGATGAATTGATCCTTTTATCTTGGTGTAATGTCCTTTTTTATCCCTGACAGTATTCCTTGTTCTGGTTTGCATTTTTTTTGCATTTTTTATATTAATGTGCCCACTCCATATTTTTATTATTAATGTGTATCTTGTACACAGCATATAATTGTTTCTATTTAACCAGTCTGTCAATCTCTACATTCTAATTAGAGTGATTAGACCATTTACTTTTAATATCAATATTGATTTGGTTGGTTTGGTTTAAATCTACCCATCTTGCCCCTTTTTTTCTATTTGCTTTTCTTTTTTTTTTTTTTTCTTTTTCTTTTTTAGAGAGTGTGAGAGAGGAGGAGAAGGGGTAGAAGGAGAGAGAGAGAGGGTCTCAAGCAGGCCCCTCACCCAGCATGGAGCCTGACTTGGGGCTTGATCCTACAACCCGGAGATCATGACCTGAGCCAAAATCAGGAGTCGGCTCAACCGACTGAGACAACTAGACACTCCTCTGTTTGCTTTTCTATTTGTCCTACCTAATCTTTTCTCTCTTTTCCTGCCTTATTTTAGATACATTGAGTATTCTTTAAGCATTCCACTTTATCTCCATTTTGGCTTATTAACGATACTTCTCTTTTTTTAATTGGTTGCTTCAGGGTTTACAGTGTGCAATTTTAACTTATCATAGTCTACCTTCCAATATATTCCATACTATGAATAATGTATAAATCTTAGAATACTTTACTTTTTTCTCCTCCCTTTTATGCTTTTGTTGCCATATATGTATCAGCTTTATGTTTTACTAATAATCCCCACTACTGTTATTTTTGTTTTGAATAGTCATATATTTCTTCATTACTAATTTAATTGCGGTAGAGCACCCATCACATAAAACTTACATCACTTAAAAAATTTTTTTAATTTAAATAGGCTTTACACTCAACATGGGAACTCGTGACCCTGAGATTAAGAGTTACATGCTCTACCTGGGTGGCTCAGTGGGTTAAAGCCGCTGCCTTCAGCTCAGGTCATGATCTCAGGGTCCTGGGATCAATCCCCGCATTGGGCTCTCTGCTCAGCAGGGAGCCTGCTTCCTTCTCTCTCTGCCTGCCTCTCTGCCTACTTGTGATCTCTGTCTTCAAATAAATAAATAAAATCTTTAAAAAAAAAAAAGGAGTTACATGCTCTACTGACTGAGCCAGTCATGCATCCCCCATCTTAACCATTTTTAATTGTACACTTGGGTGTCATTTAGGACATACATATTATTATTTTTTTTTTTTTTTGTCAGAGAGAGTGAGCACAGGCAGACAGAGTGGCAGGCAGAGGCAGAGGGAGAAGCAGGCTTCCCGCTGAGCAAGGAGCCCGATGTGGGACTTGATCCCGGGATGCTGGGATCATGACCTGAGCTGAAGGCAGCCGCCTAACCAACTGAGCCACCCAGGTATCCCTAGGACATACACATTATTGTGTTACCATCACCACCATCCGTCCACAGAACTCTTTCATCTTGCAAGATTGGAACTTTACCTATTAAATAGCCCCCGATTCTCCCCTTCCTCCAGCCCCTGGTAACCACCATTTCACTTTCTATTTCTGTGAATTTGACTATTCTTGATACCTCGTATAAGCAAAATCATACAATATTTGTCACTGGCTTACTTCACTTAACATAATGTGTTCATCATCCATGTTAATTTTCTGTAGACTCATCATCCTGTTTTCCTTAGAGGCTGTACCAGTTGACGTTTCCTCCATGAAATGAACAGAGTTCCATTTTTTCTATCAACCAAATTTTAAAGCAATTAAAAAATAAGCAAAAAAGTTCTTATATTCACTCACATATTTAGCATTTGCTCTTCTTTCTTGTCTTTCCCTATTTCCAAATGATACCATTTTCTTTCTGCCTGAAGAATTTCCTTTACCGTTCTTGCAGTGACAAATTCTCTTAGTTCATATTTGTTTTAGCTTTTTTTTTTTTTTTTTGCCTTTATTTTTGAAGGGTTCTCCTTTTGGATATATAATTCTATATTGATAGCCTTTTCTCATTTAATACTTTAAATACTTTGTCCCATTGTCCTCTGGTTTGTTCTTTGTTATTCTCCATAATGCTTCTTTTTCCTCTGATGGCTTTTAAGATTTTTTTTTTTCTAGTGACTGGTTGATAATATGTCTTGGTGTGGTTTTCTTTCTTTCTTTCTTTCTTTCTTTCTTTTTCTTTCTTTCTTTCCTTCCTTCCTTCCTTCCTTCCTTCTTTCTTCCTTCCTTCCTTCCTTCCTTCCTTCCTTCCTTCCTTCAAGATTTTGTTCATTCCACAGACAGAGATCACAAGTAGGCAGAGAGGCATGCAGAGAGAGAGGGGGAAGCAGGCTCCCTGCTGAGCAGAGAGCCCGATTCGGGGCTTGATTCCAGGACCCTGAGATCATGACCTGAGCCGAAGGCAGAGGCTTTAACCCACTAAGCCACCCAGGTGCCCCTTGGTGTGGTTTTCTTTATGTTTATCCTGCTTGGGATTTGTTGAATATCTTGGATTTATGGACTTATAGTTTTCATGAAATTTCATGAAATTCAGAAAATTTTCAACCATTATGTCTTAAAATATTTTAATATTATATTTTAATATAATATTTTAATATAATATTTTAATATAATATTTTAATATAATATTTAATATTATATATAAAAATATATGTATATTATATATGTATGTATATGTGTGTATAGAATATATATAATATATAATATATAAATATCTCATATATAAAATCATATATATAATATAGAAATATAGAATTTTATTTTTATGTTTATAAATAAATCATAAATATAAGTATATAAATATATATTTATGTTATATTTATAAATTTGTAATTTATAAATATATACATATATTTATATTATATTTATAATTTATTTATAAATATATAAATATGTGTATATCTATGTTTAGACTATTTTTTCTGTTGATTGTTGTCTGTTTATATCTATATAAAATTTTATAAATATTTTATAAAATATTTTATAAAATATCTATATATAAAATTTATATAGAATATAAATTATAAATTTATAAATTATAAATATAATATAAATATATATGAACCATGAGAGACTATGGACTCTGAAAAACAATCCGAGGGGTTTGAAGGGGCGGGTGGTGGGAGGTTGGGGGAACCAGGTGGTGGGTATTAGAGAGGGCACGGATTGCATGGAGCACTGGGTGTGGTGCAAAAACAATGAATACTGTTATGCTGAAAAAAAAATATATATATATAGATGTAAAATCTCTTCTCTTTCTCTCACAGTGTTCGTATTTTTCTTTAAACCTTTGAACGTGTTGGGCATATATAAGAGGATTTTTAACATCCTTTGATAATTCTGTCACTTCTGTCATTTCTATGTCTGTTTCTACTGAACAATTTCTTTCTTGTTTATTGGTCACATTTCCCTACTTTTTTGCATCTTTAGTGACTTTTTTTTTTAAATGATTTAATTTATCTATTTTTTTAAGAGTTTATTTATTTGAGAGAGAGAGAGAGAGAGAGAGAGAGCCAGAAAGAGCCCTTCACAAGTGAAGGGGAGGGGCAGAGGCAGAAGCAGACTGCCTACTAAGTAGGGAGCCTGATTTAGGGCTCAATCCCAGGACCCTGGGATCATGACTTGAGCCGAAGGCAGACACTTAACTGACTGACCCACCCAGGTGCCTTATATATTTATTTTAGAGAGAGGGGAAGAGAGTGTGCTTGTGCTGAGGAAGAGAAAAAAGATCCCAAGCATTCTCTGTGCTGAGCATGGAACTCAGCTCAGGGCTCAGTCTCACAACTCCAAGATCATGACCCAAGCCAAAACCAAGAGTTGGACGCCCAACTGACTGAGCCACCCAGGCACCCCATATGTTTAGTGAGTTTTGATGGGATACTGAACAGTGTGAATGTTGTAGATACGAGCATTTTTTAGTGTGTTTTTCTTATTTTTTCTGTTAGCAGTTAAGTTACTTATCAGCTTGATTATGTTAACCTTTTTTTGTATGGGTCTAAAGTTAAAGTGGCCTTTACTACAAGGCTAATTTAGCCACTAAGGCCTTACCCTATTGGTGTCTCTACCAAAAGCTGTGATCTCAATACTTTGGTTGGAATGCAAATTTCTCCCAACTGTGAAATTTTCAAATTTCTCATATTCAGTTCCCTGGTCATTCTTTGCACCATCTTTTGGAATTACACTTTGCTTTTGCTTTTCTTACTATTCAATAAAAAATCAAGGGGAGTCCAACTCAGATTTATAGAACTCTTTCTGCATAGTTCCCTCCTCTCTGGAATTTAGCACCTTGACTTCCAGCCACTTTAGTCTCTCTTAACTTCTGTCTCTGTTTTATAATTTAAGCAAAACCACCATGTTGTGCTTTGGATTTCCTTCCTTGCATTTGGTCCCAAATGTGCTTCAGACAGAAAGCTGGGATAATTATACATTTAGGTTTATAATCTATTTCAAATTAATACTTGTATATGGTATGAGATTGAGGTCAAGGTTCATTTTTTCTTTTTCTTTTTTTTTAAGAGTTTTTTTTTTTAAAGATTTTATTTATTTATTTGAGAGAGAGGCAGTGAGAGAGAGCATGATCGAGGAGAAGGTCAGAGGGAGAAGCAGACTCCCTGTGGAGCTGGGAGCTCAATGTGGGACTTGATCCCGGGACTCCGGGATCATGACCTGAGCCGAAAGCAGTCGTCCAACCAACTGAGCCACCCAGGCGTCCCAAGGTTCATTTTTTCTACATAGGTATTTGTTTCAGTACCATTTGGTGAAAAGACTCTCTTCTCCCCATCAAATCATGTTGGCCCCTTTATTGCCATATAAATAGGTGTATGCCTATTTTTAGACTATTTCTTTCTGTTGATTGTTGTCTGCTTTCATACTAATACTAAACTGTGGCTCTTGACAGAAATTTATGAAAGATCTAATTGAGTGATTCTGACATGAAATAAATACTTACTTGACTTTATAATGTTTTGAAAATAGATTTTGAGTTTGAAATACAGTGTTTCCACTAATTTGAATGTAATGTTATGCTATCTCATTTAACAGCTGAATGAAGAGATATATTTTAAACATGCTTCTCTTACAGAGACCTTTTAATAAAAGTGAAATTTGGAGAAAGCATTGAGGACTTACAGACCTGCCGACTCTTAATTAAACAGTACATCCCGACGGGACTTTTTGTGGATCCATATGAGTTGGCTTCATTAAGAGAGAGAAACATAACAGAGGTATAACTATTAGAGGATTTTTTTTTTTTGAGAGAAATTATTTTAGGAATGCTGTCATTTTGATTAAGGAAAAACAATAGACAAGACAACATTGTACTTTTTATTCATTTTGTTAAAGTGTATAAAGTAACTTTTTTTTTTAGGTAGGATGGGAGTATTATTTAAAAAATGAGTGATAATGTGTCAAGCTTGTCAGTAATAAGCCAACTGAACTGAGCTAGTTAGAATGGTTTTTGTTAGAATTGTTCCTAGTTTCATAACTAAGAAAATTATATATCTTTGAGAAGGTTAATGATTATAAATACTGCTTCAGCAGCATTTGACAGTATTGTTTGAGTGACCTATAAATCAACACCTGTATAATTTGGATGTGGGAGGAAAGGAAGCTGATATTTATTGGATATCTGTATGTCACATATCTTCTTTTTTTTTTTTTTAAGGAAGCAAGGTAAAATTAAGCATTAGATAAAGATTATGTCCCAAACCCATGCATAGATCCATTTTTGTGTGTGTGTGATTTATGTTTTTTATTATTTTTATTAACATATAATGTAGTATTTGCCCCTGGGGGTATAGGTCTGTGAATCGTCAGGCTTACACACTTCACAGCACTCACCATGTCACATACCCTCCCCAATGTCCATAACCCAACTACCCTCTTCATACCCCCCTCCCCCCAGATCAGTCTTTATAACAACTCCAGAAGTATTATTTCTCCATTTTATAGATAAGGAAACTGAGGCACAAAGAGGCCAGGTAAATTATCCAGGATCACACAGATAAATGGAAGAGCCAAGAGATATATCCAGGGTTGTCTAATTATAAAGTTGTTGCTCTTTCCAGAAATGAATTTTATTCCTTAATTAATGGGTTCTCTGACTTTTGGTAAGAATCACTTGGGGCCACTTTTTGTGCAGATTATGTCTTCCTCGGAAAGCTTAATTCAGTAGATCTAGATTGGACCCAAAATTCTGTTTTAACAACTCAGATAATTCCTGTTAAGAAATTATGACAAACACCATCTTCATTCTTAAGATTATAATCTATATGTGAATATAAAAGAGGCAAAATAGATATACTTGGAGTCATTTATGATGACAGTTTATAATTGTGGTTTAGGCCAATTTCTTCACCTATTTTAATTACTTGTTTATCAAGTAATTATTTAATTATTCAAATTTTTTGAATAGGTGATTATATTCTCATCGTTCAAAATATAGGAGATATAAAAAGGTGTACAATGATAAGCGTCCACCTATCTTGACCCCCATTCACCAAGTTTCTTCCTGTGTTCTGTTTTTTTGCACACATATTACAGTTTAAATAAACATGTTCACTTATATGGCAGTCTCAGTACATTTACACATGTAGAAAGACCTCATTGCTTTTTTCCTCATTCCTTTCCTTCACTGAGTCATGAATTCTGAATGAGGCTTTTAAAATTTTAAATAATAGGTTTCAAATTTAAATGTGGTTCTTGGCTTATTGTGACATGGATTGGAATCATATTTAAACCTACTTAGTAAAATTGCCTACAACATTTTAAGAAAATGGAAATTTTTTTTGCATAGGAGTACCCAAAAAGAGATCACATACCCACCATCTTGGGATGAGATTGGGGTATGTGCAGATTAATTGTAACTAGAAAACTGGGCAGGCAAAGGATGCCACTCTGGATTGATTGACAAGCTTTTCTTTATCTTAATTTTCTATTTCCCAATTTTCTAATCCCTAATTATAAGCCCTTTAAGTGAATTTACTTTTTCATTTCAAATAGATGTCTCATTTGTGACACATAGATAATTAGAAGTTGATTTCCTAATATATGAGATGCTATTTCTTTCTGCCTAGCTGAGTTGAGACTGTGGCCCAATCCTTTGTGTAGAGAAACTTTGTCTCAAGAAGTGGTATTGAGGAGTATAACTGGATAGAAGGAAATTTATATGTAGGGAATGATTGATACTTATGTATTTAGATTGAGATCTTAACTATTCTATGAGATAAAATTTGTGACTGCAGCACATAGAACAATGGGTTCAAATTAAATGAGTTATGGTGGCAATAAAATGTTTTGTAAGGAGTTTGTGATGGTTTGTGAGCAATTTGAAAATAAATACAAGCCTTAAACAGAGTCATAATGAATAAAGCACTTCAAATGAATCTCAATTCATTTTTAGGTAGGGCTATTTGATATATTTAATTAAAACCTCTCACGTTCTTTGAAAAAGGCATAATATTAGATTGAAGCATATGAAACTGCTGTTCAGTAGGTCAAAATGGAAATGCTGTGTTTTTGAAATCATAAATTTTACTCAATCAAAATATGTAATAATAGGACTTAATGCCCTCACCAAGTTGGAGGACAGGGACCAGATTTACTCTCCCACTTGAAATAACCAAGAAATAGACAAAATATATGAAATAATGGGAAAGATCATTGAATACCAAGCAGTGAGGGCAGTGATGTCTGAAATTAATGGAAAATAAATAAGATGAGCTCTATGACTGTCCCAGCTTATTGCCTTGGAGAGTTTTCGAGCTGTAACATAGGGAGCAAGAACCCAAGCAGAGCCTAGTGGACTGCTTGGGTTTAGGAAATGAACGTGAAATCCTGGGAAGACGAAGGTCACCAGAATTGACAAGGCAGTATAGAGAGAGCTGCACAGAGACAACTCCAGAGATCCATAAAAGGTTCCCCTCAAGTTCATAGTCGAGTACTGATTAGTGCATTTTTGTGAGGAAACTACTTGCTTCTGGTAAAAGACCTTATGAAAAAATTAGAGGTTACAATGTCAGACACTCACATAGGGCCAGTGGTAGTGTTTGTTCCCAGCAACCATGCTAGGAAAAGCCTCATAATTCATTGGGCGTTCAGTAGAGTAAACAGAAGAACTTTTACTCAGTAGTGGGGGAATATTTAGCCCTAGAAGGAACATCCTGGCAGTCCTGTTTAACAAATCTTAAAAGCACGACCCTTGAAAGGTCAAACTGTTTATAAGTAACTTTACTGCATACAAACAAAGCTCAAGAATTCTTATAGGAATACAGTACCCAACAATATCAAAATCACAGTGTCTTGATTCTAATAAAAAATTTGATGCAATGATGGGGAGAAATATGGCCTGTAATGAAGAGATAAATGAATCAATCAAAACCAATCCAGAACTGACCCAGATGTTCGAATTGGGCTATGAAAACAGTTACAATAGCTGTATTCCATATGTTCAAAAAATTAAGTACAGATATGGAAGATATATAAAAGGAGAACATTAAACTTGTGAAGATTAAGACTACAGTGTATGAGATAGAAAAGATTCTAGATAAAATTAATGGCATTTCAAACAGTGCAAAAGAAAAGAATAATAGATTTGAAGACATAGTAATAGAAACTACCTAAAACAGATTTAAAAAAAGAGAGAGAGAGAAACATAAAAAGTGAATAGAGTGGGGGCACCTGGGTAGCTCAGTGGGTTAAAGCCTCTGCCTTCGGCTCAGGTCATGATCCCAGAGTCCTGGGATTGAGCCCCACATCAGGATCTCTGCTCAGCAGGGAGCCTGCTTCCTCCTCTCTCTCTCTCTCTCTCTCTCTCTCTGCCAGCCTCTCTGCCTACTTGTGGTCTCTGCCTGTCAAATAAATAAGTAAAATCTAAAAAAAAAAAAGTGAATAGAATAATAGTGAGTTGTGGGACAACTTCAGGTGGCCTACTGTACCTGTGATTGGACTATCTTGAAGAGATATCTCCACCCCCATGTTCCTTGCATTGTTCACAGTAGACGAGCTGTGGAAACAACATAAGTGTCCATCAACAGATGAGTGGATAAAGAAAATATGTATGAAAATAGGATACAGGGGCGCCTGGGTGGCTCAGTGGGTTAAAGCCTCTGCCGTCGGCTCGGGTCATGGTCCCAGCGTCCTGGGATCGAGCCCTACATCGGGCTCTCTGCTCAGCGGGGAGCCTGCTTCCTCCTCTCTCTCTCTGCCTGCCTCTCTGCCTACTTGTGATCTCTGTCTGTCAAATAAATAAATAAAATCTTTAAAAAAAAATAGGATACAATGGAATGTTATTCACCTATAAAAAAGAAGAAAATCCTGCCATTTGCTACAAGCTAAGTGAAATAAGTCAGAGAAAGACAAATACTGTATGATCTCATTTGTATGTGGAATCTAAAAAAAACCTGAAATCATAGAAACAGAGTAGATTGATGGTGGCCAGGAGCAAGAGTGTGGGAGAAACAGGTGAAGGTGTTCAAAGAGTATAGACATCCAGTTATAAGATGAGTAAATTCAGGGGGTCTAGTGTATAGCATGGTGACTATAGTTAACAATAGTGTGTTATATATTTGAAAATTGTTAAAAGAGTATACTTTAAAAGTGTTCATCAGGGGTACCTTGCTGGCTCAGTAGAGCATACGACTCTTGATCTCAGGGTCATGAGTTTGAGCCCCGTGCTGGATGTAGAGATTACTTTAAAAAGTAATAAAATAAAAGTTTTCATTGTACACACGCATATATATAAGAGGTAACTATGAGTGATGATGGATGTGTTAACTAACCTTACTGTGGCAATCATTTTGCATTATAAACATATTTCAAATCGTGATGTTGTATGCCTTAGACCTATACAATGTTATATGTCAATTATATCTCAATGAAGCTCAGTGTGGGGAGTGGGGTAGGGAAGGTGTGATTGGAATCCCCAAGGAGAGAAGAGAGAAATGGAGATGGAAAAAAATTTGAAGAAATAATGGCTGAGAAATTTCCAAATTTGGTGAAAACTATAAATCCATATGTCTAAGCTGCTCAAGTACCAGAAACATGAAGGAAACTATCCCGAGGTGCATGTACTCAAATTGTTTAAAACAATGAGATGAGGGGCACCTGGGTGGCTCAGTCAGTTAAGCGTCTGACTTTGGCTTAGGTCATGATCTCGGGGTCCTGGGGTTAAGCCCCATGTTGGGCTCCATGCTCAGTGGAGTCTACTTCTCCCTCTCCCTCTGCCCCTCTCTCACCTTGTGCTCACTCACTATCTTTCTCTCTCAAATGAATAAAATCTTTAAAAAAAAAAACAATGAGAATGAGAAAAAAATTTTAAGTTTTTATTTAAATTCCAGTTAGTTAACATACAGTGTAATATTAGCTTCAGGTGTACTAAATGGTGATTCAACACTTCCATATATCACCCAGTTCTCCTCATAACAAGTGCACTCCTTAATCCCCATCACCTGTTTAAAACACACACACACACACACACACACACACACACACCACCACCACCACCACCACCACCACCACCACCACCACCACCACCACCCACCCACCCCCACCCCCCACCTACCTACCTCCCTTCTGGTAACCATCAGTTTGTTCTCTTTATTTAAGAATCTGTTTCTTATGGGGCGCCTGGGTGGCTCAGTGGGTTAAAGCCTCTGCCTTCAGCTCAGGTCATAATCCCAGGGTCCTGGGATCGAGCCCCGCATTGGGCTTTGCTCAGCGGGGAGCCTGCTTCCTCCTCTCTCTCTCTGCCTGCCTCTCAGCCTACTTGTGATCTCTGTCTGTCAAATAAATAAATAAAATCTTTAAAAAAAAAAAAGAATCTGTTTCTTGGTTTGCCACCCCCTCTTTTTTTTTTTTTTTATTCTCCTTGTTCGTTTGTTTTCTTTCTTAAGTTCCATGTGTGAGTGAAATCATACAGCATTTGTCTTTTTGTCTTTCCCTGACTTACTTCACTTAGCCTAATACTCTCTGGCTCCATCCATGTCATTGCAAATGGCAAGATTTCATTCTTTTTTATGGCCGAATAATAGTCCATTGTATATATATACTACATCTTTTTATTTTTAAGTAGGCTCCCTGGCCAACGTGGGGCTTGAACCCACAGCCCTGAGATCAAGAGTCACATGTTCTACTGACTGAACCAGCCAGACACCCCTGAATCTTCTTTATCCATTCATCCATTGATGGGCTTTTAGGCTGTTTCCATAATTTAGCTAAGAAAATGCTGCTATAAACATCAGGGTGCATGTATCTCTTTAAATTAATATTTTTTTATTCTTTGGGTAAATACCTAGTAGTGCTATTGCTGGATCATTAATTTTTTGAAGAACATTGATACTGTGTTCTAGAGTGGCTGTATCAGTTTGCATTCCTATCAACAGTGCAAAAGGGTTCCCCTTTCTCTATATCCTTGCCAACACCTGTTGTTTCTTATGTTGTTGATTTAAGCCAGAGAATGAGAAAATTTTAAAAGTGGCAAGAGGGAAAGAAAAACACGTAAAATATAAGGGAACAAAGATAAAGGTAACAGGTTTCTTGTCAAAAATAATGCAAACAAGGGGCGCCTGGGTGGCTCAGTGGGCTAAAGCCTCTGCCTTCAGCTCAGGTCATGATCCCAGGATTCTGGGATCAAGCCCCGAATTGGGCTCTCTGCTCAGCAGGGAGCCTGCTTCCTCCTCTCTCTCTCTCTCTGCCTGCCTCTCTGCCTACTTGTGATCTGTCTGTCAAATAAATCAATAAATAAATCTTTTTAAAAAATAATAATGCAGGGCACCTGGGTGGCTCAGTGGGTTGAAGCCTCTGCCTTTGGCTCAGGTCATGATCCCAGAGTCCTGGGATCGAGCCCCGAGTTGGACTCTCTGCTCGGAGGGGAGCCTGCTTCCCCCGCTCTCTCTGCCTGCCTCTCTGCCTACTTGTGATCTGTCTGTCAAATAAATAAACAAAATCTTTAAAATAATAATAATAATAATAATGCAAACAAGAAAATAGTACAACACCATCCTTAAAGTGTGGAAAGAAAAGAAACCTGTGAGTTTTGAATTCTGTATGCAGTGATAATATTTTTCAAAGTGAAGGTGAAATACTTTTCAGACATCTAAAAGAAATAATCACTAACAGACCTCCACTATAAAAAATGTTATAGGAGGTCTTTCAGGCAGAAGGAAAATAATACCAGATAAAATCTGTATCTACACTAGGGAGAGAAGAGCACTTGAAATGATAACTACATGGGTAAACATAAGACTTTTTTCCCTCTTATTTAAATTTTTTATTTACCAGATAATTGAAAAAATAATATAACATTCATACCATATGTAAAAATAAAATTCATGACACCAAATATCACAAAGTTGGGAAGGAGAAGATGGAAGCATACTTTTATAAGGTTGTTACACTAAATGTGAAGTAGTTTAATACCACTTAAGGGTAGACTGTGCTACATTAAAGATGTTTACTGTAAACCTTAAAGTAAACATAAAAATAACAAAGAGTTTTGGGGTGCCTGGCTGGCTCAGGTGGTGGAGCAAGGCAACTTTTGATCTCAGGGTCATGAGTTCAAGCCCCACATTGGGCCTAGAGCCTACCTAAAAATAAGTAAAAGTTAAGAAAAACACGAAGAGTTTTAGCTAGTATGCCAGCAAAGCAGATACAATGAAATTATAAAAAATATTCAATCCAAAAAGCAGAGAAAGAACAGAAAAGGAACAAAGAATGGATGTTAAATATAGAAAACAAGATGATACACTTCAACTTAACCATATCAATGGTCACATTAAATATAAATGTCTAAATATCCCCATTAAAAGACAGAGATCATCAGATTGGATAAGAAAGCAAGATCCAACTGTATGTTGCTTACAAGAAATGTCTTATTTTAAAACATTTAAATTTTAAAAGAAAAGATATGGAGGTGCCTGGGTGGTTCAGAGCGTTAAGCCTCTGCCTTCGGCTCAGGTCATGATTTCAGGGTCCTGGGATCAAGACCCGTATCGGGCTCTCTGCTCAACAGGCTCTCTCTTTGCTCAATCGGGCTCACTCTCTGCCTGCTGCTCTGCCTACTTGTGATATCTCTCTCTCTCTCTCTATTCAATAAATAAATAAAATCTTTTAAAAAAAGAAAAGAAAAGATGTGATGTGCTCATACTGGTCAAATAAGCTGAAGTGGGTATATTAATTTTAGGTGAATTGGATTTCAGAACAAAGACTATCACCAGAGCTAAAGGAAGGCATTTTGATAATGGGATCAACTCAGCAGGAGGAAATAATAACCATAAACATTTATGTACCTAATAGCACAGATTCAAAATGGATGAAGAAAAACTGGTAGAACTGTAAGGTATAACTTATAGCTGAAGGTTTCAGTACCCTTTTCTCACTAATTGATACAAGAAATTAGTAAGGCTTTATAAGATTTGAATAAAACAGTCAACTTGACCTAATTGGCATTTATAGACCACTCTTCACAGCAACAGTGGAATGAATATACATTCTTTTTAGATGTACATGGAACACTTATCAAGATAGAGCATATTCTATGTCATAAAACAAGTCTCAATATATTTAGACAAATTCAAGTTTCACAAAGTATGTTCTTTGACTACAGAGGAATTAAAGTAGATATTAAGAATGGAAGGATCTTTGGTGCCTGGGTGGCTCAGTTGGTTAAGTGCCTACCTTCATCTTAGGTTATGATCCTGGGGTACTGGGATCAAGCCCCATGTCGGGCTTTCTGCTCAGCTGGGAGCCTGCTTCTCCCTCTCCTTCTGCCGGCCACTCTGCCCGCTTGTGCACGAGCTGTCTTTATATCTCTCTCAAATAAATAAAATCTTAAAAAAAAAAAAAAAAAAGAAAGCTCTCTGGAAAAGGCTCAAACATTTGGGAGCCAATCAACATACTTCTAAGTAGTCCGTGGGTCAAAGAAGAAATCAAAAGGGAAATAAGGGATTTTGAACTGAATAAAAGTGAAAACACAATATATTAGAATAGTAGGGTGCTGCTAGAGCTGCATTTAGGGGGAAATCTGTAGTCCTAAAATGCCTGTTTTAGAAAGAAGAAAGATCTCAGATGAGTGATAGACAAGCCTCCCTAAATTATAAAAAGAAGAGCACGTGAAACCAAAGTTAAGTAGGAGAATAGGAATAGTAAAAACAGCAGAAATCAATGAATTAGAAAATAGAAACACAATAGGGAAAACCAGCGAAATAAAGCTGGTTCTTTGAGATGGGTAAAATTGGTGAACCTTTAGCCAGGGAGATCATTTTTAAAAATGTGCTGTTAGAATTAACATCCCAGTGTCAGAAAAGTAGTCTACATTTCATTTTTTTATAAAGTCATATTTTTAGATTGTATAAGTTGTTCAAAGGCACCAATTACTGTGTCTTAATTGGGAGAATTTTTTCCTGTTTTTGAAAGAGCTGTAGTTCATAAGAGAAAGATCTGGCAAATGTTACAGACATGGCACAATTTCATAGCTTAACTCATTTAACTTAGCTCTGGTGGTTTGTGACATGTGTTAGTTGAGTATTGTGAAAAGGAATAGGTCCATGGCTGTTAACAAGTATATACTCTTGTTTGATGAATTTTTTGTGTATCATTTCGGTTTTTTGATAATACATTATTGCTGTTTACCCAGGCCCCCCTAAGAGAACTATGACTGTTTCTCTGAGGAGGAGAAAACTTAGTGGAGATGTTTGAGTGACCCTTAGTGAAATAAGGAACAGATTTATTGTAGATACTGTAAGCAAGGACAGTTGCGAATGTTAAAGACCAGAGCATCAGATTTCTACTTATAAAAAAGGAATGGGGATACCTGGGTGGCACAGTAGGTTGAGCGTCTGACTCCTGGTTGTCGGCTCAGGTCATGACCTCGGGGTTGTGGGATCGAGTCCTGTGTTGGGCTCTGGACTCAGCACTGATTCTGCTTAAGACTCTCTCCCTCTTCTCTCTGCCCCTCCCTCCCACACTCTTATTCTCTCTCTCAAATAAATCTAAAAAAAAAAAAAAGGAATAACCTTTTAACGGAAGATAAAATGATATGACTCAAAGTAATAACCTCCATTTTAGTCATTGAGCATATCCAAGCAGCGGCTGGATTCTTGAACAATGCCCTCATTGACAGTGGTTTAATTTAATCACCTTTAAAGTTCATTATGACTCATAAGATTATTATATTCCTTGCCCTTTGCCAATGAACTTTTTTATTCCTGTGATTAACAGAGAAGGAAAAACGTGAAAAAATACAGCACTTGGTGTCACTCTGAAACAGGAGAATTAGGATGTTTGCCATGATGGGAAGACGTTAATTCTGTTTTTTGTTTTTTTTTCCTGGAGATATGTCAGGGCTTCACATAGAGAATCTAGAGGCAAGTTGTGTGTGTATACATCTGTACATACACACATACACACAGACTCACAGATTATACAGTGTCTGTATATATGTATGTGTAAATATATGTGAATGTGAATGTGTGTATGTATGTTTATACAGAAATATGTGTGGATGGATATACATATATAATATGTACTTACATTATAATTTAGGACTATTTTCTCTCACATATGCATTTTTACTTTTGGAATAGAATACCTTTTTCTTTTTTAAAGATCTTTTCTATTTCTTCATTTGAGAGAGAGTGAGCAAAAGCATGAGCAGGGGGGAGGGGCAGTGGGAGAGGGAAAAGCAGATGCCTCCCTGAGCCGGGAGCCCAATACAGGGCTCAATCCCAGGACCCTGAGATCACGAACTGAAGGCTGAAGGCTGACACTTAACTGACTGAGCCACCTAGGTGCCCCTAGAATACCTGTTTTAAAATGGTTTTTACCATATTATTTTTTTAAAGAATCATTTACTATTTTCCTTTTAACTTTTTATACCTAATATGGGAAGAGTACTGACCTTTGCTTTGACTTCCTCACCACAGTGCTCTATTTTACTCACTGCCATCTTACCTACTTTTCTGAAGAACAGGAAATTACCAGAATGATACCAATCATTTCAACCAATACTGGGTTAACTGTTTTTGTCATAGTTTTCATATTTATTAAATGATGCTGTATTCACAGAATTTCTCTTTTCTTAGTACCTGTTTTGTCACCTAAACAAAGCTTGATAAGGATATTATAAATACATAATTTTTGTTATGGGGAAATTCCACACCCCAGAGTATAATTTCCTCAGTTTACTTTTAGTAAACAAACTTTTATTAAACATAGATCACATCTTATTTTTCTATTTAAAATCGAGGATGGAATGAAATGGGAATTGTTTATAGGGGGAGTGAATTTGACATTTCTGTTCATCTGTATAGCATTCTTCTGGTTTTATTGATCTTCTCCATTTCTTCTTTGGATTAATATTTGTTTTCTTTTTGATAGGCAGTGATGGTTTCCGAAGACTTTAATATAGAAGCTCCCAATTATTTGTCTAAGGAATCCGAAGTTCTTATTTATGCCAGACAGGATTCACAGTGCATTGATTGTTTCCAAGCTTTTTTGCCTGTGCACTACCGCTATCATCGGCCACATAGTAAAGATGGAGAAACCTTTATTGTGGTCAATAACCCTGATTTATTGATGTATTGTGACCAAGGTGAGAGTTGCAAGTCTTTTCTGCGGTTGAAAATAAAAATAAAGGTATAGTGGCAGGTCCAAAGTCAAGGACAGGGATGACAGAAGGTTTCTTTTTTCTTTCCTTTTTAACTTGTTTTTTCTTTTTTAGAAGATTTAATTAATTTATTTATTTGTCAGAGAGAGAAAGAGAGCACAAGCGGAGGGAGCAGCAGAGGGAGAAGGATAAGCAGGCTCCCTGCTGAACAAGGAGGCTGATGTGGGATTTGATTCCAGGACCATGACCTGAGCCGAAGAAGAACTGACTGAGCCACTCAGGCAGCCCCCTTCTTTAAACCTTTTCATTGTAAAATACACCATAGGTATAGAAAAACTTCACAAATAAATAGTTTAGTATATTATTATAAGGCAAAGACCCTTATAACTACCACCCAGGTAGAGAAATAGAGCTTTACCAGTCACCCTAGAAGCAGCTGTGTGTCCCGTCTCAATCATAGCCTCTTCCTTTCCTCTAAGACTAACCCATATCCTGACTTTTAATCAGTTGCTTATGTTTCTTTATACTTTTTTCACCCAAGTGGGCATTCGTGGATAGTAAAGCCTTACCTTCCCCATTTGAAGAAATGTATTTCCACTAAGTCTCTTAATTTACAGGTTTCCCCTCTTTCCCTTTCTTTTTTTTAGAGTCACCTGTTGAGAAACCTGGGTCATCTAACCTGTCTAGTTTCTCATAGTTGAGGTTTTGGTGATTGTGCTTATGCCATTCAGCTAGCCTCTTTATTTCCTGGAAATTGGCTGCTGGCTCCAGAGCTGTTGATCAGATTCAGTTTGATTCTTTTGACAAGACTATAGGTGGTGCTGTGTTCTTGTATGAGGACTCATATAATGTCTGGTGTGTTTCTTTTTTTGGCCATTGATCCTCTGCCCCTGTGCGGCTTTCTGTTTCTTTATGCTGATTTGCAGGACTTACAGCTGTTGGTGTTTTGTCTATACTTGTATAGATTTTTTGTGTTTGATGGAATACTTTACCACCTAGTTTTGTGTAATTGTTAGCCATGAGTTTTTGGTTTGGGGAGTAATTGTTCTTTCTGTTTTTATTTGGGCATTTGAATTAAAAAAACAAAACAAAACAAAACAAGGAACTATGCAGCCTCATTTTCAGTCTTCCTAGAATCAGGACTTTAAGAAGTCCCTTTCAGATTTTGGTTCTTTGTGTCTCCAAATTTAGGTTGATTAGAATATTCACAAATCAGTAGCACCAAAGATTGGGCGATAGGAAGTTTTTAAACATCCTTTGCTGCCATGATCTATTTCATGATGAGAAAATAATAAACTGTTCAACTTTGTTAGATCTGTTCATCCAACCTAGTTTTTTTTCTTTAAATTACTCAGAATAAAGTTTGGAAAAGTGCCCTCTCTTCAGAGACCATCTGGAGTTCTGGTATTGTGTTTTGTTTTGTTTTGTTTTTTTTAGTCTGAATGCTCTTTATATGGGTTTGTGTAGTCTATGGAAATTTTTTTCTGTTGTATGCTTAGGATCTGTTAATTTTTCTGAGTATATGTTATACTTCAAAAAAAGTTTAAGTTAAAGTTTTTTAAAAAAATTGTACCCACTGGGGGCACCTGGGTGGCTCAGTAGGTTGGGTGTCTGCCTTCGGCTCAGGTCATGATGTCTACATCCTGGGATTAAGCTCCACAGCTGGCTTCCTGCTTAGTGGGGAGTCTACTTCTCCCTCCCTCTGCTCATTCTCTCTCTCAAATAAATAAATAAATAACATCTTAAGAAAAAAAGTGGCACCTACTGTAATGGGATTTGTTAAGAACTCATGCTTAACTTCTGTACAGGCTTGGTAATTTTGTAATTTCTTAGGCATCCTCTTAGAACAGGTGGCTAAAATAAAACGGCATGTGATAGATGGATTCAGGTCTTGTACATTGTGTAGCAAAGAGTATGAGTACTCATATCTCAACATGGAAGACTGGCTTAGTGTCTAGTCCAGATGCATGTTTTCTGATACAATGTTCTACCACTTTTTCTCAGAGTTTCCAATTTTGAAATGCTGGGCTCAGTCACAAGTGGCAGCTCCTTGTGCTTTGAAAAATAAGGATATATGCCAGTGGAACAATATGAAATACAAATCAGTAAGTTAATATTTTGAGGTGTTTTTTGATCATGCTGCATTATTTAAAACTCATAATGTTTCTGCCACATTTAAGGGATATTAGCATTTTATATTCTACCATTAAAAGCTGGTTTTTGTTTGTTTTTATTTTTTTTTAATTTTTAAAAAAAGATTTTATATATTTATTTGACAGGGAAAGAGAGAACAAGTACAGGGAGAGGGAGGCAAAGCGAGAGGGAGAAACAGGCTCCTGCTGAGCAAGGAGCCCAATGTGGGGCTCAATCCTAGGACCCTGGGATCAGGACCTGGCCCGAAGACAACTACTTAACCAACTGAGCCACCCAGGAGCCCTTTGTTTGTTTTTAATGTTGTTTCTTTGCTGATGGCAACAATGGCTCCTCATTTCCGTAGAGTCATAGAATCATTTAATTTGGGGACTGGAGATTTAGGGTTAGTTCCATGCCTTATATTAGTCTGGAGCCCAAGTAAGCTAATATGCTTTTTAAACGTGTGGAGTAGCAACAAATAACAGTGCTATGTCCATCTGGTTTTACTTTATCTAGAAAAATGTTTCAACAGCTGATGTCAAAGAAATCACTGCCTATGTTTTTTCCAGGGGTTTGATGGTTTCTTGTCTCACATTTAGGTTTTTAGTCCATTTTGAGTTTATTTTTACGTATGGTTTAAGAAGGTGGTCCAGTTTCATTCTTGGTTTTACTTTATAGGTACTTTATTTTATTTAGAACTTTTTATTAATTTTTGAACAACAAAATCAATTAGTTAACTTTAATATATTACATAGAAAAAGTGAGAAAAGGGAAATAAAGACTCCAAGTAGTAATATTTCGACTATAAAGTTTCTAGACAGTTGTATTGCAATTTATATATCTAAATCCAGGTTGTGGCCAGCCATTTTAATAGTTTTGACCCCGACCTTATTTTCAGTTAATAAATTAGGTAAGTATTCTTATTTCATTGACATTGGCTTTATCTGAGGAGTGTACAGTTTTCTATTTACCTTCTTAAGTTAACATGGTCTACTTCTCTCTGTTCAGAGTGGCAAGTCTTATACAACCATCTCTCTTCTTTCCCTCTTTTCCTGACCTTTCCTTCCTCTTTTATGAGCTGCATTTTAATTGATGGTTGTACTATCTGTTTGTGTTTCAATTTGACCCTAATTATCTTTAAGGTCTGCCTCCTTTGGTGGAATAGCACAATCTCTGTCATCATTTTTACAATTTACTTTTACAAGGAGTCAAATGAGTCTGCAATAAAAGTAAAATAAATTCAAATGTTAAGCCCACAGACAGACAGATAAACATAAAGCAGATTTGTTTGTATGTGCTGTTGTAGATTAATATAGATTTGAAGTATTTTCCTTGGAGTTGCTTTGAAGCCTGTCTACCAGCTAGCCTAGAAAACAACTAGTTACCGTTAAGTCTTATTATAAAGCACTGCTATTTTGTAGTGGGGAACTCTCTTAGAGCTGACAATTGTAAGACGTATGACTCTGCTAATATGTTTTGCAGCATAGAGTTGCTTTTGAGTAGATTTCCATTAGTATATGGAACCTGAACTTTTTTTTTACACTCTAAAATACATCTGGAGAATTACATGTGATTTTCTTATGTGAATGAAGAGTATAATTAGTGTTTACAATTTATTAATTTAAAATACTGGTAGTGTGCATTGCTACAAAATAAGTAATTACCTTATTAAAACATTCTGAATTCAGTTCTCTTTTAGACCATGTAACTTGAAATAAAAGGTCTTAATGAACCCTTTGATTTGTGTGTGTGTATGTGTGTGTTAACATTTCTTGTTTATATATATCAGGAAAATAGGTGACCATCACTGAGGTGGTGATCTACACTAAGTCTTGTTTGTTTAAGACACCAGTTTTTTAAAAGATAATTTTCAGGTGGTTTTGTTACAGATTATGTTATTAACATTTGTTTTGGATGTGAAATTATACTACAGATATTTATAAAAAGGAATAAAAAATAAGAGCATTCCCAAGTTACCTAAATTTTAATATTTTTAAAAACCGATTTTATTGGGGCGCCTGAGTGGCTCAGCGGGTTAGGCCTCTGCCTTCGGCTCAGGTCATGATCTCAGGGTCCTGGGATCAAGCCCCACATCAGTCTGCTCAGGGGGGAGCCTGCTCCCCCCTCCCGCCTCTCTGCCTACTTGTGATCTCTGTCTGTAAAATAAATAAATCTTTTTAAAAAAAAACCGATTTTATTTTATTTTTTTATGATTTTACTTTCTTTTTTATTTAAAGATTTTATTTATTTATTTGACAGACAGAGATCACAAATAGGCAGAGAGGCAGGCAGAGAGAGAGGGAGAAGCAGGCTTCCACCTGAGCAGACAGCCTGATGCGGGGCTCAATCCCAGGACCCTGAGATCATGACCTGAGCCGAAGGCAGAGGCCTAACCTGCTGAGCCACCCAGGCGCCCCCAAAGGCAGAGGCTTAACCCACTGAGCTACCCAGGTGCCCCGATTTTACTTATTTATTTACCAGAGATCGAGGGAGAGAGAGAGGAAGAGAGAGCGAGAGAGCACATGAGTACAAGCAGGGGGAGCAGCAGGCAGATAGAGAAGCAGGCTCCTTGCTGAACAGGGATCCTGATGCAGGACTCCATCTGACTGGGATCATGACCTAAGTGGAAGACAGACAGTTAACCGACTGAGCCACACAGGTGTCCCTAAAAAACTATTTTAAACCACAAAATTTCCTAGAGTTTTTACCCTCTTTATCTTCAAAACCAAATAGAAAATAGAAACCAAGTTGAACTGTAGGAGAACTGTTTTGTTGGTCAGGATGACAGTGACTTTGATGTTTTTTTTTTTAAGGTTTTTTTTTTTATTATTTATTTGACAGAGAGAGATCACAAGTAGACAGAGAGGCAGGCAGAGAGAGAGAGAGAGAGGGAAGCAGGCTCCCTGCTGAGCAGAGAGCCCGATGCGGGACTCGATCCCAGGACCCTGAGATCATGACCTGAGCCGAAGGCAGCGGCTTAACCCACTGAGCCACCCAGGCACCCCTGACTTTGATGTTTTAACAGTAAAAGACACATTCAACTGTGTGATTTGTGAATAATAGACTTTTTTAAAGGTATTTTGGGGAGAGAAACAGCAAAACAGAAGTGATTGGATACTTTAGCTTTATTGTTGTTTTAATGTTTTTCCTTTAGGGCTTTGACTGAGAGATAATTCTGTATTCTAATAGAAAGGTAACAAAAAGAAGTAAATGTTTATACTGATTACAGAGGTGATAATGGGAGATAGCTAGCATCAGTAAAAAGTAGAAATCAAAATTAATGAGAATTTAAGGATTATTGTGATGAATCTGATTCTGTTACATTAAATGAAATGTTGAATCCAAAAGAATCACTCAAACAATAATGTTACATGTAGTGTAGCATTGGCTGAAAGATACTAAAAGAAAAAAATTACATTAAAAGTCAAAGAAATAGTGGTTTCACCTTAGGGCCTGCATTTTAGATGTCTCTAACCTCTTTCTCTCTCTTTCTCTAGGTATATAAGAACGTGACTCTACAGGTTCCAGTGGGACTAACTATACATACCTCTTTAGTATGTTCTGTGACTCTGCTCATTACCATCCTGTGTTCAACTCTGATCCTTGTGGCTGTTTTCAAATATGGCCATTTTTCCCTATAAGTTTTGTGGAGCTTAATGCTTCCCATAAACCTAAATAAGACCTATTTACTTGAGATCAGAAATGTTCTTCTAGGGGTGCCTGGGTGGCTCAGTCGGTTAAGTGGCTTCCTTCAGTTCATGAGCTCAGGGTCCTGAGATCCAGCTCCTTGCTCCACAGGGAGCCTGCTTCTCCCTCTCCCTCTGTTGTTCTCCCCTGCTTATACTCTAGCTCTCAAATAAATAAATAACATGTTTAAAAAAAAAAGAAGGAGTGTTCTTCTAGAATCATGTCATTGTTTTTGTCTTCATTTATGGCTATAATTTTGTGTACTAGAGGAAATTTTGGACCATTTTCAACCCATTCCAGAATTTAGAGCTCTGTTGTATAGACCACTGATAATCTTTAAGCAAGTGCCAATAGGAGAGGAAACTTAATTTTGTTGAATTAATATTTATTTTGTGAGAAGTGATTTTATTTTCATTTCGGTCACGAAAAGAGTACTTTATGTGTTAGAGACAAATTATTCTCATTTTATGAATAGAAGCATTTTAATTTCAGCTAAAAATTGAGAAAATCATTATAAATGAGAATAAAATATTTTGGATGAATCAGTTTATTTAAACATTAATTTTATAAGAATATTTAAGTTACTCATCCAGAGTTTAAAGAAAATAAAGTAGGACAGCTAAGAAATTATTAATATCAAGATTGATTATTCCTTAAAGCATTTCCATTCTTTTTGTATTTTATAATGTTTTGAATATATGAATGGCTAGATGAAATTAAATACTAAGTACTAAGACACAGTTTTTGTTTAGTACTGAATTTGTCAGGAAGACAATTCAGATAGTCATTTTAGAGTATGTTTTATTAAGTTATACATTTATGAAAAAAAATATTTTTGTATCTTTTGCTCCATGCTGAACTTGGGTCTTAAACTCATGACCCTGAGATCAAGAGTCACATGCTCTACCCACTACTGCCAGGTACCCCTCTTTTGTGTATCTTCAGTGACTTTTTTTTTAAACAAAGGTTCTTATTTACTGTTTTTCTTGGGGAAAAGTTAGAAAATAAAGTGCCATAGGCTAATTAAAAAATAAAAAGGTGGGGGCACCTGGGTGGCTCAGTGGGTTGGGCCTCTGCCTTCCACCCAGGTCATGATCTCAGGGTCCTGGGATCGAGCCCCACATTGGGCTTTCTGCTCAGTGGAGATCCTGCTTCCCCCTCTCTCTCTGCCTGCCTCTCTGCCTACTTGCGATCTCTCTCTGTCAAATAAAGAAATAAAAATCTTTTAAAAAATAATAAAAATAAAAATAAAAAATGTATGGGGCACCTGGCTGGCTTGGTCAGTGGAGCATGTAACTCTTGATCTCAGGGTTTTGAGTTTGAGCCCCACGTTGGATGTAGAGATTACTTAAAAATAAAGTCTTTGAAGAAAAAAATAAAAAGGCAAGCATGTCCTTCTGTTTATTTGGGGCAATGCATTGAGGACAAGCATGTTCCAAAACAGAACCCAGTAAATCAGAGTTTGTTTGCAATGTTTGTTTCATAGAATAATGGAATGACATATATTTATATATGCTAGCACCACTTAGCTTCCTAAAACATTCTGGTGTTTTTATGGGAATAAATCTTTTATAATTTGACATGTATGACTTGATGAGTCATAATAGTTCTTTTTGAAGGTGTGCTTAAGAATGTAAATATTGAGGGTCGCCTGGGCGGCTTAGTAGGTTAAGCCTCTGCCTTCGGCTCTGGTCATGATCTCAGGGTCCTGGGATCGAGCCCCACATCGGGCTCTCTGCTCAGCAGGGAGCCTGCTTTCTTCTCTCTCTCTGCCTGCTTGTGATCTCTGTCTGTCAAATAAATAAATAAAATCTTTAAAAAAAAAATGTAAATATTGAAAAAGCAACCGAGTTCCATGAAACAAGAAATATTAGAGACCACTAATATTTCAAACCCAGTCTAATTTTATACTTATTTAGTATCTTCTTACAAGAAAGAATTCCTGTTTTTTACAAGCATTTCTTTCACAGTGGGATTAGTATGGGGACACTGAAATGAAATTATATGTCAGTTAAAATTCAGTAACATGAACAGACAGCATATTGAAGTATGACTGGATGGGAACCTGTTACCTCTTAAGAGTGTATGTGGGGAAAAAAAAGAAAGTATATGTGGGGGGCAGAATATATATATATATATATATATATATATATATTCTTTTGTATATCAGAACCAAGTTTCATCAGTATTTAAATGAGTTTTCAAGTTAATATTTGAGATGGTGGCCTGGGATATGATTCAGCCATTTATTCATTTACACAGGTATTCAGGGGTGTAATAAAAATGTGAAAGTGAATGAAGAGTACTTTGATATGACTCTTTTTGCCTAATAAATGGTTGCAGATGACATCACTTTTTTTGACATTACTTTTTATAGAACATTTCTGGTTTTGAACTCTTTATTATCTTCTTTGGATACTTTGAATAAGCACTTTATTTTTTTAACAAGTTCTGTGCCCAACATGGGGCTTGAACTCATGACCCTGAGATCAAGAGTCGCATGCTCTACCAACTGAGCCAGCCAGGCACCCTAAGCGCTGTATTTTTAATTTTTTTAATTTTTATTTTTTTAAGGTTTTATTTATTTGACAGTGAGAGAGAGCATGAGAAGTTGGGGGAGTGATAGAGGGAGAGGGGGAAGCAGGTTCCAACCAAGGACCCTGGGATCATGACCTGAGCCAAAGGTAGCTGTTTAATGGACTGAGCCACCCAGGCGCACCAAGCACTGTATTTTATAAATCAGTTTTGTAATTCTGTATATGGCCTTTTTTGTTTAAAGTGAAGAAAATGGGTACTGTCCTCTTGGTCATTTTGTTCCAGTATTTGTTGAACTTTTATGGTTTATTTTTCTTAAAGTATTAGGTTATGTTTGTTTAGATAAAAAGAGACATGAGTTACCTCAGCTAAGGGTGGTGATGGGGCAGAGATGTGTGTGTGTGTGTGTGTGTGTGTGTGTGTGTGTGTGTGTGTGTGTGTAATCTAAGCCACTCGACCAGGAATTTAGATTATTTAGCTAGGTCTCATGGAAGATGGTACATATATGTCTTGGAAACTGGAAAGATCTAACGCAGCTCTATTGATTTCAGAATATAATGAGTTTAAGAACGATTCGAGGAAGATAATTCTATTTATTTTAGGTACTCATTTATATTTTGATAATTGGTACTCAAGATATGGAGATAAATTAGGGTGAGATGACTAACACCTTTCCACATTGTCCTCCAAACTTAGAAAATATACTACTGGCAGGTAGTTGAATGTAGGGTTTGGTAGGCTGTGAGAGAATGAGATAATATGGATTAAATATGGGTTTATGGATTTATGGATTGTCCTAACCAGTGATAAGATGGGTAGATTTAGCTAGCTATCTGATTTCTTACATCTCAGACCTTACTTCTGGAATCAGTCTCCTCCTGAAGTATATCTTTTTAATGAGTTCCTTTAGTAGGTCTTTGTCTTTTTTTAAATTGAAGTATAACTGACACACAATGTTACATTAGTTTCAGGTGTACAGCATAGTGATTCCACAAGTCTATGGTTTTGCTCTGCTTCCCAAAAGTGTAGGTACCATTGTCACCATACAACACTATTACAATACCGGCAACAGTCCCTGCTTTTGTCTGATTCCTTTTTTTTTTTTTTTTAAGATTTGATTTATTTATTTGACAGAGAGAGCAGAAGAGAGGGAATACAAGCAGGGTGAGTGGGAGAAAGAGAAGCAGGCTTCCCGCCAAATAGGTAGCCTGATGTGGGGCTTGATCCCAGGACCCTGAGATCATGACCTGAGCCGAAGCCAGACGCTTAATGACTGAGCCACCCAGGCGCCCCTGATGGTATCTTTCTTTCACCTTCATATGACTGATAATTTAGCTCAGTCTACATTTGTTTAAGTGTGTTTATTTTATCTTGGTACTTTGAAAATATTTTCCACTATCAACTGGCACCCATTGTCTCAGTTCAGAAATGTTCAGAAATTTAATAGTTGTTTCTTTGTAGGATATGTCTTTCCTTTCCCGTTACTTTTTCTATGGTTTTCTGCAGTTTGACGTTGTCGTGTTTGAAAAGATCCCTTTTACTTATCCTGGTTGGGCTTCATTTTGCTTCCAGAATCTGAAGATTCTTGTCTTTACTCAGTTCTGGAAAATTCTTAGCCATTATCTCATCATATACTGTCCTTTTTGTATTCTCTCTTCTCTCAGAGTTCTTGCTAGGTGTATGGTAGACCCTCACAATATATCCCTAATGTCTCTCGATCTTTCTTTCATATTTCCTTTGTCTCTGGGCTGCCCTTACTAATTTCTTTAGATCTGTCATCCAGTTTACTAATTCTCTCTTCAATGTGTAATCTACTGTTTAACCCAAATATTGGCTTTGGTTGCAATTATTAAATTCTTTATTTGTAGAAGATCTACTTGTTACTTCTCAAAGCTGCGTGGTCATATTTTTAAAAAAGCAATATCTTGTTTCTTACTCCTGTATTATTTTGTTTAATCATTTAAATTTATTTTATTTTATTTTATTTTTAAAGATTATTTATTTATTTGACAGAGGGAGAGAGACAGGGAGAGAGGGGACACCAGCAGGGGGAGTGGGAGAGGGAGAAGCAGGCTCCCTGCTGAGCAGGGAACCGGATGCGGCACTTGATCCCAGGACCCTGGGATCATGACCTTAGCTGAAGGCAGATGCTTAACGACTGAGCCACCCAGGTACCCTTAAAATTATTTTATATTCTGTAACCAATAGTTCCACTATCTAAAGTTCACAAGCTTCATATTTTGTTTGTGGTTTCTGTTGATTCATTCATGGTGGCTTGTTTCCTCACATATATTATAATTATATTTTGGGGGGCGCCTGGGTGGCTCAGTGGGTTAAGCTGCTGCCTTCGGCTCAGGTCATGATCTCAGGGTCCTGGGATCAAGTCCCGCATCGGGCTCTGCTCGGCGGGGAGCCTGCTTCCCTCTCTCTCTCTCTCTCTCTCTCTCTCTCTGCCTGCCTCTCCGTCTACTTGTGATCTCTCTCTGTCAAATAAATAAATAAAAAATCTTAAAAAAAAATAATTATATTTTGGGTGCTCATATTTAGCTTTCAAAATCCTCTTTATCTTTGGAAATCCTTTCAATCCTGGATTAAGAGTGAACCTGTGCAGTGAGGATTTGTATTTGTTTCTTCTGGGCCTCCAAGCACTACCAGGCTGGGACCACTTTCTTGACTTGCTGTTTCTTAGACAGTATAGGTACTATAAATTTGAACTTTCAAACCCATGTGAGGGAAAGCTTGTGGTTATGAATTCTAAAGGGAGATTGTTTCCCCCTCCATGACACTCTAGACTAAAACATACTAATTTCTGCTTGTCTCCCTGGGCTGGTACAGGGGATTAAAAAAAAAATTTTTTTTTAATCCCTAGTCTATTCTTGGAGCACATAACCCTGTGAGTTTCCCAGCCTTATGCAGGATCACTCTCTCAACTCCTTGTATATGCCCAAGGCCTTGTCTTTGGTCTTATGTGTAGCCAGTAAAACCACAGAGATTTCTGAGATAGTTAACATACCCTCACTACAACCATAGCTTCACCATCCTGCTGTTTACCACTCAGGTTTCTTGCTCCCCCTTTGGGTTGTGTGGAGTTTGGAGGACTATCAGAGGTATTCCTCTTTCTTCCTTGAAAGCTTAGTTATGCCTTTGAAAGGATGCTCTTTTTTATCCAGCATTTCACTGTGTTTAATAATGGGACTATTTTTCAGGTTATCTAATAATACTGTGCTATACTGCTCTTTGTTTCCTTTCCCTCAACTTCAGCTGGGTTTTTATTCTACATCTATACATAAGCACAATCTAGATACCTTCTCCATCTCTACCATGTCCTTAGTATTAGTCACGATTACTGCCTTTCTAGTTCATTTCCCTTCTATTCTTGCATCTGTATACTACATTTTCCATATAGCAATCTAGTGATCTTAAAGTATAAGCCAGATAACTTCACTTCCCTGTTTGAAACTCTTTGATAGCTTTTTGAAATAAATCCAAACTCCTTAGTATGGCATTCAAGATTCTTCTTGACCTGAATCTTATCTACTCTAATGTTTTTTCACAGTACACTACTCTTGCACTAAGCTCAAGCTACACCGGTCTTCTCTACTGATCATAGCAAGCCTTTTTCTTGATCCTTTTGCCTGTAACGCTTTCTCCTAGGAGCTTCTCATGTCTCTCTTCTGTTCTCAGCTTAAATGTTGTCTCCCTAAAGATGCTTTCTCTGGCCACCCAATCCAAAATAATCTCCCCAGTTTTCTTCTCATACCAGATATCATGAGTTTAATTACTTGTTCGCATATCTGTAAGCTCCACAAAGGCAAAGTGATTCATGTCCACCCGTTATCCCTGATGCCTAAATGATACATTTTAGATGTTTAAATGTTTGTAGAATTAGTGAATACGCTGATGAACTCCTCCCTGGATAAAACATGAAGGCTTTAATGTCAAGGAGGTGGGACTTCATTTAGCAGCAAAAAACAGTTTGTAAGTAAAATGCAAAATGGATAACAATGTAGTCGTTATCACAAACAAATGTACGGAAGCAGATTTCTTTAACAGCAATGTTGGTCAGCATCTTTGACTGGCACGGACCCGAATGGAGACAATACTCAATTAAAGGAGGGACTGGCTGTCTTTCTCAATTTAAAGAACACTCTCCCCGCCCCTCCCACCGCCAAGAAGGAAAAAAAAAAGAGCGTGAAAGAAAGCGAGAAGAGCTGGGTGCACGTGTCCAAACTACGACTCCCAGCAGCCCCCGCGCGAGCCCGCCCATCCGGAGGTGGTGCGGATCTCCGCCCCGTGGAGCTCCGGGCTTGGGCCAGAGAGGGGCGGTGTTCTGGCCCCGCCCCTGCCCGCTCCCCGCCGTCGCCCTCCCCCAGGGTTGTGGCCACGCGCAGCGGCGGCGGTTGTTCCGCTTCCCCTCCGGCCCGGGCCGTCGCCATTGCCGAAGGCTCCCTGCCCTCCCCTGCCGGCGCCCGCGGGGCTCGGCTGCCGCTCGGCCTAGCGGTAGCAGCGGCTGCGCTCCAGCGCGGCTTGTCTTCCCGCCCCGCTTCCCCTTCCGTCCCCGCCTGCCCCGCGCCGCGCGCTTGCCCGGGGCGGCTCCGGAGCCCGCCGGGAGCTCGGACCGAGGCGCCTAGCTGGGGCGGGGACCTTTCCTCGCCTGGGGTAAGTGTGCAGACAGGCCGGGACGCGGGCCGTCGCTCTCTTCCTCCTTCCTCCACCGCGGCCTGGCCGGCGCGAGCGGCCCGCGGCAGCCTACCTGCCAGGGGCAGCGCCGGGGTAGCCGCCACCTGCGTGCCTGGAGCCGCGACTCCTGGGGCGGTGGCTCATTGTCTGCTCCCTAGGGCTGTTTTCTTCGGCTTTAGCCCGAAATGGGAAGCTCGCTAGGTTGGAGAAGTCTAACTCTTCCTGGACCCAGCCCTGCCCAGGGCCGTGTCGCGCCACAGGCTCTGCCCACTCTGGGTCTCCCTTCCCTCGCATTTCAGCGTCCTCCTGTTCTCAGTTTAGTGGTCGACCTCATGTCTCGGCTTTTAGTCCTCGATTTTTCCTGTCGTACTGAGTCCCAGCCCCTCCTTGCTACCTCTCCGGTCGTCCTAGTTTCATCAGTTAGGCATATTGTCTCTCGTCCCTTATACTCTGTTCTAAACTGCAGTGTGCGGTCTCTTCCATATTCCGCGTTAGTGGGAACGTATAGTGTTCCGAGGGTTTGAGGGCCTCGCCTAATAACCGAACTTTCGGATCTTCTCGTGATTCTTGTTTGGTCTTCAGCCAGGGGGTGAATAGTTGCTTCTTTAGGTAATTTAGGCGAAGGTTGGCTTTTCACCGTGTTTGCCTTTAACCCAACGCACATAGGACGTTACTACAGCCTTCGGTGGACTCAGCCTTTTGACTGATTCTTTAAAGATAAAGTCATCCCAGAACTAAAGTGTGAAAAGTAATTTCTGTTGTTGGTTGGTGCGGGGCCGTATCCTCCTTGTAGCTTCATTTTAACTGGAAGTCGTGAGCGTGATTTGTTTCCTCCTTGATAAATCATGCCAACTCCCATTGATATAATTGTTTCAGTTTTACTTTACAAGTTATCTGTAGTTGTTTGTTTTCTTTTTAACCTCTGTAAAAGACAATCAAAATGGTTAGGCCTAAAATTAGACAACGACGAGCTGTGTTTTGGATCAAGGTTGTGCACGTCACGTTTTTTCCCCTTCTCTGTTTGACTCTTCCGCTCTTATAAGTAGGCAGGATATTGAAATTTACAAGAATTTGCTTGTGGGGTTTTGGTTTTTGTAGGATTGTCCAAAAGAATAACATAAAATAAAATTAGATTGGGGTGAAGACAGTGAATAGTAATTTTTAAAGCAGGTTAGAACTTGTCAACTTTGCCAGAAGCTCTATGGCATTTGTAAAACACACTCACACTAACTTCTAAGTATCTTTTATGGATATGTGGAAACATACATGTATATAAACACATACAGATACATATGAATGGAAAGCTTTGTTCATGTTCTGTTAATATAGGGTATTGATTAAGGCAATTCCTTAATCCTTAGCTTTAAAATCTATTAATTACCCAAGAAAACTGATTTACATTGTGAAAAATGAACCTTAAAATGTTTTTGACTTGTACTATATGTAGGTTGTTAAGCCCAGTTTCAGGGTTTGGTGAAAGTGGTTGATCAAAATTCAGTGAATTTTACTTTCACTAAATACTCTACTTTTACCTAAGTGACTTTGTACGGAGCTTTAATACTATCATCATTTGATAGTGTCAGTTGTCAATTTGAGAGGCCTTATTGTCCAAAGGGGCCTAATGTACAGAAATGTTGGTGTGTGAAATTTGGTCTGTTGATATCAGCCTGTTAGTTCTTCTATAAGCAGATACTTTTACGAAGGAAGAGTGACTGGATATTCCTCTTCACTTAGGGGTTTGATTCCTGGTTTACCATATTCAAAAAGAGAATTCTGGACTTTGTGACGTTTAATACTAAGCGTCCAAACCCCAAATAAGTTTGTATTTGGAGTGTATCTGCTAAACAAATGAATAGGGGTTCCCATGGTTCTCTGATCTTTATGATAGGCAGGTTTCCAAGTAGGCATGGTTTACAGTGGTGTATATTTCTTTTTAACTATAGTTTTTTAAAGAAAAAACATAAAACTTGCTCAGATAGCTAAGGATAAACTTTCAATTATACTTTTTAAAAAAGAGAACTTGTTCGAATAGATAAAGATAAATAAGTAGGTACTTTAAAGTCATTCCTGTATTTTTTCTGTCATATCGATTATTCTATTAATCAAATATAATGTTTCTTTTGACTTTCTGAAATTTCTCTTTTTTTTTTTAAGATTTTATTTATTCATTTGACAGAGATCACAAGTAGGCAGAGAGGTGGGGGTGGGGGGAAGCAGGCTCCCTGCTGAGCAGAGAGCCCCATGTGGGGCTCAATCCCAGGACCCTGAGATCATGACCTGAGCGGAAGGCAGAGGTTTAACCCACTGAGCCACCCAGGTGCCCCTGAAATTTCTCCTTTTTTTTTTTTTTTTTAAGATTCTATTTATTTATTTGACAGAGAGATCACAAGTAGGCAGAGAGGCAGGCAGAGAGAGAGGGGGGAAGCAGGCTCCCTGCTGAGCAGAGAGCACGATGCGGGGCTTGATCCCAGGACCTGGGATCATGACCTGAGCCAAAGGCAGAGGCTTTAACCCACTGAGCCACCTAGGCGCCCCGAAATTTCTCCTTTTGATTAAAACTTGAAACTAGGTCTTGTTCAAGGCTAAGGCTTCAGGATTCTGATCAGTTTGTTTTTAGAAGCCCATCAAGTTACATAGAGGGCTAATTCCAGACTAGTCAGAGGGCAGGTAAGTTACTTAAAAATCAGAGTTGTCCCTTGTATCCTTCTTGTACCTTGGTAGAACCAGAAAGAGAAGGAAAAATAGCCCCCCTTGCCTTGAAGAAATACTGATTATTTTCTTCTGTAATCAGAATTTTCACTACTTCTTCATTTTAGGGTCATTAACCTATTTAAGGATAGCCATTCTGAACATTCATGTGGGATTTCAGAGTTCTAGCCTATTTATTATCTCTGAGGTACATTAGTACTTACCCTTCCATGTGTCTTGAATGGTTAGATGCTGGAGACCTGGATTTGAATCATGGTTCTTCTACCTGACCCTAGGTAAGACATGTACTCTTTCCAGGACTTGGTTGTCTTCTTCTGTAAAATGGGGATTGATAGTAATAATAATATAATACAACTTTCATCGGGCTATTTAAAGCGAATGAAATAATGCAGGTAAAGTACCTTGCAAATGCAGTGCTTAAGTTCTTAATAAAGGTTAGTTATTATTCCATTCTAAAATAGGTTTGGGGCGCCTAGGTGGCTCATTCTCAGGATCATGGGGTCAGGCCCCGCATTGGGCTCCCTGCTTTTCAGGGAGCTTGCTTCTCCCTCTTCTAGTCCCCCTGCTTGTGTTCGCTCTGTCACTGTCTCTGTCAAATAAATAGAGTCTTAAAAATAAATAAATAAATAAAAATTAAATAGGTTTTACATTTAATTGTTACTGTAGCAAATATTATGCTCCCAAACTTAGATTTAAGAATGCTTTCTGGAGGGGTGCTTGGGTAGCTCAGTCAGTTAAGCGTCTGCCTTTGACTCATGTCATCATCCTGGAATGAGTCCCCTATGGGGCTCCTTGCTCACTGGGGAGTCTGTCTCTCCATCTCCCCCTCCTTGTGCATGCTCTCTCTCTCTTTCTCAAATAAATAAATAAACAAAATCTTCAAAAAAAGAAGTATGCTTTCTGGAAGAGGTTGGGATGTCAGGACCAATTTTCTGAGACCATAACAGTTAAATTAAAAATTATTGGGGAAAAAAAGCTTTGCCACTGATACAAAATACAGGTTTTTCAAATTTTAAAAAGTATGTGTATTTCTCATAGAAAATTTGAAGAGTAGAGGAGATTATTAAGAGACAGGACAAAAATCACTTTATCCTCAGCCCCCAGAAATAAGCATCATAATGGACTAGCGTTTTCCCCCTTATTTTCAAATTCCAAAAGTAGCACGTGCTTATTATAAAAGGTTCAAGGCAACCCAGTTATTTAGAATAAAAAAGTAAAAATTGCTCTTTCCTCACTTTCTAGTCCCATTCCCTTAGAGGTACCCACTGTTAACAATTTTGTTTTCTTTATGCAGAAATAAGCACTATGTGGTTTTAACCAATTTTTAAAAATACAAGGTCTGGTTATTACATATTCTTTTCCATCTCAGTATATACAGTTGTACTTCATCTTTTTAACGGTCATGATACAGTCCATTGTCCTTTAATTATTCTTTTTTTTTTTTTAAGATTTTATTTATTTATTTGACAGAGAGAGATCACAAGCAGGCAGAGAGGCAGGCAGAGAGAGAGGAGGAAGCAGGCTCCCTGCTGAGCAGAGAGCCCGATGCGGGGCTCGATCCCAGGACCCTGAGATCATGACCTGAGCCGAAGGCAGCGGCCCAACCCACTGAGCCACCCAGGCGCCCCTAATTATTCATTTTTTTTTAAGATTTTATTTATTTGACAGAGCCGAGAGAGAGAGAGAGCGCGCGAGCGAGCGCACCCGTGCACATGCACACAAGCGGAGGGGTGGCAGGCAGAGGGAGAGGGAGAAGCAGACTCCCCGCAGAGCAGGGAGCGGGATGTGGGACTGGATCGCAGGACCCTGGGATGAGCTGAAGGCAGTCACTTAACCAAGTGAGCCACCCAGGTGCCCTATTCATGGTTCTTCATGTTGCAGTAATCCCACCTTATCCACAGAGGATATTTCCAAGACCTCCAGTGGCTGCCTGAAGCTACGGATAGAGTGAAGCCTATATATGCTGTCTTTTTTCCTTATATACATTTCTGTGATAAAGTTTAGTTTATAAATTAGACTCAGTAAGAGATTAATAACAGTGACTGGTAATAAAATAGAACAGTTATAACAATATGCTATAATTAAAGTTACGTGAATGTGATCTATCTCAGAATCTCTCATTAGACTGTACTCATGTTTCTTGTGATGATGTGAGATAATAAAATGCCTACATGATGAGATGAAATGAGGTGAATGGCAGAGGCAGTGTGATGTAAGGATAGGTTACCATTGACCTTCGGATGATACCTCAGCCATGGGATCCAAGGCAGTGGTTGACTGCTGGTAACTGAAATTGCAGAAAGAGAAACCATGGTAAAAGGGGACTACTGTACAGATCTTCATCAGCTTACAAGGGGATTTTGTCCCAATAAAAACACTGTAAGTTGAAAATGGCATAAGGCAAAACATCATCATTTTGCATAGCCTGCCTTAAACGTGCTCAGAACACTTAGGTTAGACTGCTGGTGGGCAGAACTCTCTAAATAAAATAATACTTATTTTTTTTTCAAGTGTTGACTGTCTCATGTACTTAATTGAGTAGTGTACTGAAAGGGAAAAATAGAATGGTTTTAAGTGTATGAGTTGTTTATCCTCTTGATCACGTAGCTGACTGGGAACTGTGGCTCGCTGCCACTGCCCTGTGTCACAAGACAGTATGGTACTGCATATTTCCAACCCCGGGAAAAGAGCAAAATTCAAAATACAGTTCCTACTGAGTGTGGAAACTTCACTTTCATGTCTTTGTAAGGATGAAAAACTGTAGGTCAAACCATGGTAAGTCAGGGACAGTCTTTATTCTCTCAATTTTGAGCAAGTAGAACTGGAGCCTTACTGGGCTTCTGTGTATCTTTGTGCATAGGCATATGTGTACCAGTATTTCCATAAAAAAGTTTCTTCAGTGAGCATTTTAAGTTTTGATAGATGCCAAATTACTGTCTAAAGTCTACATCAGTCTGTACTTCCTCATCAAATTGTAGAAGCTCTTCATATATCATAGGTAGTAATCCTTCACCTTCTCTTAGGAATATCTTTCGCATTTCACCTTTATCAAAAAAACATTCTTCTTAATAATGGTTGTATTGGGACACGTAGCTGGCTTAGTCAGAGGAGCATGTGACTCTTGATCTCAGGGTTGTGAGTTCGAGCCCCATATTGAGTGTAGAGGTTACTTAAATAAATAAAAGTTTAAATAAATAAATAAAAATTTAAAAGCTTTAAATAAATAAAACTTCAAAAATTTAAACATATTGAGTGTAGAGGTTACTTAAATAAATAAAACATTTGTATTTTATTTATTTTTTTTAAGATTATTTATTTATTTATTTGACAAAGATCACAGGTAGGCAGAGAGGCAGGCGGAGAGAGAAAGAGAGGAACAGAGCAGGCTCTCTGCTGAGCAGAGAGCCCGATGCGGGGCTCGATTCCAGGGCCCTGGGATCATGACCTGAGCCTAAGGCAGAGGCTTTAACCCTCTGAGCCACCCAGGTACCCCAACAATTGTATTTTAATCTTTTTTTTCCTTATATTTTATTTATTTATTTATTTGACAGATCACAAGTAGGCAGAGAGGCAGGCAGAGAGAGAGGAGGAAGCAGGCTCCCCACTGAGCAAAGAGCCGGATGCGGGGATCGATCCCAGGACGCTGGGATCATGACCAGAGCCGAAGGCAGAGGCCCCAACCCACTGAGCCACCCAGGCGCCCCTTGTATTTTAATCTTAATCCTTCTGAAATATGGGGGCTCCTGGGTGGCTCGGTCGGTTAAGCACCTCTGCCTTCCACGGTCTACTTGTGCTATTTCTCTGTCAAATAAATAAATAAAATCTTAAAAAAAAAATCCTTCTGAAATATGTGTGGGGGCAAGTAAGAGTTTTAACAATATAAAATAGCTTGGCTACTGAAATGAAATACGGGTATAGAAAAAGTTTCAGGAGTTGTAGGTTGCTGTGAAAATAAATCGATTATAGAAATTCAGGGAATAATATTGTATTGGTTTCATTGTAAGCTCACATCTGAAAACAAACAAAAAATGCCCCCTTTAAACCTTCCTTTTTCCTTTTTTTTTTTTTTTTTTAAGATTTCATTTACTTAGTGACAGAGACAGAGCATAAGCAGGGGGAGAGACAGAGGGAGCAGGAGAAGCAGGCTCCGCACTGAGCAGGGAGCCCAGCGTGAGGCTCTATCCCAGGACCCTGGGATCATGACTTGAGCCGAAGGCAGACACTTAACTGACAGAGACACCCAGGTGCCCCTTGACCCCTGTTTCTTGTCATCTACTGATTTCATCCTCATCCTTCAAATTTCCACCGTTGAGTGTAGCTCTTTGGGAGTCTTTCTTGATCTCTACTATGATATAAATATTCTTCTTATATATTTTCTTAACATGTTTTAATCCACAATCCTTATTTGCGGTGTGCGGAAAGCATGAATTATTTATCTGGAAATGAGAGTTATTTCTCAATTTTTGCCAGTTGAAACTAATCAAACAGGGAGATGTAAGGAAGAACTCTTTAATGTTGGTTAAAAGTGATACACACACATATGCATGCAGAGCACTTTTAACTCACATTACTGAGTTCTTCCTCACATCTTTCTGATCAAGCTGTTACATTGGTAATATTTTTTTCAGGTAAATGCTTGATAGGTTCTGGAAAGCTACAAAGTTTTATTTTTGCCTTGCATTTATTTCATCAGAAAAGGTATATTTTAGGACACCTGCATGGCTCAATTGGTTAAGCATCCAACTCTTGGTCTTAGCTCAGGTCTTGATATTCGGGTCCTGAGTTCAAGCCTCACATTGGGCTCCACGCAGGGCGGAGAGTGGGAGAGCAAGGTGAATTTTTTTTTTTTAAGATTTTATTTATTTATTTCACAGACAGAGATCACAACTAAGCAGAGAAGCAGGCAGAGAGAGAGGGGGAAGCAGGCTCCCTGCCGAGCAGAGAGCCCGATGCAGGGCTCGATCCCAGGACCCTGGGATCATGACCTGAGCCGAAGGCAGAGGCTTTAACCCTCTGAGCCACCCAGGCGCCCTGCAAGGTGAATTTTAAGATACATTCTCAACTTTTAAATTTTTAATTACTGTTTTTTGTTTTTTAGTTTATTTTGTGATTTATAGGCTTAAAAGTGAAACAGAATTATTGTATAATAAACATGAACAGCAAGAGGTGGGTAAAGCATTTAAACAAAATTTCAGGTGCTCTAAAGAGCAAAGTATTAAAAAAGGAGAAGGTACATTGGCACAAAAAATAGTGGAAATCGAGCTAGATGTTTGATAAGGTGTCTCTATTGTAAATTCTTCCTGAACTTTTTTCACCTTCCTGACTAAATACTTGAAAAGAATAAAGTTGCCTTTTTTTTTTTTTTCTTAAACCCCATATTCCATTATGTATGGATAACTACTGTTGATATTCTGGTATGCTTCCTGCCAGTACTTTTTCTTCTTTATATATATGTGTGTGTACATAGTTTGCTTTTATAAAATTAGAATCCTGTTCTGTATAATTTGTTACCGTGCTAAATCTTGAAAGTGTCCCTTTGTTCTTAAAGATTCTCTTAAAATCATCTTTTAATGTTTGCCTGACATTCCATTGTACAGCTGTGCCTTATTTGCTCTTTTCCTATTGCTGAATGTGTAACTTATTTTCAATATTTTATATAAAAATGTTATAATAAATGGTTTTCTAGTCATCCCTGATTATTTTAGAATATTTTCCTAGAAGTGGAGTTGCTGAATGAAAAGGTATAAGCATGTAACAGTCTTAAGTTATCCTTCAGAGAAGTTTGCTGTGTGTCATCACAAGCAGTGTGTATTGATTGCTATCCTCAATGAAGCAGGCATCATTTTTAATGAAATTAATAAAATTTGCTTATTAGGAAAATAAAAAATGCAGTTTAATTTGCCTTTCTCGTTTAAATTGTTATTTTGTTTTAGTTAATTTGATTTACTTCTGATAAGTACACAGATGTAACTAGATATTTGTGTCTGATATTTTTATTATTTTACTGGTCTTCAATAAAATTTTATTTACTTTTGTTTTCTAGGTTCATTGTCTTGTCTGAAAATATTATAGTAACCTTTCCTTCCTTTCCAATAGTCACAATATTGATTTCTGTTTTAGGGCTTTATTCCATTAGCCAGAATTTCTAAGACATGGTTCAATAAGAGAGGTGATATTGTCTTAGAGTATCTCTGATATTTTTACAATTAAGAATGATGGCAGTTGTTGGTTTTAGAGAGAGAGTTTTTTTTTTTTTTTTTAAGATTATTTATTTATTTATTTATTTGACAGAGATCACAAGTAGGCAGAGAGGCAGGCAGAGAGAGAGAGAGGGGAAGGGAAGCAGGCTCCTCACTGAGCAGAGAGCCCGATGCAGGGCTTGATCCCAGGACCCTGAGATCATGAGCTGAGCCAAAGGCAGAGGCTTGAACCCACTGAGCCACCCAGGAGTACCAGAGAGAGATTCTTTAGGGAGAGATTCTGTTCTGACTTTACAAAAAATAGGAATGGCTTCTGAATTTTATTAAATGTTTTTGTAATACTTCTTTAGGTGATGCTAAGGTTTTTCTTCTTTTAACTACTAATAAGGATATATATTAATAAATTTGCTAATAGCCAAAGGCACGTATTATGAGGAACCAGAATCCTACTCATATTAGTCAAGTGTACAGAAGTTATCGAAAGAATAGAAAAAAAAACTCAGAAATTTAGTTTAATAGGAGTATACAGGCCATGTGGTAACTTCTGTAGTTCTGTAAAATCTTGAGGAATCCTTACTTTTTTGAGTCAGTTTTGATCATTTGTATTTTTCCGGATTACATATATATTTTGATTTTTAAATTTGTTATTGTATGAATATATGTAATATTTTACCTTAAAGTCTGTGGTGTTTATTTCCATCTTTTACTAGTGATTTTGTTAATTTTTCATGATTTGCCAAGTGTTCACCTATTTAGTTTTTAATAACCAGCTTTCAGATTTATCCTGTTCGTTTTCTGTTTTCTGATTCCCTGATTTCTGCTTTTCTCTTGATGATTAGGGATCTGATCAGTCATATAAAATAGCCTCCACCTACCCCACTTGGTCTCTAACTTCTTGCCCTTTTGTGTCTGTCTGTATAGCACTTTTCATCTGAAGTCATTTGGCTTTGTTCATTTTCTTGTTTCTCTATTTCTTTGCTGCTATTCTGTTTAGAACTTAGAACACATGGGCATGCAGTAAGTATATGTTGGTTGAATGTCAGTTTCTTTTATTTCTAATGATTTTTAATTTTTTAATTAATAGACTATTTTATGTAGCAATTTTAGGTTCACAGCAAAATTGAGTAAAAAGTACAGAGTTCCTGTATATCCCAAGCTCTCCCTTACTCCCTTTACACCCACCATCAACATCTCACCATGCGTGATAGTTTTTTAAAAATTGATAAACCCAACATTGACACATCTATTATCAACCAAAGCTCATAGTTTAGGGTTCACTCTTGATATTATACATTTAATGGGTGTGGACAAATGTGGATGTTGACATGTATCCATCATTATAGTGTCATACAGAACAGTTCCCCAGCCTTAAACATCTCCTGTGTTCCACATAGTTAGCCCTCCCTTTTCCCTAATTCCTGGCAACTACTAGTGTTTTTACTGTCTCCTTAATATTGCCTTTTCCAGAATGTCCTGTAATTGGAATCATACACTATGTAACCTTTTCAGCTTGCAGTATGCATTTAAGTTTCCTTCACATCTTTTGATGACTTGATAGCTCATTCCTTTTTAGCAATGAATTTTATTCCATTGACTGGATGTACTGCAGTTAGTTCATTCACCTACTGAAGGACATCTTCATAGCCTTCACATTTGTCATTTATGAATATAGTTGCTGTAGACATCTGTGCTTCATTTTTGTATGCATATAAGTTTTCAGCCGATTTGAGTAAATACCAAGGAGCATAATTGCTGGATGGTATGGTAAGAGTATATTTAATTTTGTGGGAAATCTCTAAACTGTCTGAATTTCAAAGTGGCTTTACCGTTTTGCTTTCCCACCAACCGTGGGTGAGGGTGTTCGTGTTGCTCAGCATCCTCACAAGCACTTGATGTTTATAGCGTTTTGGATTTTAGCTGTTCTGATAGGTATGTAGTGGTATCTCATTGTTTTGATTTGCAGTACTCTAATGACTGATGTTGAGCATCAGTACTAATGATGCATGCTGCTTTTCCATCCGTGTATCACTTTTGGTGAAGTATCTCTTCAGAAGTTATGCACATTTTTAAATTGGGTTGTTAATTTTTTTATTGCTGAGTTTTAAGAGTTCTTTGTATATTTTGGGTAACTGTCCTTTATATATTTATATTTATATATATAATATATATATGATATATATATATATTTCTTTTGCAGGTATTTTTTCCCCAGTCTGTGACCTGTTTCTCATTCTCCCAACTCTAATGATTTTTGTCATGTATTTTGATGCAGTATTATTTGATGTATATGTAAGTTATCTACTGCTAAAGGTCTCATTATGAATTATACTTAATAAAAATAATCATCATAATTTCTGAATCTTGTATTTTACTTAAATTCCTGTCTGTACTAAATGTCTTTGTTCAGTAAATTATCCAACTTTGTCTTTCCATACCATTTTGTTTTAGTTGGTGCTTTTTTAAAATTACATGTAGGTTTTTTTTTAAGATTTTATTTATTTGTTTATTTATTTATTTGAGAGAGTACACATGGGAGAATGCACTTGAGCAAGCAGGGGAAGCTCAAGCAGACCCCACACTGAATGTGGAATCCAATGTGGAGCTTAATCCCATGACCCTGAGATCATGACCTGAGCCAAAACCAGAGTCAAATGCCTAACTGACTGAGCCACTCAGGCACCCCTGTAGTTTATTTTTGTTTTAATTCAAAATGAATGCTTAAAACATTTGTTTATTGTCAAAATGAATTCTGTTGGGTATGTTTTTATCATTTTACTTAATGTTTTCTGTTTTTTAATGATTCCTTGTGCTTCTTTAATTGTAAAATATACATAAGATAAAAATTACCATCTTCACCATTTTTACATAATAATTCTTTAGCATTAAGTACAGGTACCTTGTTGTATACCCATCACAACCACTTTTTCATCTTCCCCAACTGAACCTGTATACTTATTAAAAACTAACTCTCCGGGGCGCCTGGGTGGCTCAGTGGGTTAAGCCGTTGCCTTTGGCTCAGGTCATGATCTCAGGGACCTGGGATTGAGTCCCACATTGGGCTCTCTGCTCAGCAGGGAGCCTGCTTCCCTCCCTCTTTCTGCCTGCCTCTCTGTCTACTTGTGATCTCTCTCTGTCAAATAAATAAATAAAATCTTAAAAAAATAAAAAATAATAAAATTTTAGCTTCTTTATAGCCTTTAAAAATTTGTGCCACTCCCTTTTCTTGAGTTACTTTCATATTATCTTTGGTTTTTCTCTCCATATATGCCTGTTTCCTAGTTTGCCAGACTGTTTAGAAATTAATTCTGTGTCTTGAGGTGATTCATCATCTAAGTCAGACTGCTTTATGTGATGGGTATTATCTTTTCTTGTGTTACATTAATTTTTGTTGGGATCAACAAAAATTGTTGACTATTTTTTCTGCTTCTTTATCTTTGAATTGTAATTGTTATATATTATCTGATGTATATTTGTTAAAAGTGTTCATGGGTTACCCTTGCTATAGTTAGCTGGGTTTCTGGGTGATACCTCTTAGATGTATTGCCAAAGAATACATAGCTCCTAGCCCGAGTTCTGGTGATTAATAGACATTCATCTGATACAGTAGTTCTGGTGGGATCTTATCCTACCCTGGTTTTTGACTTGTGCCATGAGGGCTCTTCCTGATTCTAGCCTTATACCCACAACACAGCACTTTGCTTATGTGATTACACCTCTCAGGAAGCCATGTGCCAGTCCATATTTCTCTGTGCTTATATAGCTCCATGTGAACCTTACAGACACATGGGCACATAGACACTTGGTGGGTTTTTTTTTTTTTTTGGAACTTGCATGGTAAAATCCTAACTGTATGTAGAAAGATCAGAGGGGAAAATAAGGATCTCTGGTTGCCACAAAACCCCCCTCTGCATTTCATAAATCTATTGCCCCCCACCCTTTTTCATTTTTTATTGCCATTTGGGTTTTGTGACCAAAGCCGCCCCCTTTTTTTTTTTAAATGGTTGTTCCTTACTTCCCCATTCCTTACCTTACAGTCATTTTGAAGCATTTCTGAGTCTTGTCCCTTTTTTCATGCTTGATCATTGTTTCACTTTTTCACTGTGGAGATTGGGTGAAGGCCAAGGGGAAAAAGAAAAAAAAAGGATCACATTTAGATTACTATGTTTCTTTACACACCCTGCTTCCTCTGTATATAGAGACCTTCCTCTCTTTCCTTGCCTGGTAAATTCCTTCTCATCCTTCAAAAGCCGAGTCTGATTTCTTGGCCTAGTAACTTATATAAATGGGAGCTGTGGTTCCTCCTTTCCATTTTATTCCACACATCCCTATCAGCTCTTAACCTTATTTCAGAGTAGTTGTCTGTTATTTTCCCACTGACGCCAGCTTAAAGGGGACACTTAATCATAGTTATCTTTGATCTCTAGCATCTGACACAGTGTAGGCACAAAATAAATATTTGACTGACTTAGGAGAGACTAAGGTTTTTTCCTTCAACTGTGTCATTTCCCTGCTTCTAGTGTGAAAATAGAAAAAAACAGATCTTTCTGGGAAGTGGAGTTACAAATATTTTTTTGTTTAGATTTTATTCTGGTCTGGGTTTTTTGTTTTTGTTTCTGTAATGATCGGGCACTACTTTTGAGAACACGAAATACTCAAAACCAACCTCTCAAACTTCCAGGTGCTCCCTGTTGCCCAGCACCTGTGACTTTTTGGCCCTACCCCACAATCTGATTTTTCACTACTTGTGAAAAGTCTGCCATATGCCCTGTTGTCTTCTTGCTGTCTCATGAACTAGATCATACTTGTTCCTATTGTCCAGAATCCCATCTTCTAGATGGGAATGTGCTCTGTTGTAAATTGAGATTGTAGTAGGGATTGAGTAGTCAGAATTTAGACTGCTTATTGTTGTGCTGGTCTTATATTGAGTATGTGATGATTAAGATGAGGTTCCTGGATCAGTTTTATCAATTGTGAGGATCAAAATAAATAGAGCATTTAATTGTCTTAGTTCTAGAATAGTGATCTGAAAGAAGACAGAGTAGTGACTGCTACTTCAAATTTTGTTGAGTTCCCTCTGGCCTAAAAAAGGAAAAAAAAACCTTCCCTTGACTTTGATGCCATCACAGATAAACCTTTCACTGGTTGATTATTCATTCAGCAATTACATAGACAGATGAACGGGATACAATGCTAGGTGTTAGTGATGTAGTGGTCTGCAAAATAAGTGGATCCATGCTTGTGGAGTTTATGATGTAGTTAAGGAAGATAGACATTAAAGCAAATCCAGTGTGATGAATGTTAAAGGAAATAAAGTAATATGCATGGATTGGGAGTGAGGAGAAGGTGTTCTGAGAAAGTGGCCTTTAGTCAGTACTTAAAGTGAGTGTTTGACAGGTGGAGCTGGTGGATAGAAAGTAGGGTGACCAACTCAATGCCGGTTTGCTGAGGCCTTTCCTGGGTTTAGTGTTGAAAGTCTGGTGTCCCAGGGAGATGGAATGATTGGTCAGTGAATGGAAAATCTTCCTAGAAGGTCCTATGTAAGGCCTGAGAAAAAGTGAAAGAATGGACAAAGCTACAGGAGAGCTCTTTAAAACTACAAAAATGAGTATGGAAATTTAGGGGCCTGCTTATGCACGTACTGTTGAGCTCTGTCTTCAGTCTCTCACTTGAAGGCTTTAAGTGGAACACTGACATGGCAGAGTTTAATGTGCTTGTAAGTCGTTCCCCCTGCAGTGTGAAGAATAGACTGGGAGGGGCTGAGAGTGCATTTGGGGATAATAAATAACAGTGATTAAGTTGTTGGCTGCCGTGACTTAGACGTTTTGAGAGGCATGGATAGTTTTGAGAATTAGGATATTTAGAGAGTGTGAAAGCCTCTGAAACAAATGATTTTCAAGAATCATTTGAACACTAATTTCTTAAAAATGGAAAAACTGACCATTTTTACTTCCATATTTTTGTCACCTGATAGACATTTTACCAGCAGAACACATAATCCAGAGAGCAGTTTTGTTTTTTTGTTAAATGATGACAGCCGGTCTTTTTTCCACAAATGAAGAACAGCAGAGTAAAAGATAGGAAGTGTAGCTTTGAAATTTTGAAGATGATTCCTTTTCCGAGCACAGCAAGAAGTATGACTTTAGGTCGTTTGTCACCTTGAGAGTAGTCCCACTGCAAGGCTGTATGATCTTTCCAGTGATGCTTCCATTCTTCATTTGTTTAGAAGTCTTCTTTTTAAAGTACTGTAGGAGACTGCAGCAATTGCTTCAGAGTTGTTTCTTCCCCAGAGGGGAACCGTCCCTCTGCTTCTGTTTCCATCACTCCCTTTCTTTCTGTGTCTACATCTGCCCCACTGTGACTGCTTTTCCCTTAAAGAGAGATAAAGGATAATTCATATATGATAAAATCCACCCTCTCATAGGTATACAACTAAGTGGATTTTGTTTTTCTGTATTTGTAAGATTGCATAATCATCATCACTCTCTAAGTCTAGAATGTATTATCACAGAAATCTTGTACCCTATAGCAGTCACTCATTTTCCGCCACTGCTCCCCTTTGTCCCAGGCAACCACTCATGTATTTTCTGTCTCTATGAATTTGTTCTGGACACTTAAGCAGATTCACATAAAACGGTCTGTGTGACTGGTTTCTTCCATTTAGCACATTGTTTTCAAGGTTGTAGCATGTATGAATACTTCATTTCTTTTTATTAATAAATAATACTCCATTTTATGGGTTCACCGCATTTTTTTAATCCATTCATCGGTTAATGGAAATAGGGTTGCTTTCACTTTTTGACATGTTAGATGAATAGTTCTTCTGTGAACATTTGTCTACAGGTTTTTGTATGGACATATTCTTACTTCTTTTGAGTATATACATAGGAATGGAATTGCTGAGTCACAGGGTAACGTCATGTTTAACCTTTTGAAGAGCTACCAGGATGTTTTCCAAAGCAACTGTACCATTTTGCAGTCCTGCCAGCGGTGTGTGAGGGTTCCAATTTCTCCCTGTCCTCACTAACACCTGTTACTTTCTGTCTTTTGAATGTAGCCATCCTACTGGGTATGAAATGATATCTCATTGGGGTTTTAATTTGCATTTCCCTAATGGCTAATGATGTCAGGTATCTTTGAATGGGTTTATTGGCCATTTGTGTATCTTTTGAGAAATAGGTACTCAGATCCTTTGGGAAAGAATTTTATGTTCAGAGTTGATTTAGAGCAGTGCCTCTCAGAATCTTTTGGTAATAAACTAAAAACTTTTGCAAAATACTATAAAATGGAAATAAAAGAAAAACCAGATGTACAAAATATAAGCCCCTTTTGTTGTTGCTGTTGTTGTTGTTAGGGTCAACAGCAAATTATTGTGTCAGATTGCTCTGAAAGTTTCTAAACACTTTTTCTTAATTTCCGTATTTCATTGAGTACTGGTAAAAGAAATAGTCCATGTAGCACTCTTTGAGTGGTACTGCTTTAAATTACTAAAAGGCATTTGAAAAGCAGTGCAGCTTTTTCTGTGTTTGAACTCAAGGCATAGCTTGTTTCTTGTGTATTCTGTACTTCCAGCTCTGACTCCCAATTCTAACTTGCTACTGAGGTAGTCCCCCAGAGGACTGGTTTTGAGGCTTGATGAAAACAAGCATTTCATACAGATTTCACATAAGCAAGTTACGTTTTATTGGGATATGTGAGGGTCCAGTTTCAGCAGAAAACAAGGCACCTGAGATTTGCAGCCAGTGAGGGCATGCTTCTGACCATTTCCCAGTTTTCCTCACAGGAGATTCCCTCAGTGTGGATAACACTGTGCTTGTGAAGGGGAGGTTCCTGCTAGGTTTTCAGAAGCACAGAATGCAGGTTTACCATAAAGCTTCGTATACTTCCAGTCATGTCACCCTGAAATTCCAACATAGTTATCTTCCTTGTTTGTAAATAATTAACTTACCACTTGGCTGTAACATCCTTGTCCTGATGTTCTTTAACATCATAATTTCTTACCTCATTATTTATAGTTATACGGAAATAAGCATTATTCATCCTTAACCTCTTTCTGACCCTGTAGCCATGAACAATCTGTGAGCATGAGCAGTTCATTATCTCCTGTCTTAAAAGTTATAGGAGGTCTAAGCATGCAGGCTGTTCTGTCTCTGAAAGCTTTTAGTGTAGGGACACCAAGGAATGCATTCTTACACTATCGTGATTATTTTATGTTTTGGGTGGTAAAATTCTGAAACAGTTGTGGGTCACTAGAAAGTATTTTATTTGTTTATAGTGGCCTTAAACTAACGAGGGTGGATAGAGTATTTTTGAAGCATTTGAAGTGAGTTTGAACATTTGTTAGTCCTTCTGTGTTAAAAGCATTATTTTGGACAATGTCAGATGGATACAGCAAATTAAGAAAAGTGTTCCTTGCAAGCCAGGAGTTTAAATTCTTAGAGAAGAAAAGAAAGATGCCAGTGATTGAAGTACAAAGAAATGTGTAAGTGTAAAACTTACGGGTAGCACTGTATCATTCTGGGTCCAATCAGGAGAGAAACCACACAGTAATTTGAACATGGAAAGAATTATTGACTTTAACAAGAGAGTAGAATATAGAATAATGAGGGATGAGCTAGTAAGAAGTAAATAGCAGTAGCAGGTAAGGAGTAGCTGCTAACCCTAGAGCTCATATCTCAGCACCTAGGAAGGAGCCGTCTTTCCCCTAGAGCTGAGATCCAGATCTTGTTGGGGAGAGATGGCTGTGGATCTTTGAATGGTAGAGGTGCTGTGTGGGCAGAACTTGCTGGACATCTGCTCTCTACGGTACCAGAGAAAGCTGTTGACAGGGAGGTGTTAACTCCACTACAGCAGCTCCCAAAAAGAGAGTGGGAGAAGCTGTGGGCTGCCGGATGTGATGCTGGTCGCCTAGCGGTACAGAAGCCTGGTGCTGGAGGAGTTTGGGGAGCAAACACACCAGAACCAGGAAGCAGAACTTTTCTCCTACATTGTCTCCTGCGCCCTCTACTGATATAGCTTAATATCGTGCCAGCTAGCCAGGGAAAAACACTGAAAGGTCCCAGATCTATTTTCAGAGTAGACAAAAAGGATGAACTTGGAATTGAGAGACACTAAATCAGTAACTAGCATGGGAATGATATTAGTGCTGTCAGAGCATATAGGAGTAGAGATCCTATGAGATTATGACAGTTGAAGAAGTAGTAGTGTATGAACTCTTGAAGATCAGTAGGGTGTGTGGTGTTTTTTTTGTTTTGTTTTGTTTTTAATTCAACTGTGGTTGACATACAATGTTATATTGCTTCCAGGTGTACAGCATAATGATTTGACACTTTTTTAAAAAAGATTTTATTTATTTATTTGAAAGAGAGTGAGTGAGATAGAGAGCACACAAGCAGGGAAAGGGTCAGAGGGAGAGGGAGAAGCAGACTCCCCTGCTGAGCAGGGAGCCGGACGTGGGGCTCACTCCCAGGACCACAGGATCATGACTTGAGTGGAAGGCAGCTGCCCAACCAATTGAGCCGTGATTTGACACTTCTATACATTATGAAATGCTCACCACAGTAAGTGTGGTTACCATCTGTTACCAGACAAGGTTATTACAATATTGACTGTATTCCCTGTGCTGTATTTTTCATCCCTGTGACTTACTTATTTTGTAACTGAAAGTTTGTACCTCTTAATCCCCTTCACCATTTTGCCCAGGGTTGGTTGTTTTTGTTGTTGTTGTTTTTTAATTGAAGAGGACAACTGTTTTTTCCTCATTACAAAAACAGTACATGTTCATTTTAAAATTAATTAGAATATGGACAGTTATTTTTGTCCTTGTGTATATTGTAAAAGGATGGGAAAAGCAATCAGCTCTGTTACCCTTAAGAGAACCATTGTTAATCATTTGATAAAATATAGCCAGGTAGAGGAGATGGTGGGGAGGAAAAGCTTTCTATGATGGTGTTTGCTGCTGTTTTTGTGTATTTGTTTACAGAAGAAAATTGGCTTTGAAATATAATAATGCTAGGAACTCCTGGGTGGCTCAGCAGGTTAAGTGCCTGCCTTCAGCTCAGGTCATGATCCAAGGATCCCAGGATCAAGTCTGATACCAGGATCCTGGCTCAGCAGGGAGACTGCTCCTCCCTCTGCCTGTCACTCCCCCTACTTGAGCTTGTGCTCTTTCTCTCTCTCTCTCGCTCTCTAATAAATAAAATCTTAAAAAAAAAAAAAATACAGTAATGCTAAATGATATATACTAGCATTTTGAGGAACTTTCTGCCCGGTGTTTATGTGAAATACGTTTGTGTAAGTTCTTTTTAAATGTTTTATATTTGAATTGTATTAATTTTAAAATTCCAATGTAATTAACCTACAGTGTTGTATTAGTTTCAGGTGATTCAGCAATTCTATGCATTACTCAGTTTATCACAATAAGGGTACTCTTAACCCCCTTCACCTGTTTCACCCATCCTTTCCCCACTGACCTCCCTTCTGATAACTATCAGTTTTTTCTCTATATTTAAGAGTATGTTTTTTTGTTTATCTCTTTTTTGTTGTTGTTCATTTGTCTTGTTTCTTAAATTCCGTGTATGAGTTTAGTCTTATGGTATTTGTCTTTCTCTGATGGACTTATTCTGCCGTAACTTTATACCCTCTAGATTGACCCATGTTGTTGCAAATGGCAAGATTTCATTCTTTTTTATGATTGGGTAATATTCCACTGTATTTATAGACCACATCTTTATCCATTCATTTATGGTTAGACACTTGGATTGCTCTTATAATGTGGCTATTGTACATAATGCTGCAATAAACCTAGGGGTGAATATATCTTTTTGAGTTAGTGTTTTTTAATTTTGGGGGGTAAATATCCAGTCGTAGAATTGCTGGATTATATGGTAGTTCTATTTTTAATTTTTTGAGGAATTTCCATGCTGTTTTCCACAGTGGCTGCTCCAGTTTGCATTCCCACCAGTAGTGCATGAGGGTTCGTTTTTCTCCACGTCCTTTCCAACAATTGTTTCTTGTGTTTTTTATTTTCCCCTGTCATGTGTGAGATGATGAGATCTCATGGTTTTGATTTGCATTTCACTGGTGATCAGTGATGTGCATCTTTTCATGTGTCTGTTGGGAATCTGTAGGTATTCTTTGGAGAAATCTCTGTTCATGTCTTCTCATTTTTTTCTTAAAGATTTTATTTACTTGTCAGAGAGAGAACACACCTGTGCTCGAGCACAAGCTGGGGGAGCTCTTCTGCTTTTTTTTTTTCCCTGCTCATTTTTTAATTGGATTATTTGCTTTTGGGTGTTGAACTGTGTAAGTTCTTTATATATTTTGGATACTAACCCTTTATCACTTATATCATTTACAAATATCTTCTCCCATTCAGTAGGTTGTCTTTGTTGTCTTTTAATTTTGTTGTTTGTTTCCTTTTGCTGTGCAGAAGCTTTTTATTTTGATGTAGTATTTATGTCACTTAAGTTTGTCAAATAGTCAATCACTAGACATCACTTTGGTGCTCTTTAAATGACCTTTAGGAAGATAATCATATTGTAATCACATTGATGGAATGTTTCATCTTACAAGTCATCATGCTTTAGTCCTCTTTGTTCAAATATTGTCATATGAATGCTCCTCGTAGGAACAGGGTTCTAGCAGACTTAATCTGAGAAAACAAATTGAAAAATAAATCTTGCCCTTGTTGAGGTTTAGGAATTAATTCCTCCCTAGATATCAAAGACTGAAGGATTCTCATAAAAGAGAAAGACTTTATTATACCATATTACTGATTATTGGCATTTATACTTTAAAAGTTGGAGAGTAATTCTAGAGAATGAAAATGAAGTTCTTGGTTGTTAACCCACAACTGGGCTCATATAAATAGTCAGGATACATAATGTTAGGCACATTTTCAGAGAAAAATCCTCTACTACTAAATTCTAGACTAGTTCTTACTGACTTATTAAAACCTTTTAACCAGGTTGGTAAAGAAGTGAATTGTTTGCTTTCATTTTTTTTTTTTTTAGATTTTATTTATTATTTGACAGAGAGAGAGGGGGAAGCAGGCTCCCTTCTGAGCAGAGAGCCCGATGCGGGGCCCAATCCCAGGACCCTGAGATCATGACCTGAGCCAAAGGCAGAGGCTTAACCCACTGAGCCACCCTGGCGCCCCTCATTTTTTTTTTCTTTTTAAGATTTTATTTATTTGACAGAGAGACTCAGAGAGGGAGGGAACAAAAGCAGGTGGACGGGAAAGGGAGAAGCAGACTTCCCACTGAGCAGGGAGCTGGATGTGGCCCTTGATCCCAGGACCTGATCATGACCTGAGCCGAAGGCAGCTGCTGAACAACTAAGCCGCCCAGGTGCCCTGCTTTCCATTTTTGACAAAGTTAAGAAAACTACTAACTGTACAGTTTTTAAACCTTTTGGATATAAGCTTTGACTTAGAAATAGCCAATTTAAAAATAACCATTCTTCCTCTGATTATGTATTAGTAGGTGTGTAGAAGTGTTTAGAATAATGCTAGATTTGGGGCATTTGGGTGACTCAGTTGGTAAAGCATCTGGCTTTGGCTCAGGTCATGATCTCAGGGTCCTGGGATTGAGCCTCATGTTGAGCTTTCTGCTCTGTGGGGAATCTGTTTGTCCCTCTTCCTCCCCCCACCATGCTTGTGCAAGCTTTCTGTCTCTCAAATAAATAAATATAAGCTTTAAAATAAAAAAAAGAATAGTGCTGTTCAACTTGAACTTGTTGCCATGATGGAAATGTTCTATATCTGTGCTGTCCAGTATGGCAGCACTAGCCACATGTGACTGCTCAGCACTTGAAATATGGCTAATGTGACTAAGTATCTGAACTTTATTTAAATAGGCATGTATGGCTAGTATGTCTGCCTATATTGGATAGCACCGTTTACAGAATACAAGGAAACCAGTTTTAAAACAAGTAATTTGAAGATGACTTTAGGAGCAACTCCTATAGGTGGTCAGCCTCTCTACCTGATATTCCATTTTCCCCAAATATCTTAATTTGATATATTTTGAAAATGTTTTTGTATCACTAATGTAATTACTAAAATGTGACGGTGATCCATTTCTTCTTTAAAGGTATCTTAAAAATGCACATCCTGGGATGCCTGGCTGGTGTAATCAGTAGAGCATATGACTCTTAATCTGAGGGTTATGAGCTTGAGCTTCATGTTGGCCATAGAGATTACTAAAAACATTAAAATAAAGATGCATATCCCTCAGTGATGTCTGTTTTTATAACCTTACTTACACACCCAGTCTTGATTCATTTTAGTATGCATCTGTTGAGCACATACAGTGTGCCATACTCAGTACTGTGTGCTAGGAGTACAAAGATTAATACGGCATAATTGTCATTAGCCATTCAGTCTAGCTGGGATTAAGGGAGAGGGAAGTGGAGTTAAAAACTTTTTAGTGTTCAGTTTTTTGTTGTTGTTTTCGATTTTAAGTAGGGCCCCATGCCCAGCATGGGTCTTGAACTCAGAACCCTGAGATTAAAAGAAGTTAGTTGTGTGCTCTACTGACTGAGTAAGCCAGGTGCCCCTTAAGTGATTGGTTTTTTAAACCTCTGTATGCCATTTGATAACTGTTTAGGAATATATATATGTATATGTATATATATATATATATATATGTGAATGAATATATGTGTAAATATATTTTAAATATATAAAATATATATTTAATATAGAAATGTATAAAATAGGGGCGTCCGGTGGCTCAGTGGGTTAAAGCCTCTGCCTTTGGCTCAGGTCATGGTCTCAGGGTCCTGGGATGGAGCCCTGCATTGGGCTTTCTGCTCAGCAGGGAGCCTGCTTCCCCCTCTCTCTGCCTGCCTCTCTGTCAAATAAATAAATAAAATCCTTAAAAAAAATGAAATATATAAAAATACATTAAAAATGAATATATATGTTTTAAAGATTTTATTTGAGAGAAGAGAGTGGGAAAGAGAGCAAGAGAAATGGGGGAGATGGGCAGAAGCAGACTCCCCACTGAGCAGAGAGCCTGCTGGGGGACTCAGTCCCAGGATCCTGGGATCATGACCTGAGCCAGAGGCAGAGGCTTAACCCACTGAACTGCCCAGGTCTCCTGGAATATATATGTATATATACACATATACATATATATATATATGTATATATACACATACATATATATATTTTTTTAACTTATCTCACTTCTCAAAAAAACATTTTTCTTAAAGCAAGGAGGGATTTTTTTTTTTTTTTTTTTTTTTTGGCCTTTCTGTCCTTGCTGGATTATTTTGTTTCATTCCCTCCCATAAGAGGAATGCAGCCTCAGAATTCTCATCACAGCGTTCAGGACATGGCAGCCAGCCGCTCTGTGAAGTGAAGCCTGCTGGCTCTCAGCATCTCTGGTAGTACCTGGAATATCCTGCCCCCATGTTTTATCTGTGCAAACTGTTCTTTACATCATTTTTTAAGTTACAGTGGTGCTCTTTTGAAGGGATAGACGTGATCTGTCACCCCTCTGTAAGCATGCATTCATTTAGCGGACATTCAGGATGGCCTTGTATATGGCAGGTCCTTTTGAGCACGAGGTGGGAAGTGAGCTATGTCACTTTTAGAGGCCCACATGCCCTCTCAGTCTCTCTCTCCCATTTTGCTGGTGACTTGTTAAGATAGTGGAACATGGGGCGCCTGGGTGGCTCAGTGGGTTAAAGCCTCTGCCTTCGGCTCAGGTCATGATCCCAGGGTCCTGGGATCGAGCCCCACATCGGGCTCTCTGCTCAGCGGGGAGCCTGCTTCCTCCTCTCTCTGCCTGCCTCTTCGCCTACTTGTGATCTCTGTCAAATAAATAAATAAAATCTTTAAAAAAAAAAAAAAAAAAGATAGTGGAACATGAGGATCGCAGCAGCCTAGATCCATAAATCATCTCAAGGAGAAGAACTAACTTCCTCATGTTTTGTGTCCACTAGAAATAAACCTTCATTGTGTTAAAACATTAGGATTTGGGGATGTATTTGTTACCAGTGCATAGCCTGGTCTGATAAAGGGTTGTTTTTGGTCTTTTTTTGGTATGACATTGCTACTATAAATGTTCTTAAAATTTGCACATGTGTAAGAGTTTCTTGGATTTATCCAGGAGTAAAATTGGTGAGTTGCAGAATGTAAAAACAGACGGTCTACTTTCCAAGCTAATACCAAGTTGTTTTCTGAAGTAGTTTTTACTTTCACTCCTGCTAGCAGTTAGGAAAATTCTCTTTGCTCTACATCCTGGATAGTACTTGATTTTGGTCAGCCTTCTTAATTTTTGCCAATCTAGAAGGTATAAAACGGTATCTGCTAGTGGCCTTAGCTTACATTTCCATGATTTTTTTATGAGGTTGGGCATGTTCTTATGTATTTATTTACTTTGTCTTCTACGAAGTGGTATTTGGGTCATTTGCTCATTATTGATTGGATTGCTTGTCTTTTACTTCTCCTTCTTTTTTTTTTTTTTTTTTTTAAGATTTCATTTATTTACTTGGCAGAGAGACACAGCGAGAAAGGGAACACAGCAGGGGGAGTGGGAGAGGGAGAAGCAGGCTTCCGGCTGGGCTGGATCCCAGGACTCCTGGTATCACGACCTGAGCCGAAGGCAGCTGCTTAACGACTAAACCACCCAGGTGCCCCTTAGGTTATTTCTTTATAGAAATTCTTTGTATGTTCTGAATATAATTTTTGTCAGCTGCTTCTTTTTCAAATATCTCCTGGTTTGCAGCATATCTAATGTTGTCATATTTATCAGTCTTTTCCTTTATATCATTAAGATAACTCCTCTACATAAAGATACCCTCCTATATGATTTTCTGTAAGTTAGAATTTTGCCTTTTACATTAAATCTTTAATTCATCTAAAGATATTTTTGGTATGGAAGTGGAACTGATAGCTCAGTCTCCTTGTGTTGCCTCCCAGGAAGTTACAGAAAGTCATTCTCAGGATCATCCAACAGGAGATAAGAAAAAGGATATATCTAATGAGATGGGATCTGTTCTCCTCATGCTGGTCATAGACTCTCCAGCATGAGGAGAACAGATCCCACAGTTAACTCCCCTGCACTACCAGGTTGCAATTGAGTGGGTGGTGTGCAGCTCAGGAATGAAGTGAGGCGTTGTCATGTGCCTCCATTTAAAAGTTGGCCACATCCAATCTAGAACTGGTAGGTGGAGTAGCAGCTTGAGTAAGAGATAGGTGAGGCTGAAAGGATCCGAAAAGATAAAGGGCGTGGTATCTAGTACAGGATCCAGCTTAGATAAAAAATGTTCCTGTCAGGGTCTCTCTACATTATTCTATTTCTGGAATGTCTTTGTTCTTCCTGGGCTTTTGCTCTTCCACATAGATTTTAAAATTAGCTGTCCAATTTTTCATAAAACCCATCTGGGATTTTGATTAAGATTACTCTGAATCTAGATTAATTTGAAGAAATTTGGCATTTATACAGTTCTGAGTCTTTTTAAATTTTTTTCTTTTTTGTTTACAATTTCTTCCTTTTTTAAAAAATTTATTTTATGTATTTATTTGACACGGGGGTAGAGCAAGCACAAGCAGGGGAAGTGACAGGCAGGGGAGAAGCAGGGTCCCCGCTGAACAAGGAGCCCCATGTGGTGCTGGGTCCCAGCACCCTGAGGTCACGACTGGGGCTGAAGGCAGATGCTTAGCCAACAAGTCACCCAGGTGCCCAGTTTGAGTCTTAAGTTCCTGAACATTAGTATCTCTCCATTTAGTAGTTTTCCTTAATATCTTTGAATATATTTTCCTCCTGTATAAAGATTCTAGTTCCATGGTTCCCAAACCATGCCAGTGTACTCTGAGATACCCCCTGAACTCAGAGGCACCATGGTATTTTAAATTTTAGAGAGAATCGGTGATCAACACCTGCTGAACACTGTGTGGGGTCTGCCAGTCCTAGGGAGTTCCACAGTTTGAACATTAAGTTCTGATACCTTTCATAATGTCTGTTTTTATGAAGCAGTTGCTGTGATTAAAGGTACAGAAATCAATGTGGAACAGAAAGTGAGGGTGGGCAGTGCTTGAGTTCTTGTATGATGCAGTGCCAATTGGGTGCATGTTTCCAGTTTTTAAGTGATTGAGAAAGAAAGAAAAGAAATCTTCAGTTTATGTGTATTGCTTTTTAAAATAACTACTCTAAGTTTTGGGGACATAAATACTAACACAGTTGTTTGGACCTACCTACTAAATAAATAAAACTGTTAAGAATTTCTTTTAGCATTGTGAATAGTCACTGAGAATAGTAAGGGCACCATGAATTGAGAAGGTTTGGGAACTTCTGTTTTAGGAACATCATGTTTTTTTATATTATGTTATAAGTGGTATCTTTTCCCCTTCCAGTTTGATTTTGTTTAGTGTACAAAAATGCAGTTGAATTTTGGATATTCCTCTTTATCTTGAAAAATTTGCTAAATTTGTGTTTATCTTAATTTATTGTAGTTTTTGAGCTACCACCTCACACCTGTTAGAATGGCTAAAATTAACAACACAAGAAACAATAGGTGTCGGTGAGGTTGTGAAGAAAGGGAGAAAGGGAAACCCTTCTTGTACGATTAGTGAGAATGCAAACTGGTGCAGCCACTTTGGAAAACAGTATGGAGTTTCCTCAGAAAGTTAAAAGTAGAACTACCATATGATCTAACAATTGCGCTACTAGGTATTTACCCAAAGGATACAAAAATACAGATTCGAGGGGCACATGCACCCTGATGTTTATAGTGGCATTATCAGCAATAACCAAACAATGGTAAGAGTCCAAATGTTCATTGACTGATGAATTGGTAAAGAAGATGTGGTGTGTACACACACACACACACATACAATTGTTACTCAGCTACCAAAAAAATGGAATCTTGCCTTTTGTAATGATGTGGATGGAGCTAGAGTGTGTTATGCTAAGGAAACTAAGTCAGAGAAAGACAAATACCATATGGTTTCATTCATGTGGAATTTAAGGAACAAAACAGATGAACATATGGGAGGGGGAAAAAAGAGAGAAAGGGAAACTGTAGGAGACTTAACGATTGAGAACAAACTGAGGGGTTGATGGAGGAAGGTTGGGTGGGAGGTAGGCTAGATGGGTGATGAGTATTAAGGAGGGAACTCAGTACCCAAGCATATTTTTAGTGTCCAGTGAATTATGTGATTGGGTCTCTGTGATATTTATTTCAAGTAGTATTACTCATTCTACTTTTGCTGATGATTATATATAACTTCCAAAGTTCCAAAATCAAATATACAAAGCAAGATATATTCAGAGAAATCTGACTTTTTAATTCAGTCCCCTCCATTTTGTTCCCTTTTTTCCCCCGAAGTAACCATTGAGAAAAGTTAGGGTTTATCCTTCTGTTAAAAAAAGTAATAAGGTTGTGTGTGTGTGTGTGTGTGTGCATGTGTGTGTGTGTGTGTTGACATGCCTTTCCTTTCCACTTAGATAAAGGGTAGCATACCATACTTATATTTTTCTCCAATCTTGGATTTTCATGAGTAGTATACCCTGAGATCATTCCGTGGGATAGATTAATTTCCTCACTCATTTTTACAGCTTCCTAGTACTTGAGTGGGGGGTACGTCATAGCTAATTCAACCAGTCTCATATTTATTGCCATTTGAGATGCTTACAGTCTTTTGCTATTATAGGTAATACAGCCTGTTATTTATGTATGTCCATTTATATATGTTTGTCTGTTTTTTTGCCATTGTGTCTTTGGGATTGATTCCTAGAAATAGGATATCTATATCTTTACTCCAAAACATTGTGTTGTACTGCTTTCCTATGAAGTAAAAGTTAGAGATTATTTAAACCAGTCCTCTTTTCAGGGTAAAAAAATCAATGTAGTGCCTAACTCACCTCCCCGAATCAGTTTTGAGGGAGAAATTAACAGAAAAAATAAAGGAAAACTGTAATAAACTATGTATTTCTATTTGTAAATATATATTTGTAAATACTTGATCACGACATACTATAAAAATCAGACTGAAATGCCTGTATCTATCTATTTAGATACATTAAGGCTTGGCCTTAATGCAGTCTCATGCAGAGGTACTGCTATTGATAACTCCACCAGCGTGAGCATGTTGCTTTAAATAATAGGATATTCCAAATAGTAAATAACAGTAACTTCTCAGTAAAAATGAACAGAGCAAGATGAATTCCAGGCTCCTCTTGGTTTCATAGTGGTTGCACAGCTGGAAAATTCAGTGTGTGTTGAAACTGTGTAAAAAAATATCTTTTATAGGGGCGCCTAGGTGGCTCAGTGGGTTAAAGCCTCTGCCTTCGGCTCAGGTCATGATCCCAGAGTCTGGGATCGAGTCCCCCATCGGGCTCTCTGCTTGGCGGGGGCCTGCTTCTCCATCTCTCTCTGCCTATTTGTGATCTCTGTCTGTCAAATAAATAAATAAAATCTATTAAAAAAAAAAGGTTTATTTATCTATTTTAGAAAGAGCACGCACAAGCAGGGGGAGGGGCAGAGGCAGAGGGAGAGAGAGAGAGACCCAAGCAGACTCTCCTCTGAGCATGGAGCCCAACGGGTCCTCAATCCTACCACCATGAGATCATGACCTGAGCCAAAATCAAGAGCTGAACGCCTAACCGACTGATCCACCCAGAGCCCCTAAAACCCTTTTTCATTCCTATGGGTGTTTTTTTGTGCTTTCTCTGTTCTTGATTAAATTTGTCAGAGGTATTTTACTGGTTTTATCTGAGATCTAACTTTTAGCTTTATTCATCTCCACTGTATGTATAATAGTCTTCTATTAAGCAATTTCAGTGTTGATCTGAATTATTTTCCTACTTCTTTGGGTTTACTTTGTTGTTTGTTTTTGTTTTGCTTCTTAGGCTAGATGCTTAACTCATTAATTTTTAGTTCTTTTTTAAAGTAAAACTTGAACTGTAAGTGTCCTTAAGTGCTTTAATTATATCCTACAAGTTTGTGTACGTGTAGTAAAATACATTTAACATAAAATTTGCCATTTTCCTTTTTTTTTTTTTTTTTTTTTTTAAGATTTTGTTTATGTACTTGAGAGAGAGAGAGAAAGAACATGAGAAGGGAGAGGGTCAGAGGGAGAAGCAAATTCCCCACTGAGCAGAGAGCCCAGTGCAGGACTGATCTTAGGACTCCAGGATCATGATATGAGCGGAAGGTAGTCGCTTAACCAACTGAGCCACCCAGGCACCCAAACTTGCCATTTTCAAGACTGTTTTTGTCTTCCCAAACAGAAACTCTCTACCCATTAAAACAGTAAGTCTCCACTTCACTCCACCATCAGGCCCTGATGATCTCTAATCTTTTTGTCTCTGTGAATAATTTGACCACTCTGAGATGGTCACTCATGGATGTGACCCTGGAAGTGGTCCATGGATGCCTCCTGGAAGTGGAATTATATGTATTTGTCCTTTTGTGTTTGGCTCCTACTACTTAATGTCTTTAAACTTCATCCTTATTATAGCACATACCAAATTTCACATCTTTTTTATTTTGTATTTTTTTTTTTTAAAGAATTTATTTATTTGACAGACAGAGATCACAAGTAGGCAGAGAGGCAGGCAGAGAGAGACGGGGAGGCAGGCTTCCCACTGAGCAGAGAGCCCAATGTGAGGCTCAATCCCAAGACCCTGGGATCATGACCCGAGCTGAAGGCACCCTCTGAGCCACCCAGGCGCCCCTTCACATCTTTTTTAAAGATAAACATGCTGGATAGTAGGTATATACAATATTTTGTTTATCTAATCCTGTAAGTTTTGACACATAGCTTTTTCATTCTCATTCAATTCTAATAAGTATTTTCTAATTTCTTTGTGATCTCTTTTTTTTTTTTTTTAAGATTTTACTATTTATTTGACTGAGAGAGACAGCGAGAGAGGGAATACTATGATCTCTTTTCTTAACCTAAGTTTTTTAGAGGTGTTTTTAAATTTCCAAACTTAACAGAGTATTTTTCTAATTAAATCTTTTTGTTACTGATTTCCAACAACTGACTTCAGTTAAGAGTATAGAGTACTTCTAATCTTTTGAAAAGTTTCTTTGTCTCAAAATATTTTTATTTTGTCCTCATTCTTGAAAGAGTTTTATTGAATCTGCAGTATGTTGGCTCCTTCTCAGAAGATTGAGAATGTTCCAGTGTCTTCTGGCTATCATCGTTGGTATCAAGAAGTAAGCTTGAAGTCCAGCTGCCCTTTTTCCTTCTTCCTTTGGCTGAGTTTAAGAACTCTGGTCTTTGACCTTAGTTTTGACTATGATGTGTCTTTACTTCAATTACTTTTTTATCCTGCTTTTGATTTATTAGGTTTCTTCATCTTAAGGATTTGTGTCCTTCATCAGTTCTAGAAATTTCTCAGCTACTGACTTATCTAGTAAACCAGTCCCTCATTCATTCTGTCCTTTCCTACTGAAACTCCAGTAGTTATATCTTAGGTCATCCAACTTATTCATCTTACTTTTCTTTCATATTTTCTCTATCTTTGTCTCTGTGCTGCTTTCTAATGTGACTTTCTAAAGATACATCTCCCAGTTCACTGATTCTTTCTTCTGTTTCATCTATACTAATTTTTACTGCAAATGTCAAGTTCCCATTTTCAGGTATTATGGTTTTTTCTTACTGAAAGTAGTCTGTGGTGGTTTTTCATATTTGCTTTTTTTCAGGTTTCTTGACATGTTCTCTGTCAGATCATTCCACATTTATTTCACCAGTTTGTTTTGGATCATTCTCAATCCCAGTGCCTTGTTTCATTTTCTGAATTTTAACTGTGAGATGTTCCTTTTCCTCAGAATTTTATCTTTGGTTATTATTTGAGACCTGTATTAAAGTTCTTTTTGTTTGAGTTTGCCATTTACTAGCATGACCATATTCAATTATACCTCTTTGGGAATTTTGGGGACCTCAGAGGTAGGATGAATTCAGACCAAAAAATGTGCATTTTCTTGTTAGGATTACTCAGAAATCTTCACCTTCATCCCCCACCCACATATTAACCAAAGATATTGGACCCGGAATATTTAAGGTTTTCTTGTTCCCTTTGACCCAGAGAGATTTATTCCTGATTTAGTCTTATATAGATTATACTTTTTAGGTCTTAGTCTCATGTGGAAGGACCTTCTATTATATTTTTTAATTTAGGCAGACTCGGTTTTATTACCAGTTCCCTATGACAGCCATCAAAGTGGACGTTGAAGGTCTTTAGGAGTTAGTAAAAAAAAAAAAAAAAAAAATCCCCGAAGAATAACTGGATTTAGTAAATTGCTTACTCTTTTGTTCTTGATTTCACTCAGCCTTGGGCTCTATGGAAACATCCATTTCATCTTAACTAGCCTATCCTTGCATTTTTACACATTTGATAGGTTATCCACTCATTTATTTGAGTTCGAAGCAAAGTTTCTTTCCACTTTCCTTCTTTATTCTTTTCCAATGTCCCAAGTGTGTTTTCTATGTCTGTATCCCTCTTTCCCTTTTCCTTTCTGGCTTTGCTACTAAATAGGCCTAATGTTACAGCCATTGCCACCAAATGAAAACATTCCTTACCTTCTAATTTATGGACTTGCCTTCCATAGTGTGTGTTGTCCATTTGAGGTGATTTAGGATATTTTCAATGGATACTTTCACTCTCAAAGGCATTTGAGGCTTTTTTGGAATGGGAGGGGAAGAGAGGCCAGTGGTTTGGGAGCTCTTGTAGCTTATTGTAGCTTGTAGCTTATTAGAGATTGCTAGAAGTCTTTTCAAATACTGTTTGATATTATATTTCAAATACTGTTTGTTATATGAATGTTATTACATTCATCAGGTACTGAAAATTTAAGGTTCATTTGTTATTTATATAAAATGTAAGTGAAAATACAAAGCAAACTGTGCTTTTTTAAATTGTCATGTTTGTCAGTAATAATATGATTTATACTTGAAATACCATAGTTGATCCAAGTTAGATTGTAAAAAAATTAGTCATTTTTACTAGTTTGACTAGTACCCAGACACCACTCCTTTTTTCATTTCTGTTGTATATTTAGCTTCCCCTAATCTCCTTCAGTAGACAATGAGGAATTGTTTGTCTTTTGAGTCGTGTCACAATTAAACAATGGGCCTGTTAGAAGAGTACAGTGTGTTTTGGGCTTGCTTTTTGTTTCTCCTACTTGTTTTTCACTGAAAAGTAGCAAAAAGGGCTTGAGCAGATTTGGAGAGAGACACTGTACACTTATCATTTTTTTAATAAAACATTTTTGGGTAATGATGGAGTGAAACATTAGTAAATCAGAATTTTATCATGAATTGTCTTTATATTCTTTATTGCTTCTGACTAAAATATAAGATGTAAAGAACCTTATCGCATCATCATCTAGCACTTTTTAGGCATTTGATACCATCAGTAGAAGCAATACACAAAAAAAATAACACTGTCTTATGGAAAAGGATCAAAGACTAAGGCCATGAATCAGCTGTTAGAGGAAAAGTATAAATCTTTCCAGTGATACTTTTGTTAATATTGGGTAGTTTATATGTTGTCAAGTTAAATGCTGTTCGTTAGAGAACTAATAAATTTAGGAAAGATAATATTTCATCTGGCAATAGAGTACCATAAATCAGTAGATATTATTGTCGTAATACATGCAACGATCTGTGTTATACATTAAAGGAGGTAGTACCATGTATAATAATAGTAGTAGTAGTAGATAGTGTGATGTATAATAGTAATAGTAATAGTGATGGTTGTATAATCCCTGCCTTTCAGTTGCTTAAAGTCTTGAGCAGGAAAGGCACCTAAAATAATAAATGATGCACAGTTAAAATTCATTGCCATAGTGATTCCATATGTATATGTTTGTTTTTAAGATTTGGGTTTTTTTAAAAGATTTAGTTATTTTATTATTTTTTTATTAACATATTATGTATTATTTATCTCAGGGGTACAGGTCTGTGAATTATCAGGCTTACACATTTCACAGCACTCACCATAGCACATACCCTCCCCAGTGTCTATAACTCAGCCACCCTATCTCTACTGCACTACCCACCAGCAACCCTCAATTCGTTTTGTGAGATTAAGAGTCTCTTAACAGTTTGTCTCCCTCCTCATCCCATCTTGTTTCATTTTTTTCCCCCTCTATCCCCCCACAACCCCCTGCCCTTAAGTAATCTCTTTACCCAATGTGGGGCTTGAACTTAGAACCCTGAGATCAAGAGACACGTGCTCTACTGACTAAGCCAACCAGGTGCCACCCCCGCACTCCCCAGAATGGTCCAGTCTATTAAAATGATTGAGAAAAAACAGCATCAGAGATGTCTGGGTGGCTTAGTCAGTTGGGCCTCTGCCTTCAGCTCAGGTCATGACCCCAGGTCCTGGGATCAAGTTCCAGATCCTGCTACTTGCTTAGCAGGGAGCTGGCTTCTGCCTCTACCTGCTGCCCCTCCTGTTTGTGTGCTCTCCCTCTCCTTCTATCTCTGACAAGTAGAATCTTTAAAAAAAAATAAAATAAAAAGAGGGGCGCCTGGGTAGCTTAGTGGGTTAAAGCCTCTGCCTTCAGCCCAGGGTCCTGGGATCGAGCCCCTATTGGGTTTTCTGCTTGGCAGGGAGCCTGCTCCCCTTCCTCCCTCTGCCTGCCTCTCTGCCTACTTGTGGTCCCTGTCAAATAAATAAATAAAATCTTTAAAATAAATAAATAAAAAAAAACAGCATGAGATTAAGAGTTGTTAGTAGACCTTGAATTCTGGTCTTAGTTTTGTTTGTAATTGGATTTGTGTCACTTTAGGCAGACTGCTTATTCTTTGGGGCGTCAGGTCCTTCTCATATAAAATAGGAAAGATAGACCAGATAAATTCCAATCCAGCTTTACTACTCTCTGAATTTGTTTTCCTGTGTAACTTGTATTCAGAGGACATGGGGGAGAGAGGGGGTCTTTTTTTGTGTGTGTGAGGGGTCATTCTTGTTCAGAAGAAGTAAAGGGTCATTTTGAAGAGGGATAGAAATGACCTTATATAGGAAATAATTATTGCTAAGCATTGAAAGATTTGGGTTAGATAGAGAAAAGGATGAAGAAAATATAAAAATGGAAAAATACATATACAATGCAAAGATGATTAGGCCAGAAAATTCTTTGGTGTATTTGGGCAACATAAAGCATATGATTTATGTGGTGCATTTATATGATATCAGATTGATTCAGTAGTAAATGTCCTAAATATCAGAGTTTAGTCCTAAGTCTGTTGGTTATGGGTAGCTCTAAGCAAAACCTGAATGCATAGAAACTCTTTAGGAAGCTCGTTAGAGCTTTTATCCTCTTCCTCTGAACAACAGCTTGAAGACATAGATACTAGTTAGAGAAATCCTGAAATGAAGTGATGAAGTCATCTTCTGCTAAGCTGGTGTCAGTATATCAAGGATTGTGGGTATCATTACTAAGATCTCATCATTTATGAGGCCTGTTACTTAGAATTGTTGCTGTCATATCTGTTGTCTTGAGTAATTTCATTAAGGACATCTGTAACGCGTATGTTTCATGTTAAATTTGGGCTTTATTTAGACATGTGTTGCCTACAGGGTACATCATGTTAATTGGGATTTCCCTGAGACAGCTAATAAAGCTTTATCTATAATATACAATCACCAAGAAGAATATTTTGAAACATACAAATAATATATTCCCCTTTAGTTCTACTGGACTGAATTTGTACAGCAGATTAAAAAGCTGCTGTGCAGTATATTAAAATAGAGCAGTAAAGAAATTTTTTTTGGATAACCAAAGTATAAGGAAAGGCTGTGTTCTGAAAGTTGCCATGTAATATTCTCTGCTTAGAATTTTGTGTGTGTGTGTGTGTGTGTGTTTCATACAGATGGCAATTAGTCTTTCTGACTAACCCAGGAAAGCTTACTGCTCTTTCTGATTTTTGTTATAAAAAGTAATGTAGTAAATTCCCCTGTATATAAATTTTCAACCATGTTAAAGGTTTAGTTAGGTTTATATGCCTTACCATTTCCTACGTTTAAAATGTGGGGAGTAGAGGATGAATAAATAGGGGTCTTCTGCCACCCCAATAGCACATTAAAACCGGGGGTATGAGGATGATAGAGAGCTGGGATATACTTTAAGGCGGCAGTTCTCTTAAGTGTGGTCTCTCGTACTGTTGGGGTCTATGAGGTCAAAACCTATTTTTGTAACAGTACTAAGATATTCTTTGCTTTTCATACTGTTGAAATTTGCATTGCTGGTATAAAAGTAGTGGTAGGTAAAACTGCCTGTGCTTTAACAGAAATCAGAGTATTGGCCATGCACTGTATAGGTTTTTTTTTTTGTCGTTGCAGTGGGGGGAGGCAGAAAGAAGGAGAGACTCTTAGGCAGGTTCCTTACCTAGTGGGGAGCCCCATGTGGGGCTCTTTCTCACAACCCTGAGATCATGACCTGAGCTGAAATCAGGAGTTCTACGCTTAACGACTAGGCCACCCAGGCACTCCCACTTGTAGGTTTTTGGTTTTGGTTTGTTTGTTTTTTTTTTTTTAAGATTTTTATTTACTTGAGACAGAGGGAGCATGAGCTGGGGGAGGGGCAAAGGGAGAGGGAAAAGCAGACTCCCTGCTGAGCAACAAGCCTTATGGAGCCTCGGGCCACTTAACCAACTGAGCTATCCAGACACTCCCCTGCCCCCCACCACTTGGAGGTTTTTCGTTTTTCTTTTTTGTTTCTTGTTTTTTTAAAGCTAGTTTTACTGAAGAATATACTTGATGGGGTGCCTGGGTGGCTCAATTGTTAAGCGTCTGCCTTCAGCTCAGGTCATGATCCTGGAATCCTGGGATTGAGCCCCATATCAGGCTCCCTGCTCAGCAGGAAGCCTGTGTCTCCCTCTCCCACTACCCCTGCTTGTGTTCCCTCTCTTGCTGTTTCTCTCTCTCTGTCAAATAAATAAATAAATCTTAAAAAAAAAAAAAAAAAGAAAGAATGTACTTGATGAGGGCACTGTGGTGATTGAGCCCCTTTTTCATTGAATGCCATTTTTATTTTTGTTTTGTTTCAAGTTTTTATTTAAATTCTGATTAACATGGAATGTAATATTGGTTTCAGGAGTAGAATTTAGTAATTCATCACTTACATGTAACATCCAGTTCTCATTGTAACAAGTGCCCTCCTTAAATACCTATCACCCATTTGGCGTTTCCTGTGCCTGCCTCCCCTCCAGTGACCCTCAGTTCTCTATAGTTAAGAGTCTGCTATGGTTTCCTTTCCTTTCTTCCCCTCCTTGCCCTATGTTTTGTTTCTTAAATTCAACATAGGGGTGAAATCATATGGTATTTGTCTGTCTTGACTGACTTGTTTCACTTAGCGTTGTTGGGTCCCCAATGTTTGGTACCCCAATAATGGGTCCATGGTCAAAGGAGCAAGACTGATACAAAGCGAAGGTCAAGCAAAGCTTTATTTCACGCCAAGCATCAAGAATCAGACCAATCGTCAAACAGACCGGTCAGGGCCGTCCCTTACAGAGAGGGCGACCCCTCCCTGCTTTCCAGACTAACTTTTATAGAGCAAAGGCCATGTGGTTGGGCCTGGCCTCACACAGAGGTGGCTAATTGAATTACAATTCACCCCATAGTAGCTATGGAAACTAGCCTATCACTTTGGTAGCTAGGAGACTGTATGCGCCCCCTCTGATTGAATGTCCACCTGACCTGACCCACCCTTGTATTTGGGCTGTTACCTGGGACTGGTTTCCTGGACTTGCTTTTAAGTAAGTTGGGGTGGGGACTGAGTCAATTTGAGTTTTACTGCATAAACAACAAAATGGCTGTTCAACCGAGGTGGGGCTGCTCTGGCTAAATAGGCCCTTATAAGCGTAATACACTCTAGTTCCATGGAACACCATTTTTATTAGAAAGAACAACTGGGGGCGCCTGAGTGGCTCAGGGGGTTAAGCCTCTGCCTTCGGCTCGGGTCATGATTCCAGGGTCCTGGGATCAAGCCCCGCATCGGGCTCTCTGCTCGGCAGGGAGCCTGCTTCCTCCTCTCTCTCTGCCTACTTGTGATCTCTATCTGTCAAATAAATAAAATCTTAAAAAAAAAAAAAAAGAAAGAAAGAACAACTGGCCTACAAACTGGTTGATCAGACTAGGTATTTAGAAGACACTTCCTGAAAATGAAGTGCTAGAATTTGTTGTAATTGATTAAAAAAAAAAAATATATATATATATATATATTTTTTTTTTAAGATTTTATTTATTTATTTGACAGAGAGATCACAAGCAGGCAGAGAGGCAGGCAGAGAGAGAGGAGGAAGCAGGCTCCCTGCTGAGCAGAGAGCCCGATGCGGGGCTCGATCCCAGGACTCTGAGATCATGACCTGAGCCGAAGGCAGCAGCTCAACCCACTGAGCCACCCAGGCGCCCCGATTAAAAATATTTTTAAGACTTATTTATTTTAGAGCAAGGGGAGTGCAGAGGGGGAGGGAGAGAGAATCCTCAAGTAAGACTCTCCGCTGGGCAAGGACCCCACTGCAGGTCTCAATCCCAGGACTCTGAGATAAGACCTGAGCCAGAAATTACCCTGGTAATGGATAAAATTTAAGCTTGCAAGCGAAAGTTGGAATTTCCTTAGGGGTGCCTGAATAGCTCAGTTGGTTAAGCAACTTGATCTTGATCTCAGCTCAGGTCTTGATCTCAGGGTCATGAGTTCAAGCCCCACATTGGGCTACATGCTGGGTGTAGAGCCTACATTAAAAATAATAATTTTAGCACCCGGCTAACTCAGTCGGTAGAGCATGAGACTCTTAAAAATAATAATAATAATTTTAGAAAACTTATATCTACTTCTCTTGAGTTTTATAGTTTCCCAATACTTAGAGTTTTCTGATGAGATCACATATAATGAATATGATTTTTATTGTGTCATAAAATGCGTCAACATTTGTAGTAGCTTCATAATTCAGTAACCAATATTTTCCAAATAATCAATTTATAACATTATAAAATTCATGAATGGGTAAAAGATCCATTCAAAGTATAAAACGAGTTTAAGGTAATAGAGTACAAAATTATTGCTGGATTTTAGATTATATAACCTACCTTTACGAAGGTTGAGTTTGGTGTAATATTAAAGAAAGAATATCCACAATTAACTGAAAGCTATTAAAATACATCTTTCCGGGGCACCTGGGTGGCTCAGTGGGTTAAAGCCTCTGCCTTCGGCTTGGGTCATGATCTCAGGGTCCTGGAATTGAGCCCGCGTCGGGCTCTCTGCTCAGCAGGGAGCCTGCTTCCTCCTCTCTCTCTCTCTCTCTGCCTGCCTCTCTGCCTACTTGTGATCTCTGTCTGTCAAATAAAGAAATAAAATATTTAAAAAAAAAATACATCTTTCCCCACTACATATCTGTGTAAAATCAGATTTTTTTCATTTCTGTCAACCAAAACATAATAGATTGAACACAGCAAATACGAGAGTCCAACAGTGTTCTACTAAACCAGACATTTAAAAAGATATCAGAAATGTAAAATAATGCTACTCTCTCACTAAATATTTTGTTTCAAAAAATACTATCTTTCATGAAAATGTTATTTATATTAACATATGATGAGGGTTTTTTTTAAGATTTTATTTATTTATTGGAGAGAGAGACAGTGAGAGAGAGCATGAGCGAGGAGAAGGTCAGAGGGAGAAGCAGACTCCCCATGGAGCAGGGAGCCTGATGCAGGATTTGATCCCAGGACCCTGGGATCACGACCTGAGCTGAAGGCAGTCGCTTAACCAGCTGAGCCACCCAGGAGCCCATGATGAGTATTTTTTGATGAAATATTTAACTTACTTTAATTTCTCATATAGAAAATATATAAATAATATGGATATATAAACAAAAATTATTTGGGAATCCCAATAATTTTTAGGAGTGTAAAGGGGTCTTGAGGCCAAAATGTTTTGAGAACTGCTACCTTTTGAAGAAACTAAGTGGTTTTTGATATGCATGTGTTGAGATGTCGATAAGGGACATGTGTGATCTTTCCCCTAGTAGCTTATGAACTCTTGCAGAAGAACTAGATCCTCCTTTTTTTTCTCTAACTTATAGCATAGAGTTTTATAAATATTAGTGATCATGATTGTAGCAGCAACATTCAGTCTTTATTAGCTCACTTAATCTTTATGAAGTAAAAATTCCTTTTTAAAAACTGAAATATAATTTATATAGCTAAAACTTACTATTTTAAAGTGTACAATTCAGTGGTCTTAAGATATTGAAAAGGTTATACAACTACTACCAGTGCCTAATTCCAGAACATTTCATTGCCCAAGAAGAAACTCCATACCCATTAGTAATCACATCCCATTCCCCTCCCTTCTCAGCGATCACTAATCTACCTTCTTTCCTTGTGGATTTGCATGTTCAGAACATTTCATATAAATGGAATCATACAGTATGTGGTCTTTTTGTGCCCTTATTTTTCCACTTATGTTTTTAAGGTTCCATCCATATTGTAGCTTTTATTAGTACTTTACTCCTTTTTGTGGTCAGATATTCCATTGTATGCATATGCCACATTTTGTATATCCATCTGTTGATAGATATTTTGGTTGTTTTATCATTTAGCTATTATGAATAATGCTGTGAACAGTCATAGGTAATTTATTTGTGGACATATATTTTCAGTTCTCTTAGGTATATTCTTTTTTTTTTTTTTTTTTTAAGATTTTATTTATTTATTTATTTGACAGAGAGAGAGAGAGAGAGAGAACAAGTAGGCAGAGAGAGAGAGAGAGAGGGGGAAGCAGGCTCCCTTCTAAGCAGAAAGCCCGATGCAGGACTTGATCCCAGGACCCTGAGATCATGACCTGAGCCGAAGGCAGTGGCTTAACCCACTGAGCCACCCAGACAACCCTCTTAGGTTTATTCTGGGAGTGGAATTGCCAAGTCCTATCATAGATAATTCTGTAACTTTTTGAGGAACTTACTACATAATTCTTTTTTCTTTTCTCTCTCTTTCTTTCTTTTTAGTTTCAGAGGTAGAGTTTAGTGATTCATCAGTTGCATATAACACCTGGTGCTCATTATGTCACATGCCCTCCTTAATGCCCATCACCTAGTTACCCCATCCCCCCAACCAACTCCCCTCCAGCAACCCTTAGTTTCTTTCCTATAGTTAAGAGTCTCTTATTATTTGTATCCCTCTCTGATTTCTTCTTATTTTATTACATAATTTCATTTTAAATAGGCTTTATCATGGAATAATTTTAGATTTATAGAGAAGTTCCAGAGATTGTAGATTTCCTGTATACCTATCACCTATCTTGTCCTAATGTTAATATAAGCCCTAAAATGTCAGTGAAAGCAGAGAAGCCAACATTGGTCCATTACTGTTAACTAAATTCTACATTGTATTTGGATTTCACCAGTTTTCCACTAATGTCCTTTTTTGTTCCAGAGTATAATAGACTTAGACTTAGACTCCTGCTCGGTGACAGTTTCTCAGTCTTTCTTTGTTTTTCATGTCCTTGCTAGTTTTAAGGAGTATTGGTCAGGAATTTTTGTAAAACGTCCTTCAGTTTGGGTTTGTCTGATGTTTTCCCCATAATTAGACTGTGGTTATGGATTTTGGGGAAGAATACCGCAGAGGTGAAGTATGTTTCTCATCACATTAGATCAGGTGGTGAGTGATGTCTGCATAAGTTATTATTGGAGATGTTATCCTTTGATCACTTGGTTAATTCAGTGTTTCCACATTTTTCTGCCATGAAGTTATTTTTCCCTTTCCATACACTGCTCTTTGGAAATGAGTCACTAGGTCCAACCTACATTCAAGTGGGGAGGGAAGTTAAAATTCTGACTGCTAGAAGAAGATTTGTCTACATTTGTTATTTGGAATTCTTTTGTGAGGATGATTTGGTACCCCACCATTTTATTTACTCTTTTGGGGGGCAGGGAGAGGGGAAGAGAGAATCTTTTTTTTTTTTTTTTTTTTTTTGATTTTTATTTATTTGACAGACGGAGATCACAAGTAGGCAGAGAGGCAGGCAGAGAGAGAGAGGAGACTCCCCGCTGAGCAGAGAGCCCAATGTGGGGCTTGATCCCAGGACCCTGGGATCATGCCCTGAGCCAAAGTCAGAGGCCTTAACCCACTGAGCCACCCAGGTGCCCCAGGAGAGAGAGAATCTTAAGCAGTCTCTGCCCAGTGTGGAGCCCAACACAGGGCTTGACCTGATGACCCTGAGATCATGACCTGGGCCAAAATCAAGAGTTGGATGCTTAATTGAGTGAGCCACCCTTATTTATTCATTTATTTGTATTGATATGACATTGTGTATATTTATTTTATACATTGGGTCAAATATAATGCTACTTTATTAATTTTGTTGCTCCGAACCATTCCAGCACTGGCTTTTGAAAACTCTTTACTGGGGCACCGGGGTGGCTCAGTCAGTTAACTGCTGCCTTCAGCTCAGCTCATGATCCCAGGGTCTTGGGATTGAGCCCCTTGTTGGGCCCCTGCTCAGTGGGGAGCCTGCTTCTCTCTCTCCCACTCTCTCTGCTTGTGCTCTCTCTCTTTCTCTCTCTGTCAAATAAATAAAACCATAAAAAAAAAAGAAAGAAAACTCTTTCCTGTGGGTGTTCATCATCCTTTTTAAGTACTTCTACCTTCTGACAATGTAAGATACTCTAGGTTCATCTTGTATTTCCCCTGTCCCAGGCCTAGAGCCAGCTATTTTTTTAAGGAACCCTGAGGTACAGTTAAGTAATTCATCCAAGGACACAAATTGAAGTAAATACTGGAACCAGGATTCCAACTGAGGGATCTGATTCCACAACCCATGCTCTTAATCACGACATTGGGCAGCACACGGCTGAAGGGGTACTGGCAGTGTCTAGTCAGGATCCATCTATGAGCCAACCTTAAGGACAGAATTTGTAGTCAGTTTACATTAAGAAATTATTGTGCCCTGTTTTATTTTATTTTTTAAAGATTTTGTTTATCTATTTCACAGAGAGAGACAGTGAGAGAGGGAACACAAGCAGGGAGAGTGGGAGAGGGAGAAGCGGTCCCTGCTGAGCAGAGAGCCTGATGTGGGGCTTGATCCCAGGACCCTGGGATCATGACCTGAGCCAAAGGCAGACGCTTAACTGACTGAGCGACCCAGGTGCCCTTGTGCCCTGTTCTAAAGATTTATTTTATCTTGAGACAGAGTGTTAGCACAAGTGGGAGGGGCAATGGGAGAGGGAGAGAGAGTGAATCCCAAGGAGGCTCCATTCTGAGCGTGGAGCCAGACATGCATTTGGACCTCACCAGCCCACAATCTGAGCCGAAACAAAAAGATACTCAATCAACCGCACCATCCAGGCACCCCTGTTGTGCTCTGTTTTATATTGATTTTTTTTTCTTAACCACAGCTGTGATGATTATAATCAAGCTAAAAATTACTTGTTAGTCACAGATAACTACTACTAATATTTTGGTGCATTTCTTTCTTTGAATTTATGCAAATGTATTTTGAAATTTTGCTATATTTACCCTGATTTTTTTTAAAGATTGATTGATGGGTTTGGGAGGGAAAGAGCTTGCACATGAACACGCGAGCATGAATGGGAGGGGCAGAGGGAAAAGGAGAGAGAATCTGAAGCAATCTTGGTGCTGAATGCAGAGCCAGATGCAGGGCTTGATCTCATGACCCTGAGATTGCCTCCTGAGCCAAACCCAAGAGTCAGCTGCCTAACTGACCACGCCACACAGACATCATATTACCCTGATTTTTCAGATTTCATATGCATAAATATGGAGCATTCACAGTGTAACCAAAATCCTAACATGCTGTGTCTGTTGGAACTGGTGATTAAGATGAAAGTGAGCTGCTACCGGGTTCATCTGGTTTGTCTTGATGTTCTGGTCACATTAGAAAAAAACATCTCTCTTGATTGATCGTGTTCTCAAGTAGTCCTGCAAGTACAGGACTAAGCCTTACCTTTCTTCCATTTGTAGCAGTAGGTAAGTCCTCTCTGGTGATGCATACGTGACAGCCCACACTGAAGAATAACCAGGTGCATCTCCCTCCAGAGCAAACCGAACCCCCGCCCCCATGAATCACCTGACTGCATCTTCTGCATCACGTTCCTAGATTCCAGCCCTGTTTTGTCTTTTGACCACCAACAGTGATTTCACTTCAGGCGTCTTTCTCACAGATGAGAGATCTTCTTCTGTACTCTCTTCTCCCAGGCCTCCTGTAGCTCGCTCTCCCTGGAAAAGTTCATTTTTTCCCTTTACCTTCTCTCCTTCCTCTTTTGTAGGCTGAAATAACCGTTGTTATGGCAGATAAAATATGGCAGTTCTAGGGACACTCTTGTCAAGGAAAACAAAAGCTGTAAGATTCCAAGTGGAATTAGGTACCATAATCTCTTCATTCCTCAGTTCTCCTCAAATGATACCTACTTTCTTTTAGGCACTAACGTTCAAACTAAATAAAAAAATAAAAATTTATTTTTAATTTTAATTTTATTTAGATACAGTTGGCCTTCTTTTCATTGCACATATACAATGTTTTCACTTACATGCATTAAATAACTATAATCAAATCAGGATCTAATTACCAATCAAAATCTTGTTCACTGGGGAAATGTGTTGTTTTCCTAATATACTTTTGTATCAGAACTCATCTGGGGAAAAAATAGAACTCATCCGGAAGTTAAGCATCTCCTTCCCTTTCCTGCTGACTTTAAATGTGTATAATCTACTGTTTTTAAAGGCCATATATATGTACACATATATATTTCCTACAATATTAATTTATATATAAACAGTGTTGAAGTTTCCACTGAATTAGTCAAGTGTGGATTAAGAGGGGTAACAAGACTGCCTGAACAGGGCATCATAGGATAACCAAATCTTGGGATTTGGCCATACTCTGGTTTTCAGCCAGACTCTGGATTTAACTTGTCAGTGTTCCCAGATGGGTCAGGTTCTATGGGACTCTCTGCAAAGTTTACAAGGGACTAACACATGTAGTTAGAGTGTCAGATTTTCAGAGAAAGCAAATATTGCATCAGTGGCACATTCTCATCCTTTAGGAAAGTTTATGTGAAGGCTAAGTTGTAATCACAAGGCTAGTGAGCGTGGAGTCGGATTCTTCCTGGAGAGTGATGTTGGTGGATATATTTAATAGCAAGTGTTCTGTCTCTGCTCTAGAAATGGACCTATCAGAGACCCGTCTTTGGATTGATCAGTCAGAGCATAGTCTTCCTCTGCAGAATTCTCTCTCTTTTTTTTATTTTTTTTTTATTTTTTTTTTTAAAGATTTTATTTATTTATTTGTCAGAGAGAGAGAGAGAGGGAGAGAGAGCAAGCACAGGCAGACAGAATGGAAGGCAGAGGCAGAGGGAGAAGCAGGCTCCCCGATGAGCAAGGAGCCCGATGTGGGACTCGATCCCAGGACGCCGGGATCATGACCTGAGCCGAAGGCAGCTGCTTAACCAACTGAGCCACCCAGGCGTCCCAGAATTCTCTCTCTTTTTAAGACTGCCGTGTTGTCTGTCTTTTCATTGGAATATATACTCTTAGACTCAGGTGAATATTTTGATATGTTAGTATCATCATGCCCTCCCAAAACTTAACATCGTCCTCTTAACTGGACTTGGCTTTTCAAACACTCCCTCAACTAACCATTTACAACTTTGTTAGGGGAGATTACCTATATTAATAACCAATTTCATCTCTTACTCATTGAGTTTTATAAATTTTGCAGATTGCACCCTAAATGGATAACCTTTTCTAATTCAGAGTTGGAAGGAGGATAATTACTACTGTTTATGCTTGTCTGTACTATTTTTTACCTTGCTGTCAACTTGTTAACTGTATGATTTTGCCTTTCTATTTCAGGCCGTATCATAATTCCAAATCATGTCTGATAACGGAGAACTGGAAGACAAGCCTCCAGCACCTCCTGTGCGAATGAGCAGTACCATTTTCAGCACCGGAGGCAAAGACCCTTTGTCAGCCAATCACAGTTTGAAACCACTGCCCTCTGTTCCAGAAGAAAAAAAGCCCAGGAATAAAATCATCTCTATATTCTCAGGCACAGAGAAAGGTAAATACCTACTATCACTTCAAGAGTCTCAGTTATTTTATGTTACCGATTTGCATGTCTTTTTAACTGAAGTATATAGACAGTTGAGATTTTTATGGTGAGGGCAATAAACAGATACAAGAAAACTATTAATGGTGGCATATAGGCACTATTAGGCGAATTTCTCTTAACCTGTGATAGGAAAGAATTAAACTAAATATGTTGGCTTATCTACTTGTTATAAACAGTGAATTTCTGTAATCCTCTCCTTCATTTTCTAAGACTTGGGCCATAGTTTATGGCTTCCCAACATTAATGAGATTTGGATATTTGAGAAAGATCTACTTAAGAGAGTTTCTGATTTTTCAGTAGTAGTAATACTTGCACTTTTTATCATGTATTCTGTTATGCCCTGAGAAGCATCAGAGGCAGCACTCAGTGATCTGTACATCACTGTGTCTTCTGCAAACATTAGTCCAGTCCAGGGTTTCTTAACCTCAGTAAGATTGGCATTTGGGGGCCAAATAACACTTTTTGTGAAGGGTTCTGTCTTGTGCATTAAATGGTCATCTCATCTAAGTTGAAGTCACTGAATTTGTTTTGATAACAAACCTAAAGAAAAAACGTGGATTTTCAGAGCTTTTTCAACTTTAGAATTAGGTAGGGATTTTCAGAGTAAGAATTAGGGATTAGTTTATTTGATTACATTAAGCATGACTGTATGGCTCTGATAGCCAGTAATACATCTAAGTGAAGATAAAGATATATTTTCACTTTTATAGCTAGGTTAACATTGAGAAGTAAACACAAGTGGAAGAGGATTAGTGCTTTATACATAATAGTAAATGCACATTTAACTTGAGAGTTAAGAATACATAATCAGTGAAAATATGAATGATGTAATTTAATATATTTAATATTAATAAAGAATCAGATCTTTGAGAAATTAGATTTGCAGACAGGATGTAATCATGGGACAGTTGAAAACTTATTCCTTCTGTGGTAAATCTCTTATTTCTCATTTTGCTTTTAAGATTTCATGTGGGCTTGTAACTGAAAACTTTCATAGAAGTATGTTTTTTAAATCTGTATGGGAAGAGGGCAGACAAGTGTGTGTCTTGGAGAGCACTGAATGCTTCTCTTCCATGGTAGTAAGTTAGTGTATGGAGTAGGAAAACCCAAAAATGTCCGTGTAAACACAATATTTATAATTATGGACGTTAGAAAACAAATTTATGCAGGTTAGTACCAAATTGCTGACAGAGTTGAAATGACTTGCCTGTAGTGAACAGAATGCAAAGTGGAGTGGGGGAAGGGTGCCTGGCTGGCTCAGGCTGTGGAGCACGCGACTCTTATTCTTAGGGTAGTGAGTTTTAGTCCCACGTTGTATGTAGAGATTACTTACAACAATAAAATCTTAATAAAAGGGTGGGGTAGGGGAATTCTCATGATGGGACTTAGGTTCAGCCTTGGAAAGGCAGAAAGCACACAAAAGGAAATGGGTTAATGGTAGGGTTTGTGAACAAGGTGAACGTGCATTTACGTAAGTTGGAAGAGCATACTCATCTCTCTGATCATTTTGAGAATCTTCTCATTTTACCTTCTTCTTAACTTCACTTTCCCTTTCTTTCCCTCCATTACTCATCAGCTATTACTAACTCAAGGTCCCCCCATACAAAGAGAGGGTGAAGGTACGTAGGATGGCTCTAATTGCATTTATGTTTATCCAGCTCTTGAGATCTGTAATTAATAACTGTTAAATTTTATTTTGTGATTTCCGGTCTTTTTCTTTTGTTAATCACATTCTAGGTCTAATAACTTTTTAGTATTAATATTAAAACTTTACAGGCTCTTTTATTTTATTTTATTTTACTGTTTTAAAGATGGATTGGTTGATTGATTGATTTGACAGGGAAAGAGAGATTGGGAGAAGGAAAGAACCCCAAGCTGTCTCCATGCTGAGCAGGGAGTGAGCAGGGAGCGCTGAGCCCAATGTGGGACTCAGTTCCATGACCCTGAAGATCATGCCTTAGCTGAAACCAAGAGTGCAACATTTAACCAACTGAGCCACCCAGGAACCCCTATGGGCTGTTTTAAAAAAAACAAATGAAAACGAAGTTTGAAAAAAAAAAAAAAGAAAACAAAGTTTGCCTTCTTAATTCTTATTTTTCTTTTCTCTTAAAAAAAAATTCTATCAAAGGGGTGTCTGGGTGGTACAGTTGATTAAGCGTCGGACCCTTGGTTTCTGCTCAGGTGGTGATCTCAGGGTTATGAGATCTAGCTCCATGCCGGGCTCTGTGCTTAGCACAGTCTGCATAAGGTTCTCTCCCTCTCACTCTCAAATAAATAAATCTTTTAAAAAAAGAAAGAAAGGAAGAAAAAGAAAGAAAGGAATCTTTGCCAAACTAGGGGTAAAAGATACTTTCTTATGTTTTCCTTAAAGTTTTACAGTTTAAACCTTTGAACTATCTGGATTTGTTTTTTATATTTCTGTAGAGATACATATTCACTTTTTAAAAAAACCAGTGACCCAGATCTTTCATCGACACTTTAATCATTTCCCCACTGACCTGCAGTACGAGCCATTGTTGATCAGGTTTCCAGGTGTGCCAGGGTCTGTTTCTGTGTTCTCTTTTTATTGCATTGGCTTATTTGTCCCTTAGCTAATACTGTACTGCCTTAATTACTATAGCTTCTAATTCTTAATATCTGAGAGAGCAAACCAACCAAGTTCTTCTTTATGATCTTTTGGCCCTTGGCTCTTCTCTGTACATTTTAGAATTTGTTTATCATGTACTTAAGAAAAAAAAAAACCTGTTGATATTTTAATTACAATTGGATTGAATTTGCAGAGCAAGATGGGAAGAATCGCATTCAGCTTTGTAGTTGAGAGTAGAGCACCTACAGAGGCACTTTTTATAGCCTAGTTGGAGGGAGGGAGGAAGAGAGAGAGAGGTGAAATGTTTGGAGGGCTGGGTGCTCCTTAATTCCTCTCATTCCTGGGGGCTTGTCCCTCCTTTTCCAGCGCAGCCTCCCACAGTTACTGTTCTTCCTGGAAGCTGACATTTCCAACACAACTATGACCTGAAGCTTTGAAGATTAGGAGGAAAGGAGAGCCCTGTGTGTGTACACAGCTTCATGCTTAAGTGAACACAGAGATCTATCTGCTTAATCAACCCCAAGATTTCTGAACTGGCCTTCTCCTGCCTATATCCCGAGCGGTTGTTTCTCTCCTCGGTTTTATCTGAATTGCTCTTCATCTTGAGGCATTCCTCATTCTTTTTCTGCCATTATAAATAAAAACATTTGTTCTAAAGGAGGAGTGCTACAGCATGTCATTAGTCTATCATCTTGAAACAGGAGTCTAGAAGGGAAAAACTGTATTCCTGTATTTTTTTTTTAAGATTTTGTTTATTTATTTGACAGAAAGATCACAAGTAGGCAGAGAGGCAGGCAGAGAGAGAGAGAGAAGGGAAGCAGGCTCCTTGCTGAGCAGAGAGCCTGATGTAGGGCTCAATCCCAGGATCCTGGGATCATGACCTGATCCGAAGGCAGAGGCTTTAACCCACTGAGCCACCCAGGCGCCCCTCTATTCTTATTTTATTTATGTATTAAGATTTTATTTATTTATTTGACAGAGACATGCGAGAGAGGAAACATAAGCAGGGAGAGTGGGAGAGGGAGAAGCAGGCTTCCCGCTGAACAGGAGCCTGATATGGGGCTCCATCCCAGGACCCTGGCATCATGACCTGAGCTGAAGGCAGATGCTTAATGACTGAGCCACCCAGGCGCTCCTGTATTCTTATTTTAAAGAAATCATAATTACCCTAAGATTTTTGCTGTCTCTACTATAAAGCCTGATATAGAGATACGCATTTTATGCTACTCAAATTTACATCTCTATTGCTGTCCTTACTAATAGATAGCTAATGTTTTCATTTAAAAAAAAAAAAAAGCTGGACTATCTTCAGTTACTCATTTTTGGTTAATCAGTGTTACTGAAAGAGTTAAGAAAATTAGAAATTAGACGTTTTATGACAACTTGAACAAATCTTTTCACATTTTGTTACAGATGTATCGTAGGAATCCTGTGCATGATCAGAGATAGTGAGATAAACAAAGCACATGGTGTCCCTGCTCTCCTGATACCTGAACTACAGCATAAAATTACGAACTGTGAAAAGTGGTGGTAGGGATAATGTAAGATGTCTGTCCTTTCTGGGAAAGCTTCCTAAATAAGTGACAGTGGAGCTGAAGACTAAAGAATGAATAAGTGAAAATAGGTAGGAGGATTATAATAGTTAAAATGTGTGTCCTGTGCCTACAAAAGTTTCAGTGGCCCACATCCAGGAGGGGTCATAGCATGCTCATGGAGCTGCGCATGGTCCATTGTGACTCGAAAGCAGACGGGGGAGGAAGAATAGCATGATGTGTGGAGGAAACTGCAGGCAGGAAAAGAAGCTGAGCAGGTCATAAAGGGCCTTGTATTCCATGTTACAGAGCTCAGATGTTATCCTGTTTCCTAGGGAACAATTACAGAATTTTAAATAGGGGAAAGACCTGGACATATTTCTGTCTTAAATAGGAGAGACTAGCAGCTGTATAGAAAGTAGGTATGTTGGAGGCCTAAGGCTGAAGTTGGAAACTAGTTAGGAGGACTTTTCAGTAGTCCAGGTGAGAAATGGCTTAACAAGGCCAGTAGTTTTGTTAATAAAAATGGTAATGAGGGGTGCCTGGGTGGCTCATTGGGTTAAAGCCTCTGCCTTAGGCTTAGGTCATGATCTCAGAGTCCTGGGATGGAGCCCCGCATTGGGCTCTCTGCTCAGCAGGGAGCCTACTTCCCCCTCTCTTTCTGCCTGTCTCTATGCCTACTTGTGATCTCTGTCAAATAAATAAAATTTTTTTTAAAAAATGGCAATGAGCCACTGTCTTGGCTTATTTTTTTTAAAAGCTCTATTCCAGGGGCACCTGGGTGGCTCAGAGGGTTAAGCCTCTGCCTTTGGCTCAGGTCATGATTCCAGGGTCCTGGGATCGAGTCCCGCATCGGGCTCTCTGCTCGGTGGGGAGCCTGCTTCCCCCTCTCTCAATGCCTGCCTCTCTGCCTACTTGTGATTTTTGTCTGTCAAATAAATCTTAAAAAAAAAAAACAAAAACCTCTGGTCAGTGTTGAATGGTATAGTACTTATTAACCAAGGCGATTTTCTTTTTCTTTCTTTTTTTTTTTTTTTAAGATTTTATTTATTTATTTGACAGAGATCACAAGTAGGTAGAGAGGCAGAGAGAGAGGAAGGGAAGCAGGCTCCCTGCTGAGCAGAGAGCCCGATGTGGGACTCGATCCTAGCACCCTGCGATCATGACCCGAGCCACCCAGGTGCCCCCCAAGGTGATTGTCTAATTATTCAGTCTGTGCACACTTCCACCTCTGGTTAGTGATGAAGATGACAGAACTGTAAATATCCCTTCTGGTCTAAAAATTGAATTCTAAGATTAATAATAGTAGCCCATACCCATCTTCCTATTTTTTAGAGAATACCCTTCTTTGTGATGAAATAAAGGTTTACTAATTTTGAAGCTGTTGAGAATCACTGATTCTTTTAGAGTAGAAATAGAAGAGTCTTCTTTTTAAAGATTTTATTTATTTATTTGACAGAGAGAGAGTGTGTGCACAAGTGGGGGAAAGGCAGGCAGAGGGAGAAGCTGAGGGGCCTGATGTAGAACTCTACCCCAGGACCCTGGGATCCTGACCTGAGCGGAAGGCAGATACTTAATTGACTAAGCCACCCAGGTGCCCCGAAAGACTCTTCCTTTTAAAGAGATGGGGATTTTTTAGCCTTAGACTTCAGTTCTAATGTAGCCTATAAGGTGGTGGCCTTAAAGGATATGGCAATTATTTACTTAGGATTCTTGTTAAGCACCTTCTGTGTAACTAACACATGACATAAGGGCCCCACCTCTTAGCTGAAAGTTGCTGCCTGCCTGCTTATTTTCTTTTGTCTGATAAAGTTGGAAGGTGGTTCTAAGAATCTTTTTTCCACCTCCTACACTAACAAGTTGTGGGTTTTATTGGAAGTTTCTTTCCTTGATCCATTATTTCCCAGCAAGTGATCCAGTTGCCTGGTGGACATCTGTTGATAGATGATCATGGGGTTTTTTCTCGGTGGTGGTCCTTTTAGTTCTTGGTTTCCAGAGTTATAAAGGAGTGATTCTCTTTATGTAATAGTAGCCTTCCCACAGATGGTTTAATTTGAGACCTGCTTCACTATCTTTTTGTTTTAGATATTTTTTAAAATAACCCCTTTCCCTTCTTAAGACAACTAAAATACAGGGAGTATTTGTATGTATGTATGTGTGTGTTATATAAAAAACAAATGAAATTAAATAGATTTTTAAGATACTGGGTCATTTCCTTTATAGTGGACTAGTGTACTTAAATGTGTCTCAGGTTCTGCTTAATTGTTTCTATTTCTTTAACTTTTTATTCTGTACTCCTAATATAGGTGAAACTTTCTTTAATAAAGGTCTCTAAATTCAGCATTCCCAAGTTGAAAAATATGGTTGGGCCTTAGATACAGGTGGAACCAGGAATTCTCTAGCTATGTCTGGTCTTTCTTTTTCCATATTACCTGGCTTTATTTTTTTAATTTCAGGCTTTTTTTTTTTTTTTCTCTGCGTGTTAGGAAACAGCCCTCAACAGTTCTTGAGGTTTATTTCTTATAACTTCATTCACTAGTGAGAGACTGATTTTCGGGTGTTAAGTTGGGCTTAGTTTCGATATGCCCTCCTGAACCATGCTTATTGGCTGGGAGTGTGGGGGGAACAAGGGCTGACCTGGCTTGAATTTCATGCCTACCTTGGACCAGTCATCTGTAATCAAGGTCATTTAAGACAATAGTATCTTTGCCAACCATATGCAAATCAAAAGTGGGATGCTGAGCAGATTTTTTTAAAAGAGGAAAAAAGTACTTAAGTAGTATATGAAATTGTTTTTCTGTCTTCAATTCAGAGCCGTATAAAAAATAAACTATTAGTTTATAGTTGGTTAAAAAATATTTCCTCCTATATGCAGATATGGAGTTGGAAGTCTAGGGATTTCTAAAGAGTCTTCCAAAGAGAAGTAGAGGGCATGACCTCCGAACACTCAGAGTGTAGTTGAAAATAAGAGGTTGTTTATGATAGATGAAACTGTGCATTTCGGTAGAGATAGCAAAATTTATACTAGCCTTGCAGTTGCATTTCCCTCTGCTCCTTGCTACACCTAATTTGCCCTGCCCACTTACCATAGTCCTATCTCTTGTAAATAAATGCGTGTCACGAGACCCAAAAAAGAGATGGACAGTTGAGCACAAATCCATCATCACTAGTCAAAAAATATGTTTCTTACTAATGCTGGGTCAGTAGCATCTTATAAACAAAGAATAGTGTGTACAGTGACCTTTCAACTGTAAATATGCAGACCTATCAAACAACATGACTTTTAGCTCATTTATAGTAGAAGACTTCTCTGGTTAACAAAGCAGGTTGACAATACAGCAGATTGACCACATGCCTCTATTCACTATCCCTCCCCAGACCCAAGTAAAATGACAGTTAAAAAAATGTTTTTAATATAACAAGGGCAAAGAGAATAGAAGAAGAGACATAGTATACATTTTTGAAAGAAGGATGGAAAAGTGACATCTGACTAAACTGAACAGACAAGGACCTATCCTAAGCATTTGCAGATGGTAATGTCTGTGAGAAGTGAACCGGTTTCCTTGTAAAAATCTCAGAGGTGTAGGATTTAGGGACACAACATCATGTGTGTGTGGTGGGGTGGGGAGCTATAATACTCAGGCTGAAAGGGGGGGGAATTAATTGAAAATCTATGTAGGTGGTGTCAGAGGCCCATTAGGATCCCTTCTTTACCCCATACAGCCAGTGAAATGTTTTAAGTCCCATCCTCCAGTAGAAGAAAAGAACAAACTAATGTTCATATGTATTTGAGGAGAAATTAAACCTACGAGGCTTCTCATCCTTGTCAGAGGAGTCAGTGAAAGGTGTAGCACAAGAATAAGAAAGGCAGATTTCTTTTTTTTTTTTTTTAAATGATTTTTTTTTTAATTTATTTATTTGAGAGAGAGAGAGAGAGAGAGAGAGAGAGAGAGCATGAGAGGAGAGAGAGATCAGTGGGAGAAGCAGACTCCCCGCCGAGCAGGGAGTCCGATGTGGGACTCGATCCCAGGACTCCAGGATCATGACCTGAGCCGAAGGCAGTTGCTCAACCAACTGAGCCACCCAGGCGCCCCTAGAAAGGCAGATTTCTTAACTGTAGGAAACAAACAGGGTTGCTGGAGGGGAGGTGGGTGGGGGAATGGCGTAATTGGGTGCTGGGCATTAAGGAGGGCACTTGATGTAATGACCACTAGGTGTTATGTGCAATTGATGAATCACTAAACTCTATCTCTGAAACTTAAAAAAAAAAAAAAAGGGAAGAAAGGCAGATTCAAAGCATGTTAACATGTTAAATTTGTTTCTAAGCCCTCAGACCAGAGATTAGAAGATTTTTCTCTGGATAAACAAATGCCCTGGAAAAAAATACTTTAGGTACCCCACCCCCAACCTTTAATGAAAAGGCTGACTTATCTTCTAGTTAACTTTTTAAGACTTTTCTGTATGAGTAGACAGCAAAGGATTACTAGACATTTGAAAAACACCCTTGTTACAAGAGAGTACAAAACAAAGGGGATAAAAAAGGAATATAGAAGAAACAGACAGTGGAGGTAAAGGGAACCAACCTATACATGTAAGTAAACTATATAATCTTCAAAAAGATCAAAAAGGCATCCATGAAATAAGGAAAATATTCTCAGAGAAAGAACGATCAGAAAACAATGAAAAGTAATTCTTGGGAAATAAACATTTAAGATTACCAAACCAAACCAAAGATACCAGTGGGTAGAAGATTTGAAAGACACTCAAGAAAATTCTCCCAGATTATTAGACAAAAATACAAAGATGGAAAATATGAGAGGAAATATATGATTTACTGATCTAACTAATAGTGAACAAAGAAAATAATCCAAGGAATAAAAGAAAAAAATTTCCCAGATCTGAAGAATATGATTTCCAGATGGAAGGGACTCACTGAGTACTCAGCTCAGTGAAAGAATAAAGACCTCATCAAATCGTATCATCCTGAAATTTCATAATACCACAGATAAGATAGCAAAACCTGTTACACTTTCAGTCAAGATGGAGTAACAGGGACCAGATTTACCCCTCCATGTGAAAGAACTAAAAACTGGCAAAAAGTATACAAAACAATGGTTTTCATGATGTTGTACATCAGATAATAAAGAAAAGCAGTCCCTGAGAAATGGGAAACAATGGTGGTAAATCCTACAATTGATCCAGCTTACTGTCTGGTGTGAGTTGTCAGGCTGCAGCAAAGGGAGGACAATTAAATGGTCTCCTAGAGCTAAGAAAGAGAACTAGGAGTTGGGAGAGGTCAAGGCAACTAGTTTTTATACACACATACCCAAGAGAGAGAAAGATCTTTAGAAGTCCCCCTTGAGTCTTCAGTAGCACTTGTATGTGCGAATAACTACCCAGAGCTGGAAAAGGAATCACTGGAAATGCCGAAAGGAAACTATCCTCGATGTCCACAGGGCCTGGAATATTTCCTGTTCACACCATTCAGAAAAACATTAATGGGGTAGAATTAGCTCTATATTACATGTTGCTCCAATTTTACCTAACAAAACTTTAATACCTAAAAGGATCAACTCTTCATAAATTTGTTTCTCCGCCATATGAGGGGGGAATAAGAATAGCCTATCTGTGTCTCAGAACAAGCTCACATTTATAGGAACACAAAAATATCTAGTACCTACCAGGGAATAATTTTCAGTGTTTGGCATCCATTTAGTATTTTCCAGGCATGCAAAGACCCATAATGAGTAAAATCCATCAATTGAAATCAATTCAGAAATGACACAGATAATGAATTAATAAGCAAGGATATTAAAACAGTGAAATACTGGGGCACCTGGGTGGCTCAGTTGGTTAGGCGTCTATCTTCAGCTCAGGTCATGATCCCAGGGTCCTGGGATCAAGCCCCACATCGGGCTCTGCTCAGCAGGGAGCCTGCTTCTCCCTCTGTCTTCTTGCATTCTGTCTGTGTCAAATGAGTAAAATCTTTAAAAAAAAAAAAAGGTGAAAAATTATATTCCATATGTTGAAGAACCCAAAGGAAAGATTCAGCATATTTAGAAGTAGTGATGGAAAATAGAAAAAAAGAACAAATCAAAATCCAGTGGGCAAGATTAACAATAGATTAGGCATTTCAGAAGGAAAGATAAGTGAATTTGAAGACCATGGCAATGGAAACCATCCAAAATGAAACTTAGAAGAAGAAAAGTGAAACAAAAGAGAATAGCTGTGGGACAAACTACATGCAGAGCTAATATAAGTGTAAATGAAGTCTCCAAAAACTGGAGACTTTAAAAATCTTAAAAAAAAAAATTGTTAAAAAGTGGCTGAAAACTTTACACATTTAATGAAAGCTATAAACCCGTAGATTCAAGAAGTTCAGTGAATTCCAGAGCAAAAGAAATATGATGAAAACTACACCATGACACACAATCAAACTGTTTAAAACTAGTGATAAAGAGAACATTTTAAAAGCTTTCAGACCTTTGGCTCAGTTTTCTGTGAACCTGAAACTGCTCAAAAAAAAAAAAAATAGTCTATTAAAAAATAACAACAAAAAAACCTTGTTGTAAGCCAAAAAATAAGCTGCCAGAAAGAAAAGAAACTTTACATTTAGAGGAACAAAATATGACAGTGGATTTCATGGAAGTAGCAGTGTATCTCAGAGGATAAGAAGGAACATCTTTAAAGTACTTAAAGAAAAAAAAATTCTGTCAACTTAGAATTCTGTATGTTGTAAACATACCTTTCAAAAATGAAGGGGAAACAAAGACTTTTTAAAATATAAAAAGCCTAGTATATATATATATTAAATATATAAGGCTGAAAGAATTTATCACCAGCAGGCCTGCCCTATAAGAAATGTTAAGCCAAATCATTCAGGCAGAAGGAAAATGTTATCAGATGGAAATGTGAATCTGCATAAAGGAATGGAAATCACTGGAAATGGTAAAAGTTTTTTTTTTATCTAAATCTCTTAAAAAGTAACCGAGTTTTTAAGAAATGAAATTCTGATACATTCTATCACATAAATGAACCTCAAAAACTAAGTTAAAAAAGCCATTTACAAAAGACTGCACGTTGTGTGGTCCTGTATATATGAAATGGCCAGAATAGGCAAACAGAAAGATTAGTGGTTGCCTAGAGTTTGGGAGGGGAAGAGGGAACAATGAGAAGTGATTGCTAATGAGCACAAGGTTTCTTTTAGGGATGATGAGAATGTCCACAGTTAGATTGTTGTGGTGGTTGCACAGCTCTTGCTCGCTCGCGCGCGCTCTCTCTCTCTCTCTCCACTAAAACCCGGATGAACTTTATGGTATATAAAATATAAAGAGTTATTTTTAAAAAAAACAACAAAGGAGGGTGCCTGGGTGGCTCAGTGGGTTGATCCTCTGCCTTTGGCTCGGGTCATGATCTCAGAGTCCTGGGATCAAAGCCCGCTTTGGGCTCTCTGCTCAGCGGGGCACCTGCTCCCCCCCCCCGGCCCCCCCCCCCCCCCCCCCCCCCCCCCCCCCCGGCTGCTCTGCCTACTTATGATCTCTTTCTCTCTGTCAAATAAATAAATAAAATCTTTTTTAAAAACCAACAAAGGAGATAAAAGGGAATTATAAAAAATATTTAATCAAAAAGAGGAAAAATGTAAACAATAGAGAGCATTAGAAAACAAATGATGAAATGGTAGGTTTAAACCTAGCTGTATCAGGGGCACCTGCTTGGCAGGAAGCCTGGTTCTCCCTCTTCCACTTCCCCTGCTTGTGTTCCCTCTCTTGCTGTGTCTCTCTCTGTCAAACAAATAAATAAAATCTTTTTTAAAAAGTAAATAAAAAGCAGAGGTTATACTAACTATATGCTGTCCACAAGAAATCCACTTAAAGGGGTGCCTGGGTGGCTCAGTCATTAAGTGTCTGCCTTCTGCTCCGGTCATGATCCCAGGATCCAGCTCTGCATCAGGCTCCCTGCTAGGCAGGAGGCCTGCTTCTCCCACTCTCCCTGCTTGTGTTCCCTCTCTTGCTGTCTCTGTCTCTGTCTTTGTCTCTCTCTCTCTCTCTCTGTCAAATAAATAAATAAATAAATAAATAAATAAATAATCTTTTTAAAAAATCCACTTAAATATATAAAGCTACAAAATAGGTCAAAATAAAAGGGCTTTTTTTTTAAGTCTGCTAGCAGTGAAAAGAAACCTGGACTGACTAAATTCAGATAAAGTAGATTTTAGAGCAAAAAATAATGCCCTAAATATTTAAGGGATAAAGATAGGGAATAGTTTATTTTAGAATAGTAATAAGGTCAGATCATCAAGAGGATATGATAGAAGTAAACATTTATGGACTTAATAGTAGAGCAAAAGCAGATATAATTTTAAGGAGAAATAGTTCCAGTTGTAGTTGGAGATGCAAGTACACTTCTCTCAGTAATTGGTAGAGCAAGTAGACAGAAAATTGCTAAAACTGTTAATCAGCTTTGACTAGTTGATATTTATAGAACACTCTACTGGCAGAATACCCATTCTTTCTGAGTGAACATAGACTACTTACTGAGCTAGATCACATTCTAGGGAGATTTTTTAAAGCCTAATAAATGTAGAAAGATTCAACTCACACAAAATATATTCTATGACCACAGTGTATTTAAATTAGAAATCAATAACAGAAGAATCTCTGGGGATATTTGGAAAAAAAAAAAAAACCCACTTGCAAATAAATGAAGAAATCAAAAGGGTACTTAGGAAGTATATTAAACAGGATGAAAATGAAAATTCAAAGCATCAATATCTGTATGATGCTGTTAAGGCAATACTTAGAAGAAATTTTAGGTATTAAACATCTATATGAGAAAAGAAAAAGATGTTAAGTCAGTGACTTAAGCAAAGCCATCTTAATAAATTAGAAAGGAAGAGTAAGATCCAAAGTAGTAGAAGAAAAGAAATAACAAAATTCAAAATGGAGATTAATAAAATAGAAGAATCAATGAAACCATAAGCTGATTTATTGAGAATATCAATAAAATGGATAAACCTCTAGGCAGACTAAAGGGGGGTAGGGGGAAGACACAAATTACCAATATTGAAAATGAAAGAGATCACATTTTTATAGATATTAAAAATGATTAGGGAACAAATTCAAACATGTTAGATAAAGTGGGAAAATGTCTTGAAAGACAAATATTCAACATTCATTCAAGAAGAAATGGGTAACTTGAAAACAGTGTCTCTAGGAAAATTTAGTTTGTAGTTACTAACCATCCACAAAGAAAGTATCAGACCCATATGGCTCCATTGGTGAATTCTACCAAATGTTTAAGGAAGAAATACCAATAGTTTTACATAATCTTCCAGAAAATTGAATGGAAAGGAATACTTCCCTATTAATTTATTTTTAAGATTTTGTTTATTTATTGACAGAGAGCACAAGCATGGGGAGCAGCAGAGGGAGAGGGAGAAGCACACTCCCCACTGAGTAGGGAGCCCAGTGCAGGACTTGATCCCAGAAACCTGGGATCGTGACCTGAGCCGAAGGCAGCAAGATGCTTACACCACCCAGGCCCCCCTCAAGGTTTACTTTTATAACTACAACTGTCAAGGCAGGCTGGTATTGGCATAAAGATAAAGAGATCATTGCAACAAAATTATGTATCTAGAAATAGACCCAGGCATATATGGACAATTGGTTTTCAACAGTAGTTCAAAATGTCATTGACCTTCTAAATAGCAACACTGGAGATTAGAAGAAGTTCTGAGGGGGGGGAAGCATTTTCAACCTAAATATATATATGTGGTCAAGAAGTATCAAGGGGTAAACCAAAAAGAAGAGAACAAAGTATCCAGAAAATATTCTAGCAAGGGTAAAGGGAAGGAATGTGCTAGGAGGACAACTATGCCAGAAGTCTAGGCATAAACTACTGCAGATTAGAGCAGGAAGATCTGAGGAGTGGGGATGGGGGTACTTACAGAGAATACTATTGATAGATGTGTGTCAGAAATAATTGGTGGAACCATGGAAAAACTGGGAAGCATTAAGATGTAGCAGTTATTGGGGCGCCCGGGTGGCTCAGCTGGTTAAGTGGCTGCCTTCTGCTCGGGTCATGATCCCAGGGTCCTGGGATCGAGCCCCGCTCGCATCGGGCTCCCTGCTCAGCAGAGAGCCTGCTTCTCTCTCTCCTCTCTCTGCCACTCTGCTTACTTGTGCTCTCTCTCTAGCTCTCTGTCAAATAAACAAATAAAATATTTAAAAAAAAAAAGATGTAGCAGTTATTAACTTGAATAAAAAGAAAAGCTAGAGTTGGTCAAGAAAGGTGGCGTGCTTATTGTTAACTCTTTGTTTATACAGTCTATACTATCTAGGTGGTCGGTGGTAATAATGTAAGTTGTTCTTTTGGGATGAATAGAGCCAAATGGAAATAGGACTTCATAGACTTTGTTTTCCAGATTGCTCAGTATCTGAAGTGTAGGCCTCTATTTATGAGAACCAGTGCTCTAAAGGGCTGTTCATTCTGTTGTGTGCTCTTTTATTCAGACCTGATGCTGGGTCAATCCAGGTACCTCTTTAATCAGGACACCAATATGGTTGTCCCCAACCCTGCTTGAAGACAGAATAGGTTACTTTACTTTTATCAGTTTCCTATCAGCCAGTGTCTTTAGGGGAAATCTCTTCTAGAAAAACTTTGTTCCTAATTGGTTCTTTCGGAGAAACAGATTTATGAGTACCTTGATTAATCTTGTTTAAATAGGCTGATTCTTTTTTGAATGCCCTCTAGGAAGTAAGAAGAAGGAAAAAGAACGGCCAGAAATTTCTCCTCCATCTGATTTTGAGCATACCATTCATGTTGGCTTTGATGCGGTTACTGGAGAATTCACTGTAAGTTTACCCAGTTGGGACTCATTTATGTATCAGCACTCAAACCTTTCTTTGCAGTATTTAGGTTCAAGCTAAGTGTTCTATCCACGTATTAACTGTGAATTCTTAGTGCTTTTCATTTCTTATAAAAGTGTTTGTGTTTGGATGTATCTTTTTCTTAGGGAGCCCATTAGTTAGAATTACACAAAATAGATCTTAAAAAATAAGACATTTTATCATTTAATCAAGGCTACAGTTGATTGACTTGTTTTTTATGTGTTTTGTCTTTTACTTTTGGAAATTGATTTTATTGGAGCAACTCAAAACAACTAATTTCTGAATATCTTTTTGTTAGGGCATGCCAGAACAGTGGGCTCGATTATTACAGACCTCTAACATCACCAAACTAGAGCAAAAGAAGAATCCTCAGGCTGTGCTGGATGTCTTAAAGTTCTATGACTCCAACACGGTGAAGCAGAAATATCTGAGCTTTACTCCTCCTGGTAAGACGTCATACTGTGGTAAATGGCTGATTCAAATGGGATTGCAGAATTGGGAAGCACACCTAAATAAAAAGATTGCTTCCGGAAAAGTAAAAAGCTGTGGTGTGGTTCCTGTCTCTATTGTTGCCCCTGTGTAGATCTGCCTTTCGTAAACTAATTGGAGCAGCTTTTACGCATAATTTGGAGTCTGGGGCGTATGTTAATCTCTTAGTTTTGCCAAAAGTGGATGTTTTGGCCTTTTGTTTGTTTTTTCATGTCACTGCTTTGGAATGACTCCCAGCAATAAAAGAGAAAGCGCTGATTTATAGACCTGTTCATACTAGAAGTATATTTATTGTTAGTAGGATAGGAGGAACGTTGTTTGCATATTTAAATACACAGACTTTGAAGTAAAAAATGTTTAAGTCCATTCAAAAATTAAAACTTATCAAATATACAAACATAAAATAAGCATTAGAATGAAGATTTTTATACCTTGGAATTAGATTATCATTAGGCAAGAATTGGAGTATAGTGGGTTTTTAAAAAAAATAGTTTATTTGTTCAAATCAGGGTCAGAATAAGGACCATGCAATATAGTTGCTTGCTGTATCTCTTGATTCTCTTTTGATGTTTAGGCTCCCTCACATGGATTCTCATACTGTTTTCCTTGTAATTTATTTGTTGACCCATGGACCCATGGATTTTGCTAATAACATCCTCAAGGTGTCTTTATGTTTCTCTGACCCCTAAAATCATACATGTAGTATTAATTAATTGCAGTTGATTACATTTTCACAGAAATATGGGCTGTGCTCAAAGAAAAAATAGAGAGCATTTGGCCAAATGATCCTGACTTTTTTAGTTAGATCTTGATCTCTGTATCCTTGGCAAAAGGTCAGACTTGTCCCTAGAACTTCTGTGTCAGTACGTCTGTAAATTAGTATTTTTTTTAAATCAGTGTTTGACCAGAAAATGGTATATTCTTTTCACCTATTTTTCATATTATGTAGTTAATACATATGTTAAAGTTATATTAACTATATACCTTTAATATGATATTTATAAATATATATTTATATACTTAAATAACAAATATAAGTATGTTGTATATGTTTATTAATGTATAGTATATGTTAAATAATATTAATGTATAATACATAATTATATTAGTTAATTATCTTATTTAGCATATATTGCTAGATATTATATATATGTATAAAAATGTAAAAGTCTCTGGGCCTATTGAAAAGTAAAACAAAACAAAACTTGCTCTTTTAAACTCCAGAATGAATGTTTCAACATTTAGTCTTCACAAACTGTGTTTTGCCCTCAGGAATATGCTTTCTTATTGATCAAAATTTATGCCAAGTATTTTCCTTTTCATAGTTGCTGTTGTCTGAATAGTTGCTTTAAGTTTCTAGATAGACCATTTTTTTTCTGGAGAAAGTGTTGCTATGAATAAACTTCTGTTTTAATATATACACATGGAGAAATATAGTTACAAATGTTTTTAATAACTTTGTTAAAATGTAGTTCAAATGCTATAAAATTCACCCATTTGTAGTATGCAAGTCAATGATTTTTAGTAAATTTACAGAGTTCCATTAAGATTTGAGATTTGTTAATACAGTCTCATATAAATTCACATTTGATTACTGGTATTGTCATTTTTCTCGAGGTTTACTTCATCTTCAAATGTAATCAGTCTAAGAACATTTTACTTGCTCTGCTTTGTATTTTCTTCCTCTTATTTTTTTTCCTTCTCTTTATTATATAGACATTTTCTTTTTTGAATTGTTGACTTAGCATTATTTTCTGTTTTGTATTCAGAGAAAGATGGCTTCCCTTCTGGAACACCAGCAGTAAGTTAATATATTACTTCTTGTAGCTCTTGTTCTAACTTAAGTTACTCAAAACGAATCTCAGTTTTTATTTAGCTTTCTAAAATAAATTACAGCCATCAGAAATAACCAACTACTTAGTATGTTTTAAGCTAGCCACTTGATTAAGCAAATAAGGAACCCATATTAAGTAAACCATTTCCTCAGTTAGGAGGAAACAATCTCTTTTGAGTTTTAGGAAGATAAAGTGCGGTAATAAGAAATGTACCTACCTAGCACACACCTGGCATGTAGTAAGCTCTTTATAAAAATTGACGTCTTCTTTTATTTTGTCAGTCACCATTTTTGAAGGTGAATCTAGCTGTCTTAAATGACTGAAAATGACTCTGACTTACACAAATCCTACAGGATCTTTATTTTTGGTTTTAACAAACAAAGTGATTGAGTCCTTTTAGGGCTTAAGGGACATAAAATTGTCCATATAAAAGGTATATATTTTCTTTTAAGAAAACTTGGTACTTACTGTAAACATTTCATAAACTTTTCTGTAAGTTATAGGATTCCTTTTACTTTTTAAGTGATTAGAACCAATGAGGTTTTATCATTTTGAAATGAGCTATTAAAGAAATACATTTTTTCAAGTATGTTTATTGTTATATCTGACTTGTCTTCCTTGCTTTGCTCATGTGATTAATGCAGCTGAGTACCAAGGGATCAGAAACTTCTGCAGTAGTAACAGAGGAAGATGATGATGATGAAGAGGCTGCTCCTCCTGTTATTGCCCCACGACCGGATCATACAAAATCAGTGCGTGTCTGGGTACTTGGACTGTGGATGTCAGGGCATGTGTGTTTTTAAGAAACAGCAGTCTGTAGTTGCCTGCCAGTGATTAATTTTCAAAAGCCCTCAGTATGGGGAAATCTGATGAGGAGATCTTTACCTAAAAATCATTAATCAAAAACTAGGTTTTTTGTTTGTTTTTTTTTTTAAATTAAAATTAAATGACTTCCTTAAAAGTTAAAATAGTTACCTCATTGTTTCTCCTTTCTATATTACCCCTTCTCTTCCAGAAAATTCATCTATTTCTCTGGCTGTCTCTGTTTTTCTCAGTGCAGATAACTGCTATATCTAAAACTTAAATCTTACTTTTTACCCAAATTGTGTAGATAATCTCCCATTTTACATTTCTCTTAAAGTCTTGGTGTCATTCAGGAGGCTGCAGAGAATGAAATTCCCAACCGGATAGGGAACAGTTTAAAAAATAATGATCTTAGGGGCGCCTAGGTGGCTCAGTGGGTTAAGCCTTTGCCTTCGGCTCAGGTCATGATCTCAGAGTCCTGGGATCGAGCCCCGCATTGGGCTCTCTACTCAGCGGGAAGCCTGCTTCCCCACTCTCTCTCTCTGCCTGCCTCTCTGGCTACTTGTGATCTCTCTCTGTCAAATAAATAAATAAAATCTTAAAAAAAAAAAAAAATAATGGGGCGCCTGGGTGGCTCAGTGGGTTAAGCCTTTGCCTTCGGCTCAGGTCATGATCTCAGGGTCCTGGGATCGAGGCCCGCATCGGGCTCTCTGCTCAGCAGGGAGCCTGCTTCCCCCTCTCTCTCTGCCTGCCTCTCTGCCTAC